>NW_027526407.1:207107923-207555051 GCF_048455015.1 Haemaphysalis longicornis | reverse complement strand
TAATCACTTGACTATCTAATGACTATAACCAGGAAGCTGTTTTTAGATGGTCCCACGTGATTCCCTCATCGAGACCTTTATTTTGATACCTCACAAGCCCAAGTGGCATCACATTGACTTTTAACATAATCTATGACTCATGTGACAATCTCATGACAATGACCAGGAAGCAATTTTCGATTTATCCCACGTCACTACCCTCATCGAGGCCTTTAATTTGGTACCTCACAAGCCTTAATGGTGTCACATTGATTTTTAACCCAATCTATTTAAAAACGCGAATATCTCATGACTATAACCAGGAAGCAATTTTTAATTTGTCCCACATGACTCCCCTCATCAACACCTTTAATTTGATACCACACTAGCCCTAGGGGCATCACATTGACTTTTAACCCATTCTGTGAATCACGCGACTATTGACACGACTATACCAGGAAGCAATTTTTTATTTATACAACCTAATTCCCATCACCAAAGTCTTTATTTGATACCTCACAAGCCCTAGTGACATCACATTAACTTTTAATCCAGTGTATGACTCACGTGACTATCTCCTGACGGTAACTAGGAAGCTGTTCTTAATTTGTCCCACGTGATTCCCCTCATTGAGGCCATTAATTTGATATCTAATAGGCACTAGTGGCGTCACATTGACTTTTGTCTCAATTTGTGAATCACGTGACTATCTTATGACTTCATCCAGGAAACAATTTTTTAATTTCCGCACGAGATTACTCTCATAGAGACCTTTAATTTGAATCCTTACAAGCCCTAGTGCCATCAATTTGACTCTTAACCCAATCTAGGGCTCACGTGACTACCTCTGACTACAACCGAAAAGCTATTTTTATTTGTCCGACGTGATTCCACTTATCGAGACCCTTAATTTGATACCTCACAAGCCCCAGTGGCATTACTTTGGCATTTAACTCAATCTATGAGTCAGGTGACTATCGCATGACTATAAGGAGGAAGGAGTTTTGATTTCTCCCACGTGATTCCCCTTCTCGAGACCTATAATTTGGTACTTCACAAGCCCTGGTTACAATTTGACTTTTACCAAACCAATGACTAATGAATAACGAATTAGGTACATGTGTAAGGTAAATAATTAAAACGAGCACGTGTCGCCTGGACCTAATTCTGGGAAAAAAATGTGGCTTTTGTATTACTAACATCATCACGGTAACGACAGGTTGCCCCTCAACACGGAAACACGCGTTCTCCAGGGGTACATGCCAGGGCATGTCCCGGATATTTTTGTGATTTTATTCCGCTGGTGGCACCAGCGGTTTTATTCCGTTGAACGGCACCAGCAGCGCCACCTGTCCCACGTTCGGGCCCGTATGGGGTTTCGAGAGTTAGCATTCTGGTAGTTTGCCGTGAAATTTTGTGTAAGTGAGCAATTTAAATGCGATAATTCATATCCAGGACACCATCCTCAGATTCAGTATGGTAATTAGGCGAGAGTGCTAGATAGTGACGTGACCGTTTTATTGCGCAGTTATGTCGTGTGCTTAAACTTGTCACGTAACCTGGTTCATCTAACTCGGATGAAAATACACTGCGCCCGGATTTATAGTGGTTGCCAACTAAATTACAAAGTGCTGGCACGTTTTCTGCACTGCGTGGGTCCGGAATTATATGGGATGGGGAATGAATTATATTGGTTGGCCCCTGGATTATATTCACTGGCGCTGGGATTAAATTCACTCGCTTTTGGATAATATTCAGCGAGAAATCATGTAGTAAAACTCAATTTCAGTTACCCTAAGTATAAGTTCTTTACACGAATAGTAATGTATACACTGCTAAACATTAGTTTAAGCTTTCCTATGTCAAGAAAAGCACTTTGAGTCGAGTCATGATGACGGCCGGGTAAAGCCAAGTTCCAAAATTATGCATACTTTTGCAAAAATTATGGAAATAGCATAAAAAATCAAGAATGAGGAACCTCAACGCGGCCACTAAGGCAATGGAAACTGATACGTCGAGGCTGCTGGGAACCCTTACGAACTCTAAGTTTCGTCTTAATTCTCCCAAGGTTTCCCTGAGATGACCAAAGGGGCCGTAAAGTTCTGTTAAATCACCCTGCGGCCTCTCTTAAGTCTCCTTAAGGTTTCCCTTAAAGCTGTCTAGGAATGCCCGCACATCGTTTGCACAGTAGAGTTATGTCCCTTGTGCAACATTCATTCCCCCAGTAAATCTCCTTGGCAACACCCACCGTAAGATTCTCGAGAGCGCCTAGGCAATGCTGCGCAGAGCCCCGCGCTCTTTCGACAACGCCGTTGTTGTAACACAAGGTTAGGGCCGTTTTATTGTTGCCGCTAGAAGTGCGGGGGAGAGACTTCACAGACGCTCACTCACAATTCAACTGTGCAATGAAGCGGTAAAAACACGGAATGCGTTGACGTTGCATCCGCAAACACGCAAACGCGCAGTCCTCCTGAATACGGGTTTTCGTGAGAGCGTCGCCAATCTTGTGCGGCTGGATTGTGACTTCCCTATTCGAGAGCGGGAGGAGAAACAGCCCTAAAGAGGTGCAAAGGCGGGCCATTCTACCAGCGTGCCTATACATCGTTATTCTCCAGGAATGAAACGGCACTTCCACCCCCGTTCCCGTTCCACTCCCGCATGTTCGTTGAGAAGATCCCGAATACAGGCACCGACTCTCGCGATCGGGTATTAATCAGGTTCATCATTCACGATTATCGCGATAAGGTCGTCCCATGGAGAGTGAGGACGGGGTCATGACGATTGTAAACTAAGAGCGGCCAAATGTGGGAGCAATGTATGCTCCCCCCGCTCTCTGTTGTTCCCCCTTCCTTACAGCCGCGGTTTGGCAAAGAAAACAGGTGTTTGGACGTTTTGGGCGGAGGAGAAGAGAAGAGAAATCCCCGCTTGATACGAGTTCAGCTCTATCTCTGATCTGGTAGGTCTAATTGCCCATTTCTAAATACCTGCAAATAATTGTAATATATCGGGTAAAGTAGACCCTCACCTTCCATAAACGAGCATCATCCCATAATCGATCACCAGTTACACCCCGAGAACCTCCCCTAGGGGCTCATTGAAGGCACGAGGGCGTAAAAATGACGTTCCCTTTTCAGTTTATAAGAGCCCAAATAAAACTGTTGTGATTGGAATGGTATATCAGCATCACGTGGGGACAGTTCATGCTTCTCCATTACTTGAAACTCAACTGGCTGCATTTGTCCATTCTTTTTCTAGCAAACTTGTGGGTCCAATGACTGAGACGAGAGCAAAACTGAAAAAAAAATTTCACCATCTTCCCGTAGGGGACCCCTGCGTAGTATGCGAAGAAGCCATGGGGTCGACTCAAGTTCCCATTAGTTTTCAGTTCGATCGCGGCGTGGCGGGAGGAGAATGTGGGGAGCGGAGCGCGCGCGCTTCATTTATTCCGCGGAGCTACAGTGGCGCTCCCAGCGGAGTATGCAGCGGCTACCGTCACGTATCTAACCATAAGCTGCTTCGCGTTATCGCGCGTGGAGCCGCAGGTGTTGCCATTCGTTGCGCAACCCGGAGAGGAGAGGAGCTTCGGAGAGGAGAGGAGGAATGCCGGAGAGGAGAAGAACATCTGAGAGGAGCGGAGGAATTCCTCGCATACTCCTCAGGGTTCCCCTACGGAAAGATGACGATGGTGGTTGAACGCGAAGCTATCTCGTGATGGATTCTTTGGTTGGCCGATCCCTAGGGGCATCCTGCCCCAATCACCATCAGCGGAGCCTGCCCAGAAATGAGCATTGGGGGTGTGGTACTCACGGTTCCCCTACGGGAAGATGATGACGGTGATTGAACCTGAAGCTCTCTCGTGATGGCATCTTTGGTTGGCCAATCCTTGGGGCATCCGGCCGCAATTATCATCAGCGGTGCCAGGCCAGGCATGCGCAATGGTGGTGTGGCTGCCGCACAACACCACCCACACAACGGCGGAGGGAACAGGCTCGACCATAAGCTGCTTTGCATCTAAAAACGCAAAATGACTGTCATTTATTACCGCGCCCATATTGTTGTAGCCTGAGGGTTGAGTAAATCGCGAACGTCAGAAGAGATTTTGCAGTATCAGGCGAATGGCCTCACGATCATTACTGCCTCACCGAACTGCTGGTCATGGACGTCTTCTGTTACCTCATCCAACGCTGCGAAGTGGTGGCTGTGGTGCTTACCTTATCGTGAGCGCTACTTGCTGTTTTTCTATACAGTCAAATCCCGTTATTGCGAACCTCAGATTAACAATTTTTTTCTGATTAACGAAGATTTTGAAAATCCCCTACCAAATCCCCACTAATTTGTTTGTAAAAATATTTCACTAATGGGTACGTATTGCAGAACACCGAATATTTCCGAATAACGTGTCGAATTTTATCTGCCTCATATGAAACAACTCTTAAAAATAACGAATTACTCGTGTTGGTGTGAACGACGGCTAATAGTGCGTATGTACAACTATCTTCATCAGCCTACTAAATGCGCGTTAGCTATATCGCCATCACGTGTGCTTGGGGGGTCTCGATGCCATCCTAACTTCTGTTACCGCCTTTGTTCCGTCGTCCAGCTGCGCAGCTACATCGGTACGTTGGTCGTACGGCTGTTTTTGTTTCTACGTGCGCGATTATCTCTGGAAGCAGCATGAAAAAGAAACGGAGGCAGTTAGCTTTGCAAGAAAAAGTGGACTTTCTTCCTAAGTGGGCGCTTTTAAGAAACAAATCAACATCTCGAAGGAGGGGGGATGGCACCATCAGCGGTTGCAACAATTTTGAACCACCCTCGAGAACTGCTGGAGGAAGGCCGGCCTATTTGAGACGCCGCCCGAACCCGAACACATTCTGCCTTACAGTGAAGAATGACATGCTTGGGATGAAGTCACAGAAAAGCTCGCGTCGGACGCTGCAGTCACCTTTGAAGATTACGTGCAGTGCGACCATGAAGCATGCAAGTCTGCTGATCTGACGACTGAAGACATCGTCAACACCGTTCGTCGCAATGACGGAGCCAGCGACGAGGACGCCTAGAGCGACGATGACGACGCTGAGACAGGGCCCACAACCAAGGCAAAGAAGCCGTGTCTAACGCTGATCTTTTGCTCTGCGTAGCAAAAATGCGCAGTTTTCTTAGCAGGTGCAGGAATACCACCGAGGCAGGGCACAAGAAGGTGGACAGCATCGAATCGTTCGTCTTACAACAGTTGAGTGGCACACGTCAGGCAAAGATCACCAATTTCTTCAAATAAACATGCATTCAGACCCGCGTTTAGACAGAAGCTCTAGTGCCGGGAAATTCGGCCGGGAACATCGACATAACATCGTTGGACGGTTGTAAAGAAACTCGCCTTTATGTATCGGTTAAATGCCTGCCCTAATTTGCGCTACCATTCTGTGAAGTTTTCCGATGACGATTATGATGATGATTATAAGCCTTCTTTGGGAGTTCATGTCAACAGTACGACCAAGGGCACTAGTCCAGAAGGCCCGAGGTAGCTTGCTTCCGAGTTTCAAGCCGCTCCAGTAATCAAAGTAGTCATAATAGAGCACCCGACAAACATCAAACGAAACTGGCACAATAGCTATGGAACACGCTTGGCATTACGCATTGTTTCGTCCATGCTTATCAGGAATCGAGCCCAGCCGTCTCCCATCGAAACAGATCACGCGAATCCACCCTGCGAATGTTGTTGGAAAGCAAAGGTGTGACTCGGGTGTCTACGACATGTGGAAAGTGGTCGAACAGTGTTGCAACCTCTTAAGCTACCTTTGGCACCAAGACTGCCAGAACCGAGGTCCTCGCTATGCATGTAACGAATCAGAAAATGTGAAATGAGGGGCTCGCTGAAAGAAGAGAAAATAAGGGTTGGCAGTCAAGAATACCTCAGAAAGCAAAGGGGGGAATAAGGTAGGTCATAGAAACAGATGAATAATTTTTTAGAAAGAAAGGAAGTGGTGAAAAAAATGCCCACCGGGAGTGATCCAAACCCACGACCTCCAGAATACCAGTCTCATATGGTTTCCACTACGCTAACGGTGGGGCTGTCTCCCCACCACTTTGTCGGGTATTTTTGTTAAGGTACTTTTTGTTTCCTGCACTTGAGGATGGTAGCCAGAACCACTCGGGCTACTCCGGGTGAAGGGGACCTTCTTTTTAAACCCGAGCCGTGACTCGAGTGTCTACGAAACATGGAGAGTGGTCAAAAAGTGTTGAACCCTCTTAAGCTACCTTTGGCACCAAGACTGCCAGAACAGAGGCCCTCGCTATGCATGTAGCGAATCAGAAAATGGGAACTGAGGGGCTTGGTGAATTAAGACAGAATAAGGGTTGGCAGTCAAGAAAACCTCCGAAACCAAAATGGAGAATGCGTTAGGTCATAGAAACAAATGACTTTTTCGAGTAAGAAAGAAAGTGGCGAAAAAAATGCCCGCTGGGTGGGATCCAAACCCTCGACCTCCAGAATATTGGTCTGGTGTAATGACCACTACGCTAACGGCGGGGCTGTTTCCCCACCACTTTCTCGGGTATTTATGTTAAGGTCTTTTTTGTTTCCAGCACTTGGGGGTGGTAGCCAGCGCAACTCGTGCTACTCCTGGTGAAGGGGACCTTCTTTTTAACCCCGGGCCAAGACTCGAGTGTCTACGACATGTGGAGAGTGGTCGACCAGCGTTGAACCCTCTTAAGCTACCTTTGGCACCAAAACACCCAGAACAGAGGTCCTCGCTGTGCATGTAGCAAATCAGAAAATGGGAAATGAGGGGCTCGGCGAATTAAGACAGAATAAGGGTTGGCCGTAAAAAAAACCCCGGAAAGAAAAGGGGGGAATGCGGTAGGTCATAGAAACAGATGATGAATTTTGAATAAGAAAGAAAGTAGTGAAGCAAAATGAACGCCCTGTGGGATCCAAACTCACTACCTCCAGAATATTGGTCTGGTGTGATGACCACTACGCTAACGGCGGGGCTGTCTCCCCACCACTTTCTCGGGTATTTATGTTAAGGTATTGTCACGGAAAGAAGAAGAGATCAATCTCCAATCTCCAGAGAAGAAGACGAAGACCCAGCTGTGCGGTCTCCCTCATGGCCGACATCGTGTATATAGTGTAAATACATCACTCGCATCTTCCATGGTTCATTCCCTGCGTCCTGCCGTCACGTAACATGTTTTGGTGGAGGTTGCGGTGTTGATCCTCATCCTGACCCCCGCTTCGCTTCGTCTCGGCTACTTGAACATCACTGAAAGGCTCTTGGATTGCGTCGGCCCGCCCCAGCCCCTGTGAGCCATGGACGCACCATTCCCCAGCCCCGCGTCCCCAGCCTATGACTTGCCGAGAACAAACGACTTGACCAGCCGCGACCTACATAGAAGACGACGCTGTTCCCCTGCCCAGAACTCCGGCGCATCTCCGAGGCCTTTGGACGTTGTTTCACTGTGTCGGCGGGCATTGATGCACCGTGGCCAGTTCTCACCACGACCATCATCCTCACCCTTGGCGGCAAGGACTTTTGCACTTTTCCTCTCCTCGTCCATTGTCACCGCATCTGTACATTGCCGACGGCCTCGACCGGGGCGGTCGCTTTCGAGGAGGGGGACGTGTCACGGAAAGAAGAAGAGATCAATCTCCAATCTCCAGAGATGAAGACGAAGACCCAGCTGTGCGGTCTCCCTCATGGCCCACATCGTGTATATAGTGTAAATACATCACTCGCATCTTCCATGGTTCATTCCCTGCGTCCTGCCGTCACGTAACAGTATTTTTTGTTTCCTGCACTTGGGGGTGGTAGCCAGCTCTACTCGGAGTACTCCGGGTGAAGGGGACCTCCTTTTTACCCCCCCGGTCGTGACTCGAGTGTCTACGACATGTGGAGAGTGGTCGACCAGCGCTGAACCCTCTTAAGCTACCTTTGGCACCAATACTGGCAGAACAGAGGCCGTCGCTATGCATGTAGCGAATCAGATAATGAGAAATCAGGGTGAATTAAGACAGAATAAGGGTTGGCAGTCAAGAAAACCTCGGAAAGGAAGGGGGGAAATGCGGTAGGTCATTGAAACCCATGAAAAATTTTTTGAGTAAGAAAGAAAGTTGAGAAAAAAATGCCCACCGGGTGTGATCCGAACCCACTACCTCAAAAATATTGGTCTTGTATGATGACCACTACGCTAAGGGCGGGGCTGTTTCCCCAACACTTTCTCGGGTATTTAGGTTAAAGTATTTTTGGTTTCCTGCACTTGGGGGAGGTAGCCTGCGCCGCTCCGGCTACTCCCGGTGAAGGGGACCTTCTTTTTAACCCCGGGCCGTGAGTCGAGTGTCTACGACACGACGAGAGTTGTCGACCAGCGTTGTACCCTCTTAAGCTACCTTTGGCACCAAGACTGCCAGAACAGAGGCCCTCGCATGCATGTAGCAAACCAGAAAATAGGAAATGAGGGGCTCGGTGAATGAAGACAGACTAAGGGTTGCCAGTCAAGAAAACCTCGGAAAGCAAAGCGGGGAATGCGGTAAGTCATAGAAACAGATGAAGAATTATGTGAGTAAGCAAGAAAGTGGTGAAAAAAATGCCCGCCAGGTGGGATCCGAACCCACGACGTCCAGAATATCGGTATGGTTTGATGACCACTACGCGTACGGCGGGGCTGTTTCTCCACCACTTTCTCGGGTATTTTTTAAGGTATTTTTGTTTGCTGAACTTGAGGGTGGTAGCCAGCAGCACTCGGGCTACTCCGGGTGAAGGGGACCTTCTTTTTAACCCCCGAGCCGTGAGTCGAGTGTCTACGACACGTGGAGAGTGGTTGAAAAGTGTTGAACCCTCTTAAGCTACCTTTGGTACCAAGATTGCCGGAACAGAGGCACTCGCTCTGCATGTAACGAATCAAAAAATGGGAAATGAGGGGCTCGGTGAATAAGACGGAATAAGGGTTGGCAGTCAAGAAAACCTGGCAAAGCGAAGGGGAAATGCGGTAGGTCATTGAAACCGATGAAGAATTTTTTTGAGTAAGAAAGAAAGTGATGAAAAAAATGCCCGCCGGGAGTGATCCGTACCCCCGACATCCAGAATATTGGTCTGGTGTGATGACCACTACGCTAACGGCGGGGCTGTCTTCCCACCACTTTCTCGGGTATTTATGTTAAGGTATTTTTCGTTTCCTGCACTTGGGGGTGGTACCCAGCGCCCCTCGGGTACTCCGGGTGAAGGGTACCTTCTTTTTAACCCCCGGGCCGTGACTCGAGTGTCTACGACATGTGGAAAGTGGTCGAAAAGCGTTGAACCCTCTTAAGCTACCTTAAGCTACCTTTGAACCCTCTTAAGCTACTTCTGGCCCAATACTTCATCACTTCGACCCATCGGCTTCGACCGAAGTGCATACGGATGCCAGCAACATCGGCCTCGGAGCAGTACTCGTGCAGAGGCATCACGGGGCCCAACATGTCATCGCCTATGTCAGCCGCACACTCAGCAAGTCAGAAGAAACTATACTGTGACCGAGCAGAAATGTTTGGCGGTTAGCTTCGCTGTGCAGAAGTTTCGCCCTTACATTTACGGACGTCCTTTTACGATTATCACGGATCACCATTCTCTGTGTTGGTTGGTTGGACTACGTGATCCATCCGGGAGGCTCGCCCGCTGGTCTCTCAGACTCCAAGAATACGACTTCGTTATATCCTACGAAAGCGGCCGCCGGCACACCGACGCTGATTGCCTTTCCCGGCTACCACTTTCAGCGACTTCGCGCGACGCCGACAATTTCGACGACTACCTCGCACCAGTATCTGAGGAATTTCCCAACGTTGAAACCTTTCGACGAGAGCAACAGAACGATCCCAAGCTGGCCCCATTCTTCGCCGGTGCTCGTGCATCCGCCCCTTCTAATCGCTTTTCTCTTCGGGACGGTCTGCTTTACAATGCAAAGTACGGAGCATCTGGTGCGCGGTTTCTTTTGGTTCTACCAGAGAGTCTGCCCTCTTGCGTACTGCGCGCTATGCACGATGATTTGAAGTCTGGACACCTTGGTTACGCTAGGACATTACACCGCGCCCAAGAGCGCTTTTACTGGCCCAACATGCAGCGCACGACTGAAAGATACGTCGCCACCTGTACAGAATGCCAGCGTCACAAGCATCCTGCCGCCGTACTTGCCGGTCTGCTTCATCCTGTGCAACCACCCACTGCTCCTTTCGAGCAGGTTGGGGTTGACCTTGTAGGCCCACTTCCACAAACGCCTGGCGGCAACCGCTGGATTATCGTCTGTGTTGACCATTTGACGCGTTATGCGGAACCCGCAGCTGTTCCAACTGCTTCAGCAACCTCTCTGTCTGTATTCCTGCTGCATGCCCTTATTCTTCGACACGGCGCCCCTCGTGTGCTTATCAGTGATCGTGGCCGCCAATTTATTGCGGATGTTGTGGATGAATTACTTCGGCTTTGTACTTCGCAGTTCCGGCATGCTCCCCCGTACCATCCACAGACGAATGAGTTGGTTGAACGCACGAATCGCACACTCATCAACATGATCTCGATGTACATCTCTTCCGACCATACAAACTGGGATGAAATACTACCATTCATCACCTACGCTTACAACACCCCCCAGCACGAAACCACCGGCTACAGTCCCTTCTATCTCGTCTACACCCGCTTAGCTAGGACGCCTATCGACACCATTCTACCATTTTCCTTGCACAACGAAGCATCCATTGCCAAAACCCTTTGCCTGGATGAAAATCCCGCCAATTAGCCCGTCTACGTACACTGTCCTCGCAGGGCCGTTCTAAGGACCGATACGACGATCGTCACCGCAGTATTGCATTTTCTAAAGGTGATCTGGTGTTGCTATGGACACCTTTAAGGAAACGGGGTTTGTGTACCAAGTTTTTGTCCCGTTACACTGGTCCATTTGTTGTTGTGGATCGTGTCAGCGATGTCACCTACGTCATTTCACGTCTCACTGCGACCGGACGCCGTGCAACCAAGACTCGGCTTGTACATGCGGCACGCCTTAAAACATACAACTCGCGCGCTGCTGAATGACTCTCCCTGGGGGTTTCGTCTGCGGAGTGGGAAACGTTACACAAAATGTCAGGAGTGCTTCACTGTACGGGCAAATCCTCCCCGCCAGCTGCACGGCCGATGAAGAAGGAAACGAAGCGCTTTTTTTGGGCGGAATCGATGTTGGCTGCACGTTCTCCGGTGAACCACCGCCAGTACTGGGAATAAACCCTACTTCGCCTCTTACTGGCCTGCTTATCCCCGTAACAATATATATATATACACACAAAAACGTTCGGCCACCGTAAAAAAAGAGAACAGATTTAATAACGTTTTGGCCGAGGGACCGGCCTTCGGCACATCTGACGAAGGCCTGTCCCTCGGCCGGAACATTAATAAATCTGCTCTCTTTTGATTACCGTGGTCGAACATTTTTGTGTATTTTCTACCAGCGTCCAGGAAAACCTTGTTTATATATATATATATATATATATATTTAGTGTGAGCACCAGCAGAATCTGCAGTCCATGTACAATCTACTGTGCGGGGCCAATCGCCGTGCTCCGATAGGACGCCCCATCTTCATCGCTTCATCTTCATCATCTCGGCTCCTGGCATCATCATCACCGCTTCCTGACGGGATCTTCCTGGGTCCTCGGCTCTCGGAATAAACCGCTCTCCTTTACAAGTGCTCGACTCTCTCGAGTGGTGGAGGGTGCTTTCGATCCTGCCGTCTACCTCTCCCGATCGCACGGCTGGAGCTTCGATCAGGTCGGCGCTTACCAGCTAGCCCCATGGATCACGAGAGCAGCAATGGTGGCAGCAACGCTGCAGTTCCCGTCCAGCCCACCTTTACTGTCACCACCCCCCAACGCGAACCGCCATTATTCGCTGGCCTTCGGTTCAACGACGTTGAGGAATGGCTTGACGGGTTTGAGCGAGTGCGCGCGTTCAACTGGTGGGACGACGCATTCAAACTGAAGAATGTTTGCTGGTCCCTGAATGAAGTGGCGAAGACGCGGTTCCATAACCATGACGGTTTCTCTAATTGGGCGAACTTGAAGGGGAAATATGTAAAATCTTCGGAACGTCCTTTGCTCGATCGGATGAAGCCAAAAAGAAACTTGATGCCGGTGTACAACACCCGGAGGAGACTTACGCTTCATACATCGAAGATGTCCTGGCGCTATGCCGCCGGTTCGACAAGGACATGCCTGAAATGGAGAGAGAGAAATAAACGTTTAATAAAAACGAGCAAATTTGGTGCTAGATGGCAGGGGCACCAGCCCTGTGGGGGGCAACCTTAGTCCGGGATGCCCTGGTCCTGGTTGGCTGCCCGGGCTCTAGCGACGACTTCTTGTTGCGCCGCAAGGTCCGAGCTGGTCAGCCGGTCCGCCCACTGCTCGTAAGTAGGGTTGGGGATTGGAGATAAAGACGGGGATTGCTGGCATTCCCATACCAGGTGGTATAGGGTGCCAGGGGATGGGCAATACGCACAGGTCGCGTAGTATTGGGTAGGGTACATTTTGTGGTGGAGTGTACGGTGGGGGTAAGAGTTAGTTTGTAGCCTTCGGAGGGTAGTGGCTTCGAGACGACTAAGGCGAGGGTGAGGGGGAGGATATCTGCGGCGGCTGAGGCGGTAGTGGGTGAGGAGATCAGGGGGGTGAGAGGGGTATCTGGGCAAGGAGACTGCCCGTCGGAGACGGCCTGGCGTGCATACTCGCAGGCAGCGGCGTGGGCCGCATCGTTTCCGGGGAGGTGAGCGTGGCCGGGTGCCCAGATGAGTTGGATGTCGGGTAGTTCGTAATTAGCCTGAAGAATGCGGAGAGCTGTGGGAGTAATTCGGCCGCGAAGATACCGGTGGCATGCCTCTTGCGAGTCACTAAGTACGGTGACGTAGTCTTTGGCTGTAGTCGCTGCTAGCGCAATGGCTGCTTCTTCGGCCGTTGTGGCAGTGGTGGTGCGGATAGTGGCTACCGAAAGCTATTGAAAGCGGTGGTCGACAACGGCAATGGCGAAAGCTCGCTGGGTGGAGTAGCGGGCAGCGTCCGTGTACCGAGTGATGGGGCTAGTGGAGTGTAGCCGGTGCAACGCGGCCGCACGAGTAGCTCGGCGGGCGACGTTGTATTCCGGATGCATATTTCTGGGGACAGGAGCCACCGTGATTCGATTCCGGATATCAGGTGGTATGCCAACCGGGCAGTCGTCGGCTGGGGGAGTGGCATAACCCAAGCGTTGAAGAGTGCAGCGCCCCGTATATGTAAGGAGAAGGCGTCGTTGCTGTGACAGCTTGTGCGCTTCAAGAAGTTCTCCCCAGGTATTGTGGATTCCTAATTGGAGCCTTGCGGGTGGATGTAGTGGGCGGAAGGGCGAGCGCGGTCTTATAAGCCTGGCAAATGATCACGTTGAGCTTGTCTCGCTCCGCAGGTTTGATGGCCAGGTATGGGGTCCCGTACATAAGGCGGCTGGTCAGTAATGCCTGAATGATGCGAACCGCATCGTGTTCTTGAAGGCCGAACCGACGGTGGGCAACACGGCGGACTAGTTGAGGGAGTTGAGTGAGCGTCCGCTGGAGTTGGGGGATGGTGCTAGACCCGCTACCGTTCTTAGAGATGTTTAGTCCTAGTATGATTAGTGAGGCGACATTGGGTACTGGGTGGTTGTCGATGAAGAGGTCAGGATCTGGAATTGGGTCGGTGCGTTTCTTGTACGTGCGAGCGCACAGTGTGATGAGCGCAGATTTTTCTGGGGCGCATTTGAGGCCCCTGTCCTGCAGGTACTCCTGAATGACATCAATAGCAGCTTGGAGCGAATCCTGCTGCCGGCCGGCCCTGTGCCACCCACAGTGTAAGGTCGTCAGCATACAGAGCATGATTGACCGTAGCGATTGCGCTAAGTAATGGTGGCAACTCTCGCATCGCTAGGTTGAATAGTAGCGGAGACACCACTGATCCTTGCGGTGTCCCTCTGGAGCGGAGACTGAAAGTCGTTGATCGGAGATGCCCGAGGCGGACAGTGGCCGTGCGGTTTTGGAGAAATGCAGTGAAATAGGCGTGCATTCGCGGACCACAGTTTGTGGTTGCTAGTCCCTTGAGTATGGCCTCGTGTGTGACGTTATCGAATGCACCTTTAATGTCAAGGGCAAGGATAGACTTCTTGCTCGAGGTGGTGAGGTGATCGATGATGTCCGCTTTGATTTATAAGAGTATGTCCTGAGTAGAAAGGTGCGGGCGGAATCCAAACATGGTAGTGTGGAGGTAACCATTGTCCTCGATGTAAGGAGTGAGGCGGTTAAGAACCATGTGTTCTAAAAGCTTGCCAACACAGGACGTGAGGGAGATGGGACGAAGGTTTGCGGTGGTAATGGGTTTGTTTGGTTTAGGGACCAGCGTAATGTCCGCATGCCGCCACTGCTGGGGGAGAGTGCCAGCAGCCCAATGGTGGTTATAGTAATCTAAGAGATGGTCAATTTCTGCGTGATCAAGGTTCCGGAGAAGCTTGTTGGGAATTTGGTCATTGCCTGGGCTGGTGTTTCGTGAGAGCTTCAGGAGTGCAGCTTCCAGCTCCTGCAGCGTGAATGGGACGTCGAGAGAGGGATTAGGGGGTCCCTTGTAGGGCGGGTAGCGGGCTGGGGGTTGCGTGGGGTCTTCCTGGAGGAACTGCTTGAGACTACTCAGCAGCTGGTCTTCCGTACCGGGGTAGGAGTGGATGAGGCGCCTGATGTGATGGTGTGTGGTAGCCTTCGTTTCCGTCTTGCCCATAAGGGAGCGGAGCAGGTACCAGGTACGGCGGGTGCCCAAGGTACCCTGAAGTCTCACACAGAATTCTGCCCAGTTCTGGCTGAGCTGGCGAGCGTAGTTCTCTGCCTTTTCCGTCAGCTTTGCAATGCGGATCCTAAGCTTACGGTTAGTGCGATTGCGCTTCCACCGTTTGGTGAGGCTGCGGCGAGCTTCCTATATGTGGAGGAGGTGAGAGTCTGCCGCAGGGGATTCTTGCGTTAGGTTGACAGTGGTAGTGTGTTGCCGACAGAGGTCCAGTAATTTAGTTGTCCATGTGTCGATGCAATCAATTTTCTGAGCCGGTGTTTGTTTACGGAACTCTTTCCAATTGGTGATGCGGGCCGTGCCAATTGAGGGTGATTTGGGGCGGTAGTGCGATATCGTGAGTTGAATGATGTGATGGTCACTGCCCAGGGTTTCGTCGTGGCGGGACCATACTGCATTCGGGACGTTGTGGGTGGGCGTGAGGTCTGGAGTAGTGTCCCTGGTAACGCTTGTGCCAATACGGGTGGGGAGACCTGGTATATTGCACAGGTGAAAATGCTGTTGTTGGAGGGCATGGAAAAGACGTTGGGCCTTAGGAGTGTCGTAGCGGTATCCCCACGCCGTGTGGGGGGCATTAAAATCACCAAGAATAAGTCGGTGGCCACGGGTCCGTTGCCGTAGTGTTTGTAGTAGGGCTTGGATGCCATGAAGGGGTTGTCGGGGGGTGCTGTAGATATTTAGTATGTATAAGCTTGGTTGCGTTTTCTTCGGAGGTAAAAGTTCCACAAAGGTGCAGTCAAGGTCCGTCGGTAAAGAATGGGTCTGTACCGCGTGCGCAGCACGAAGAGGATGGTGGTGCGGGAGGTGGGTTCAGTCTGGTGAGATTTGTAACCCTAAAGAGTGATTGGCGCCGCGTCCACTTCTTGCAGGGCTATAATATCTGGGGAATGTTGTTGGGCGTATGCTAATAAGGAGGGGCGTTTGTTGCGGTAGGAACGACAGTTCCATTGCCAGATAGTGAGAGCCGGAGATTTAGGTGGGATCATAGTCGAGCTGTAGCTTGGGCGGATGTGGTGGGTTGTTGTTGTTCGGCATCAAGCGCACTTTCGTACTCCTCTTGATCGGATGGGATGGTCGAGCATGTGTCTTCCGATTCCGGGGGCAACTGACGGATCTTGGGCTTTTTGCGTGCTTTAATAATGCGCGTGCTGTCCTCGAGGGCTTGAAGGCGTTTGTCAAGGCTGTTGAGACGGCCATTAATGTGTTCGCCCATATCGTAAATAAGTCGCTCAATGCGGGAAAGGTCAGTGGGGGCTGGGGTGAGCGCGCGGGGAGTGGTCTCTTCGTCAGGCTGTGTGTCCATGGGCGTTGCAGAAGCGTGAGAGGAGTTGTGGATCAATTTGTCGACTTGAGCACGCAATTGGTCAATACATGATTCAAGGGCAACAGTACGTTTGTTGGTGGCCTCGAGTTGCTGTTTTAAGCTGGCATTTTCCTGTTCTAGTTGGTAGATGCGTTGGTCAGGGACGGTTGGTGGAGTTGGGGTGGTTAAGATAGGTGAGGGGTGAGCAGTGGGTGGAGCAAGTGCCACGGCTGACCAGCGTACCTTGTTGGCGGGTTTCTTGAGTGGTGAAGGTTGGGTGGTCTCGTCCAGGGAAGGCCAGCTGTTGGCAGGGGCCAGTCCTTGGTTGGTACGGGCGTTCCTCCGAGGCATTAGGCGAGGGGGTGGTGGTGGTGGTTTTAATTTCTTACGGCATTCACGGCTGGCCGTAAGGTGGTTGAGTCCACAAACTTGGCAAGTCGGGGTGCATGGATGTCCGATGGGAGGATCACGTAAGTGGCAGGTTGGGCAGATGATGGCCTCGGGGTTTGGGCAGATGTCCTGCCGATGGCCCATCTCCCCGCAGACAGCACAGCACTGGATAGTTTGATGGTATTGTCGACAGCGTGTGAGGATGCCGTATGCTTTTATGTAGTATGGCACACGGGTGCCTTCAAAGGTAATTACGGCGGTGGTCAACGTGCCGAGTAGTCTGGCGTGTAGAATGCGCGGCCCGTTGGTGGCCAGTATGTGCTGCAGTTGTTCATTCGTAGTCCCCCCGTCTAGGCCGCTGATGACTCCCCTAGTCGTGCCCGGTAGTGGTTTAAGGTAGGGGGTGAGCTCTTGGGTCGTTGCCCCCAGTTGGATGGTCGTCACTTCGCAGAGTGTTAGAGCTAGCGTTTCGTCGGGTGTGCTCGCGACGATCAGGTTCTGCGTAACTTGGGTTTGGATCATTACGCTGGAGAAGAATGTCCGTTCAGGAAGTTTGCTTGCTTGGCAGATGGCTTGTGCAAACTGCCGCTCACTCAAAGAAGAAACGCGGAGTCCGGCCTGAGGATGATATACGATCTTGAAATCGTTGGCGGGAAGACGTGGCTTTACATCACCACGGAGGTTGGGCTTGCGGACAGATGCGGGCGAAACCGCTTGCTGCTTACGATTTTGCCTCTCCCGTAGGATTTGTTGCCATGGGCCGGGTTTGTGGAGAGTGCGGCCGCTGAGCTGGTCAAACTCCACAGTCGTGGAAGAACCCTGCGGTGGTGTTTTCATGTTTAGGAAATCTGGAAATCGGGCCGGAGCCCGTCACTCACGGCGGTGGTAATCCCAGCCGAGCAAGGCTGAGCAAGGCTTAGCCACGCCACCGGCGCGCTCGGGCAGCCGGTGCTCGTTGCGTCTCAACTCCTGGTCCGGCGTGGTCGTGGCTGGGCCCAATCGATGGCGGACGTCGTTACCAAACGATTGGTAGTGTTTCCAGCGAACCAGGTACTCGGTGTCCGGAAATATCACGCCTTTTAGCCAGAGCCCATCATACTGATCTGGGCAAACAAAGGCCGATGATGATGATTCCTCTGAAATGGAGAAGGTACGCCACGTACTGAAAAGGATCGCTCATTTTCCCTTTATAGCTATGGCGATTTAGAAACCAACTACCATTGCCGATGTGCGGACGATCTGCAAGCGGCTCGACCATCTCCAGTCCATCCGCATTCAACACGACACCTTGGCTGCCAGCCCCTCTGGCTTTGCCTATCTCCGTACTCTGATTCGCGACATCATCCGTGAAGAGTTGCATCAGCGTGAAACACACTGCGCTCAGAACAACCACGGTCGCGCACCTGGGCTGCGTGACATGATCAGAGAGGAACTGGTGTCCATGACAACTCTTCCTCAGCCATGTCATATAGCTCCTCTTTCCACGCCAACTTACTCTGAGGCCGTATCCCGATCATCTGTGCCCATGGAGCATATCGTGTCCCCGCCCTCGCATGGCCACTTGACCGCCCTTTCGGCACCTCAGGTCGCACCGCCTTTCCATTCAACTTGGCGAGCACCACGCTCTATTAGTGACTGGCCCGTCTGCTGCTACTGTGGCATCCGAGGGCACATTTCTCGCTTTTGCCGTCGACGACAGCAGGCTACGCCCCTTACGAGCGAGATAACCACTTCAACTACGCCCCTCGCCAGTGCGTATACTCGCCTCCTGCACCTCGTCCTACGCCCCCAGTTGATTCCAATGGCCGGCCCCGGAGTCCACGTTCTCCCAGACGCCGTTCGCCTTCGGGTTTTTGCCAGTCTTCATCCCCTCTCCGACCCGCATCACAAGTTTCCGACCGACACCCGGAAAACTGAAAGCAGCAGTTTTCTGGGGGGAAACTGCATCACAGGAAAAATCTCAAAGTCCCCCTGAGTCACCATCGAACACATTAACGATTTTCATTGAAAGCGTTTGGGTTGAATCTTTATTAGACACTGGGGCTAGCACTTCGGTCATTCACGCAGATTTGTGCTCTCGGATACGCAAGGTGACAACGCCATATGATGGTCATGTGGTCATTAGACAACACCATATGATTGCACCAGCTGGCAATTTCCTTCCCAAATGAGTGGTCATACCTACCTGCCTCGTCCGTTTTACATGTGGGTCGGCTTTTGTTGCCGCAGTGAATACATCTGCCGAAGCAATTTTAGTGCCGCAAGGTGCCGCATAAAGCTATTGGCGTAGTTAGGTCCGCTTCGGGTTTCTATTGACGTTCCGTTGACTTGCACGTAATGAGCTCCGTGAAACTGAAAATTGTTACGTTAAAGAATAATCCTAAGAGAGTAGAAGAATCGATAGGTTTGTCGCACGCTGACTGCTGATATATATATATAGATATATATATATATATATATATATATATATATATATATATATATATATATATATATATATATATATATATATATATACATATATACATATAAGAGAAGAAAAACTTCGAACAAGGTAAAAGCACGATTGTGGCCTACGTTTCAGCAAAGAGAACTTGCTTTCCTCAGGGCATGTATATGTATATGTATATTTATACATGTATATGTATACATATACATATATATATATATACATATATATACATATATGTATATATATAGCTCAAAATGCTAAGGAATTTTGGTGGGGGCACCAAAACTAAAACTAATTTTACAGGCTCATTGTATTCCAAAAAGAAATTTTGCGCATATATTTAGATTATCACGGCTGTTACACAGATTTGAGGACAAGTACTTCATTTACTGTATATTTAATGCTTCGAGCTGGCCAAATCTAATACCTGAAGGTTTTTCACACCATTTAGAAGCAAAAGACCCACACTGAAGACAATAAATCTTCTGGCTACCATCTCAGGCATGCAATACGGTACATTCCAAAAGTAAGAACAAACTATAGTGAGCAATCTTTCCAGTACCAGTCAACTGAAATATTATATTTAGTGGGAGAAAAATTAAACTTCGACGCCAGTGAACGTACGTTTAAAAAACAGGTCAACGAAGTGTTATTTAAGCAAAACGCTTCCAATACAGATATATAATTAGGGTTTGAAGTGTATGTGTACATGTTCCCCCAAAGGTAGAGATTAAAAACAATTACAAACAAAAATATATTATTACGTAATTGTTACATAGTAGTGTAACTGATGAAACTTTATGCGTACGAAATACTGCGTTTATCTATACGCTCTGATCCTTTTGTGAATTTTAGACCTATTCTTTGTATAATACATAAGAAATGTAGTAATGACTTTGCTTTGTGCTATTTCTCTATTACGATTGTGCTATCATGCTTAAATGTGTGAACAGACGTGTTATTATGTACTCTGTAAATCGGATGGCTGAGGCCTCTTTCAGGCCACGTTCGCCTTTAGTCTCTGCCTCCCCTTTGTTTTTCCCAAGAAATAAATATCAAAATGAAATACTCAGCTATATATATATGCCACGTAGACCGACCACGGTCTACGTGGCGGCCGCTGGGAAAGAAGACGTTCTATGTCTCCCGCGGTAGTCGAGGGGCGGCGCTAGTTGACCGGCCTCAGAGCTCTTGTAAATATAAACCCCCGCTTTAAAGTCGAGAGAGAAGCCGCTGCGGGATAGCGTAATGGCGAACGCACCGCACCGGTTATGCGGAGATGTGGGTTCGAGTCCCGCTCCCGGAAAAACGGCGGATTTTTTCTCGACTTATATTTTCGCTTATTTATCAATGTATCAAAGAAACGTGACAAGCACACGTCATTCGGCCCTATTAAATATTTCGAAAAAAGCCGAATAGCACTGGCAATGACGACTGCAACCTTGATATGTATCTTTACCGAGTCCCTCGTCCCGTATCTTTCTGTTCTGCTACATGCATTACGAGGCACTGGCTCCAGCAGTTCGGATATGCCAATTGCTAACCCCGACCTCCGACCACGGTCTACGTGGCGGCGCTGGGAAAGAAGACGTTCTATGTCTCCCGCGGTAGTCGAGGGGCGGCGCTAGTTGACCGGCCTCAGAGCTCTTGTAAATATAGACCCCCGCTTTAAAGTCGAGAGAGAAGCCGCTGCGGGATAGCGTAATGGCGAACGCACCGCACCGGTTATGCGGAGATGTGGGTTCGAGTCCCGCTCCCGGAAAAACGGCGGATTTTTTCTCGACTTATATTTTCGCTTATTTATCAATGTATCAAAGAAACGTGACAAGCACACGTCATTCGGCCCTATTAAATATTTCGAAAAAAGCCGAATAGCACTGGCAATGACGACTGCAACCTTGATATGTATCTTTACCGAGTCCCTCGTCCCGTATCTTTCTGTTCTGCTACATGCATTACGAGGCACTGGCTCCAGCAGTTCGGATATGCCAATTGCTAACCCCGACCTCCGACCACGGTCTACGTGGCGGCCGCTGGGAAAGAAGACGTTCTATGTCTCCCGCGGTAGTCGAGGGGCGGCGCTAGTTGACCGGCCTCAGAGCTCTTGTAAATATAAACCCCCGCTTTAAAGTCGAGAGAGAAGCCGCTGCGGGATAGCGTAATGGCGAACGCACCGCACCGGTTATGCGGAGATGTGGGTTCGAGTCCCGCTCCCGGAAAAACGGCGGATTTTTTCTCGACTTATATTTTCGCTTATTTATCAATGTATCAAAGAAACGTGACAAGCACACGTCATTCGGCCCTATTAAATATTTCGAAAAAAGCCGAATAGCACTGGCAATGACGACTGCAACCTTGATATGTATCTTTACCGAGTCCCTCGTCCCGTATCTTTCTGTTCTGCTACATGCATTACGAGGCACTGGCTCCAGCAGTTCGGATATGCCAATTGCTAACCCCGACCTCCGACCACGGTCTACGTGGCGGCCGCTGGGAAAGAAGACGTTCTATGTCTCCCGCGGTAGTCGAGGGGCGGCGCTAGTTGACCGGCCTCAGAGCTCTTGTAAATATAAACCCCCGCTTTAAAGTCGAGAGAGAAGCCGCTGCGGGATAGCGTAATGGCGAACGCACCGCACCGGTTATGCGGAGATGTGGGTTCGAGTCCCGCTCCCGGAAAAACGGCGGATTTTTTCTCGACTTATATTTTCGCTTATTTATCAATGTATCAAAGAAACGTGACAAGCACACGTCAATCGGCCCTATTAAATATTTCGAAAAAAGCCGAATAGCACTGGCAATGACGACTGCAACCTTGATATGTATCTTTACCGAGTCCCTCGTCCCGTATCTTTCTGTTCTGCTATATATATATATATATATATATATATATATATATATATATATATGTATAAGGTTAGTAGAGACAGAGACAAACGAGAAAGACGTAGAAAATAGAAGTAAGTTTAGTGACGTTGCAGGGAGAGGACTCCCTTTCTTCAGAGTACCATATATATATATATATATATATATATATATACATATATATATATATATAAATATTGATATATATTCGCTATTTTTTATATATTTTGCGAAGCAGAAATGGGAAATGAGGGGCTCGGTGAAATAAGACAGACAATAAGGGTTGGCATTCAAGAAAACCCCCTTTGCTTTGCGTTATATCCCTTTGCTTCTTTCCCCTTTGCTTTCCGAGGATTTCTTCACAGCCAACCCTTATTTTCTGTATATATATATATATATATATATATATATATATATATATATATATATATATATATATATATATATATATATTCCAATGGTGTTTAATTCGATCAGTCGTCCAAGCGAGAGGCGAGGAAGAGCAGTCTCTTCAAACAACGGCGAAGCCAGAGATAACCTTGCAAGACGCACAGGCAGGCACTGATGATGACTGTTGCAGGTCCGCAGCACACACCCGCGCGTAGATTGGCCATGGTTCCGCACATACCGTTCCCTGCTCCAATTGTTCATTACAATCACCCCCCACCGAAGAAGGAGCCATCCTGGTGACTTACGGCGAGTCCAGGACGAGAGGGTCGTAGTATCGCTTTAAGCGGCTGACATGAACAGTTTCGCGACCACGACGGCGGAGATCGGCTGACGGAGTTAACGGTTCAACCACGTAGTTTACAGGGGATGGAGAACTGATGACACGGTAAGGGCCGTGGTATTTGCAAAGCAGCTTCGTAGAAAGACCTGGCGTTGTGGAAGGTATCCATAGCCAAACTAGATCACCAGCATGAAAAGTGGGCGAGGAGTGGCTCTGGTCATGATGCTGCTTCTGACGACCCTGGTCATTTGCCGTGAACGAACGGGCAAGCTGTCGGCATTCCTCGGCATGATGCCTCACTTCGGAAAGATGGCGGCATTCGGAAGCGTCAGGGCTGTATGGTAGGATAGTGTCCATGGTACAAGAAGGTTCGCGGCCGTAAAGTAAAAAGAAAGGTGAAAAACGCGTTGTGCTCTGTACCGCCGTGTTGTATGCATACGTCACAAAGGGGAGTACCACGTCCCAGTTCGAATGGTCTGAAGCGATGTACATCGCAAGCATGTCCCCCAACGTACGGTTGAACCTTTCGGCGAGCCCGTTCGTTTGCGGATGATATGCGGTCGTGGTGCGATGCACAATGTTGCATTCGGTCAGAAGCGCTTTAACAGCCTCAGAGAGGAATACCCGGCCCCGGTCACTGAGCAGTTCCCGGGGTGCACCGTGGCGTAGAACAAGGGAACGGAGAATAAATCCCCCGACGTCAGGCGCAGCGGCAGCGGGCAACGCGGCTGTTTCAGCGTAGCGCGTGAGGTGATCTACAGCCACGATGATCCAGCGATTGCCAGAAGGGGTGTGTGGTAAAGGGCCGTAGAGGTCGATACCGACTCGCTCGAATGGACGAACGGGGCACGGCAAGGGCTGCAGCGTGCCAGCTGGCTTCGGAGCAGGTGTCTTGCGTTGTTGACACTCGGGGCATGCGCGAACGTACTTGCGCACGAAGGCGTACATTCCCCTCCAGTAATACCTGTGGCGCAGCCTAGTATAAGTCTTCAGGACTCCTGCATGGGCGCTCTGCGGATCCGCATGGTGGGCGAAACACACCTCTTTTCGTAAGCTCCGTGGCACCACTAGCAACCACTTCCGACCGTCTGACATGTAGTTCCGGCGGTAGAGGAGGTTGTCTCGAATAGAGAAGTGGGCAGCTTGGCGACGGATGGACCTAGACGGAATTCGTTTTGAAGCTGCCGACAAGAAGTCAACGATTGCAGCAATCCATGGATCCTTCCTTTGTTGGGAGGCCATGTCTGTGAGGGTCAGCGATGACAATAGGGGAGCCGTTGTGTCAATGCATGTAGCATCAACAGGCACAGGGGAGCGCGAGAGTGCGTCGGCATCAGAATGCTTGCGTCCAGACCGATAGATAACACGAATGTCATATTCTTGTAAGCGGAGGGCCCAACGGGCCAGTCGTCCCGTGGGATCCTTTAGGGACGACAACCAACACAGGGCGTGATGGTCGGTGACAACGTCAAAGGGCCGGCCGTAAAGGTAGGGGCGAAACTTTGTAAGGGCCCAAATTATTGCCAGGCATTCTTTTTCAGTAACGCTATAGTTGCGCTCAGCCTTGGTGAGAGTTCTGCTCGCATACGCAACGGCATTTTCGTCGCAGTTGGGCTTGCGCTGAACGAGCACGGCACCGATACCAACACCACTGGCGTCCGTGTGCACTGCAGTAGGAGCGCTGGGATCGTAGTGGCGGAGAATAGGGGGTGAGGTTAGTAGACGTCGCAGGGATGTGAAGGCGTCGTCACAGTCAGAAGACCACGCGGATAGACAGTTGTCGCCGTTGAGCAGCCGCGTGAGTGGGGCGACGATGGAAGCAAAATTGCGAACGAAGTGCCGGAAATAAGAGCATAGCCCTATGAAGCTGCGGAGGGTCTTCATTGAATTAGGCTTGGGGAAGTTGGCAACGGCACGCAGTTTTTCGGGATCGGGTGACACGCCGTCTTTCGAAACAACGTGGCCCAGGATGGTTAGTTTACGGGCACCAAAACGACACTTCTTGAGATTGAGCTGTAGTCCAGCTGCAGTTAGACAGCTCAGTACTTGGTGCAAACGAGCAAGATGTGTTTCGAAGTCAGGAGAGAACACAACGACATCATCTAAGTAGCAGAGGCAGATATGCCATTTGAGGCCGCGCAAGATGTTGTCCATCATTCTCTCAAAGGTGGCTGGCGCGTTGCATAGCCCAAAGGGCATGACGTTGAATTCGAAAAGCCCATCGGGGGTCACAAACGCCGTTTTGGGCCGGTCACACTCAGCCACCGGCACCTGCCAGTAGCCGGAGCGCAAGTCCAGGGAGGAAAAGAATTCGGCACCGTGAAGACAATCGAGAGCGTCATCGATCCGAGGTAAGGGATAAACGTCTTTACGGGTAATCTTGTTAAGGCGTCGATAGTCGACACAGAACCTTAGGGACCCATCTTTTTTTGTAACCAGAACTACTGGCGACGACCAGGGGCTTTGTGACGGACGAATGACGTCGCGTTGCAGCATGTCTTCGACGTGTTCATTAATAATCCCGCGTTCTGACGCCGACACTCTGTAGGGTCGCTGCCTCAAAGGTGCGTGCGTCCCAGTGTCGATATGGTGGACCACCGTTGACGTTCTACCCAAGGGAGCTTGTTGACAGTCAAATGAAGAACGGAACGCGTGCAAAAGGTTCAGTAGCTGCTTGCGCTGGGTAGAATCCAAAGCGGTGTCGAGAGACTTCGTGAACACGTCGTCGGATAGAAGCTGGTCGGTGGGACGGGATGACGTCAGGGCGGTTAGCGGCAGGGTAGGCGCGTCATTGCAAATGTCGAAGCTGTGAATGGAGGAAGTAGGTTCAATTTGGCCAATCGACTCGCTGCGAAGCAGACTGACAGGGTTGTCTGTGAGGTTGGTAATACACATCGTGGTGTGTTCAGCACGCAGCGTAAGGACGGCGAACGGAAGAAATAAATGCTTTCGGCGAACAAAAAGGTCGGATGGCGTAAATAGAACAGGGCCATCCGGCAGGGTACCACAAGAAAGAGCCACTAACACTGAACTTCGCGGCGGAATATCGACGTCTTCGGAAAGTACGAGTTTTGTGTCACCAGAGACGTCACACTGTGGAAAAAGTTCCAGTTCAGCTCGGGCACAGTCGATAACAGCGTGATGACATGAGAGGAAATCCCAGCCAAGGATGACATCATGGGAGCACGAAGATAAGACAACAAATTCAATGGGATAGCAGGTGCCTTGAATACTCACTCGAGCAGTACAGGCTGCTATCGGGGACACGTGTGCTGCACTTGCAGTCCGAAGCGAAAGTCCAGAAAGCGGCGTCATTACTTTTTTCAGCGAGCGGCAGAGTGTAGCACTTATAACAGATATGGCGGCACCGGTGTCGACTAGAGCGAGGGCAGGGACTCCTTCAACAACTACATCTATAACATTCGGTGGATAGGCACGAGGACTTTGAATTTTCGCTGAGTACGCAGTTCGTGCCTCTGGAACTGCGGGTATTAGTTTCCCACTTCCGGAGGAGCCGGCTGACGGCGCATAGGTGACAGGGAGCGGCGGCGGGGAGAAGGCGATCGGCGACTAGTGAACGTCGGCTGGTCGGTCTCATATGACGTTGGGGAAGGCCTCGAGGATACGCGATGCTGAACGTGCCTAGGCGTGTATCCTGGAGTGTTGAAAACCTCAGGATGCGGCACCACACGGCGGCAGTAACGGGCGACATGTCCGGCGTATCCACAAGAGTAGCATATGGGGCGATTGTCCGGCGTGCGCCACGGATTGGATTGCTGCGCGACCACTTGCACTGGACGTCGAAACTGGGAGACTTGCTGATAGCTGGACGGCACAGTCACTGGGATGGTTGGTTCGAACGAATGGGTAAACGGTCGGGGTGGCTGTGTGACACATTCAGCATACGTCAGGGGACCGGTTAATGCAGCCGGTGAAGCCAGGGGAAGAGCAACAGTAGCTACCTGGGGAACAGTAAGGGGAGCAGGAGCTGCTACCACTTGGCGATTAGTTGGCAGGGCCTCGGTGACCTGTTCCCGGATGGTGCGCTGAAGAGACGAAGGAAGGCATGAAGGCGGTGCCTGCGTCCGCTGGCGTGGCTCTTGAACGAACGGCACAATCGACAGTTGGCGTGCTACTTCCTCGCGGACGAAGTCCTTTATCTTCGTCTCAAGTAAAGAGTGCTCGGAAGTGAAAGTCAAAGCGGAGAGTTCTGCATTTGTCCCCAGAGATCGCCGGACCAGCACTCGTTGCCTGCGCAGCTCATCAAAGCTTTGGCAGAGGCTCACGACCTCCGTCACGGTCTTCGGGTCCTTGGCAAGCAGCATAGTGAACGCATCATCATCGATGCCTTTTAAAATATGCTTCACCCTATCTGCTTCAGACATGGCCACGTCGACGCGCCTGCACAGATCTACAACTTCTTCGATGTAGCTGATGAAATTCTCCCCCTGCGTCTGAGCTCTTCCGCGGAGGCGTTGTTCTGCTTGTAGTCTGCGTACGGCCGGGCTGCCAAATGCTTGAAGGAAGCGGGTCTTAAAATCGCCCCATATTTTGAAGTCACGTGCGTTGTTCAAAAACCACGTCTGAGCCAATTGCGTGAGATAGAACTCGACGTTGCTTAACTTGGCGGGATCATCCCACTTGTTGTGAGCACTCACCCGCTCGTATGTCGACAGCCAATCCTCAGCATCATGATCGCCCTCGCCATTGAAGAATGGGGGATCGCGCTGACGGATGGAACCAGCGCAGACGATCTGTGGCATCTCTGGGGCTTGTTGATCAACAGCGTCAACGGGGGTAGTGGGCATCGGGAGCCTGCGGCTTCGAAGCTCCAGGATTCGTGCTGGTTGACGTTGAAACCGCACCTCCACCACTTCCAATGGTGTTTAATTCGATCAGTCGTCCAAGCGAGAGGCGAGGAAGAGCAGTCTCTTCAAACAACGGCGAAGCCAGAGATAACCTTGCAAGACGCACAGGCAGGCACTGATGATGACTGTTGCAGGTCCGCAGCACACACCCGCGCGTAGATTGGCCATGGTTCCGCACATACCGTTCCCTGCTCCAATTGTTCATTACAATATATATATATATTGTAAAAAACTGCGACCGGTAGGCAGGTTCGTCCGCTTTATTCCCCGGTTGGCTTCGAATACACCACCTTCGTGGGTGATTGCCCGCGCAACGCGCTTTCAGTTTTGGCTTTCGGTTTTCGCCTTCACAATATATATATATATATAAATATATATATATATATATATATATATATATATAGTATAAGTAAAGAGTCGGATACACAGCAAGAACAATAACAAACAAGGTTTACTTACGTAGCGGCAACGGTACTTGCCTTAATCAGAGTAAAGTTACATGATTTTGCTGTCGCAAACATTTGGAACACATTCCTTATATAGGTTTGCAGAAAACTGTGAGAAGGAGCGGAAAATGTTTCGGAAATGAAGAGTATGCATACAGTCGGGCTACGTCTATGTTACAACAACAAACAAAAAAAAGGGTGGAGGGGGAGCTAGAGAGAGAAAGAGGTCGTGTTAACAAAGCAGCGTTAAGGGTTGCACCATGACGGGTCAACGTATGCCACGTGGGCTGCAAGTTCAGACAATGCGGGAAACTGGACAACCGCGGTTTTAAAAGAAAGGGAAGAGTATACAGTAAGGTATTCAGTGGCTAGGGAGACTGGTTGGGGCGGAAGCGAAGATGAGTGTGCCCCCCGCGGATGAAGAGAATAGATACGGGGCACAAAAGAGCTTTTCACAGAAGCTAGCAACTGATCAGGAAATAGGTAGGGTCACAAAAGGTTAAACATGAATAGATCACAAAGAGTTAAACATTCTTAAGTGGTGGTCGGAACGAGGCCTCCTTCCCCAGCACAAATGGCATTGTTGAGCCGCATTAGGCTAATAAAGCTGCTGTATTAGGAGAGTTTCTGCGAATTCTGATGGGGAAGTCAGAGGTAGGAATAATGGACACGGTTATAAAAATTATGAAGCCGCCAAATTTAATCGAGGGATAAGCACGTTAGTTTTCCGTAACTTTCATTTCTCCCAAGTGCGGCTGACCCAAACTTATAAATGAGATAAGATTCCCGAACCTCGCTGTCGGGGTGGGTTTTGAAGGCGGATTCTAAAATCATTGCTTTAAGATGTTCAAATGCGCGCCCTGGACTGTTCACGTGTCTTGACAGGGGCAAATAAGGGCAGCTTTTTGCATGAGAGTGGTGATAATTGAACCGTATTCGGAAGGGCGTTTCAGTTTGGCCGATATATTGTTGCCTACAAACAGTGCATTCTAGAAGATATACGACATTAGTGGAGTCACAGTTCAAGTTACCTTTTATATTTACGTAGTAGTCTGAAGCCGTGCTGGTGGCGCGCTGTGAAGTGGTCATGTGTGGGCATACTCCACATCGGGGTTTATTGCAGGGCATGCAGCCAGTAGATGCCGGTCGGTTAATACGAGAGTTAGTCAGAAAGTCACCTAAATTCTTATTACTCCAGTAGACAACGCGTGGTGGTTCGGGGAATATGCTTTTTAAGCGGTCACTTTGCATTAAGATATTCTAAGGTTTTTTTAGCGCGGTTGACACTCTTGGAGCGGAGGATGAGTGGGTTGAGTGTCAACCGTGCTAAAAAAACATCACAATATCCTAATGGAAATTGACCGCTTAAAAAGCGTATTCCCCTAACCACCACGCGTTGTCTACCGGCGTAATAAGAATTTAGGTGACTTTCTTACTAACTCTCGTATCAACCGACCGGCAACTACTGGCTGCATGCCCTGCAATAAACCCCGATGTAATATATGCCCACACATGACCACTTCACAGCGCGCCACCAGCAGGGCTTCAGACTACTACGTAAATATAAAAGGTAACTTCAACTGTGACTCCGCTAATGTGGTATATCTTCTAGAGTGCACTGTTTGTAGTCAACAATATATCGGCCAAACTGAAACGCCGTTCCGAATACGGTTCAATAATCACCGCTCTCATGCAAAAGCTGCCCTTATTTGCCCCTGTCAAGACATGTGAACAGTCCCGGGCATGCATTTGAACATCTTAAAGCAACGATTTTAGAATCCGCCTTCAAAACCCACCACGACCGCGAGGTTCGGGAATCTTATCTCATTTATAAGTTTGGGTCAGCCACACTTGGGATTAATGAAAGTTACGGAAAACTAACGTGCTTATCCCTCGATTAAGATTGGCGGCTTCATAATTTTTATAACTATGTTCATTATTCCTACCTCCAAGTTTCCCATCAGAATTCGCAGAAACTCTCCTAATACAGCAGCTTTAATAGCCTAATGCGGCTCAACAATGCCATTTGTCCTGGGGAAGGAGGCCTCGTTCCCACCACCACTTAACAATGTTTAACTCTTTGTGATCTATTCATGTTGTGATCAGCGAAGATGTATGTGCCCCCCGCGGATGAAGAGAATAGGTACGGGGCGAAGATGGGTGTGATCAGCGAAGATGGGTGTGCCCCCCGCGGATGAAGAGAATAGATACGGGGCACAAAAGAGCATTTCACAGAAGCTAGCAACTGAACAGGAAATAGGTAAGGTTCGCTTCCGCCCAAGCCAGTCTCCCCAGCCACTGAATACCTTACAGTATACTCTTCCCTTTCTTTTGAAACCGCGGTTGTGAACCTTAGATTCTTTTGCGTTATTTTTAAGAGAAGCAGCATGCATCTGAGAGCGAATGCGTTTGTCAGTTATTTTTCTTAAGCACAGAAATTGGCGGTAAACATCTCGGGAAACAGCACTACTTGATGCCTGCCTGAGCTGTCACTTTGGAGAGGAAGGTTTAGCGACGTCAACATACTTTCGGAGTTGGTACCTGGGGCCCTCGGGAGCGCTAGAGGCGCTGCATGAAGCACTGGGAGTACGTCGTCCGGAACCGTCACTGGTTTGGGATTGCTGGTACCACGGGAAGACGATTGTGCCCCCGGGTTGTCAGTTGGCCTAGTAGGTGGGGTTTTGGAGAGCACTGAGGAGGCGCCGTGGCTGGTGCTTGTAGCTTACAGAAGGGCCTGGGGCAGCTTCCGGGCTTGGCAGCCTGCTTCCATGCAGTTGGTCGAAGGGTCCGTTGATGGACGACTTCGAGGCTAGTATTTGTTTCGTAGGATGGCTGGGTGGTTCCTTAGGGGGTGCGTGGGCGACTTGTTGCGAATCCCCCGACGCGGCCCGTTGCGGATGCGAGCTTTCAAGTAGTGGAGGTTGCGGGTTTGAAGGTACGCATCCCTGCGACCTGGAAATGGTCGCTGAAGAGACCGGTGGTACGGGTGGCGACTGTGCATTGTGAGGCGAATTGGAACAACAGAGTTGAGACAGCTCATCAACCGGCTTTAAGCACGAAGACACTATTTCTGGCAGTACGCTTGTTCAGGGCCCCAATCCTGTAGCGGGGATGCTTGCACTGTCAGCCCCGGACGGAGAAGACGAATTTGTTTCTTTGAGGCACAGCTGCCTGATGGGGCTTGCGATAACGGCAACACCTTCATAGCTGGGGTGCAGTCCGTCGGCTGCAAGCACTCGTGGTGCTGGCAACCATTCCAGCTCGTGATTTAGAACGTACAATAGTTTTGAAGGCCAGCAAAGCCGGTGAAGAAGGTTGTTGAAGTAGTATGCCTCTGTGTTGAACCTTCGGATGAAGGCTAGGTTCCGATTCCCTTTACGACGGTTGGTGCTTCTTAGTAAGACAAAAGTGGCGTAGATGCGCCATATTTCCGGGAGCTCTTTTGCAATGTAGTCGCATAAGGCTTGGTACTTGTCGAAGGTGGAGCGTCCTGTGCTAGAGCTGAGATCGTTTGTGACTACGTGCAGGATGAGGGTTGTAGCGGTACAGGGCACAAAGTCCAGAAGGGAGCGGACGTCGTCAATCCCGGCACCACACTGTGACACAAACGCCGGGGTGCCAATCTGCTGCGGGTCGAAGTGTTGATGAAGGTACTTGGTTTGCGAGTCACCTAGAACAACGGTGCTTGTTGTTGTCTTCGGAAATTTGAGATGTTCGTACCCGCCGTCTTTCCGGGACCCATTGTAGAAGAATACGTCAGAAGATGATGGGTCCGATGAAAATACCGTACAGCGAACAGACGAACGGGTAACAAACAAACTTTATTGACGTTTCGGCCTGGGACAGGCCTTCGTCAGAATAAAACCCAAGCGCACGAGCATAAGCTTATAAGGCTTCAAGGGCCAATCACAGCAAAGAGGGTTACACGTGCTGCGTGGTACGTCAGAACAACTGATAAATCTTTAAAAATGATGTGCGATGCAATAGCAAAACATAACTGGTTTTCACAACGACATGTCATTCATGGCTGTAGCGACCACGCTAGAAGGGGAGGCACCCGGCACAGATTATTGATGATGCAGTAAACCACGCTAGCAAACTTGATCGGAAAGAACTATTGCTCCCAACCAGGCCGCCCCTTGCCCAACCAACTACTAATCTGATTCTAAGTTATTCAGCATCGCGCGCAGCACCGCGCGCAGCGCCGCCCACCGGTGGAGTGAGAGCGCGCTGCGCCGCACACCCGCAGATGTTGAGAGAGAGTGTTCGCTCTCACCTGGGCACGCGCCGGCGCCAGTGCGTCTGCCGCGGCTATGACGCAACACAATCCAACACAATCCACTTCAATCCAATCCAAGCCAAGCCAAGCCAATCCAATCCAATCCAATGCCCCTCGCGAGAACGTGTTCGCTATCGCAGAGGAGAGGGGGTTGAGCGGAGGAGAGTGCGAACGCCGCCGCCGACGACAGACGCACGCAGGAAGGACAGGGCCGCCGACAAGAGATGCTCTCAGCGTCGAATCTAAAAGTAATTGCCTTTGCCAGCTGTGGTATGGCAAAGGAGGAGGAAAACTTCTCAGCCACTGAGAAAGAGTGTCTCGCAACTGTATCGGCCATTGCAAAATTTCGCCCATACGTGTGTTAGACCGTTCAAAGTTGGGACAGACCACCATGCGCTGTGTTGGCTCGCCAGTTTGAAGGACCCTTCTGGCTGTCTTGAGTGGTGGAGCTTGCGCCTGCAACAGTTCTGCGCTACAATCGTCTATAAATACGGCAGGAATCATTCTTATGCCGACTGCCTGTCCTGCGCCCCAGTCGACGCACCACCACACGACTCCGATGAGGACAGCGCTTTCTTCGGAGTCGTTCTTCGGATTCGCGAGTTCTTCAGAGCTGCCCAGCAGCACGCCAACCCCGAATTACGCGTCATGATAGACTACCTTAGAAGGACGCAACATCGCAGTGCCTAGGGCATTCAAACGGAACTTAGCAGCATTCAGACCGAAAAACTCCGTCCTCGTGAAAAAAAATTTCAGTCCCGGAGCGCGAACGAATTATCTTCTTGTTATTCCGGGAGACCTTAGTGACGCAATTTGGGAAGCATGCCACGACGACCCGTCTTCCGGACACCGCGGCTCAGCTCGCACTACTGAAAAAAAAAATCAGAACGAAGTACTACAGGGTGGCATCCGACGTCTCCCACTACGTCCGGAGCAGCCGTGACTGCCAGCGACGAAAAACGCCGCCACCGAGACCAGCTGGACTTCTACAGCCGATCGCCGCCCTATCGAGGCCCTTTAAACAGATTCGAATGGACAATCTGGCCCGTTCCGTGCGTCATGATCCGAGAACAAGTCGATCGTCGTAGCGACAGACTACATGACGCGCTACGCAGAGACCGCCGCTCTTCTGTGGGGGACTGCACAAGAAGTCACCAAGTTCTTCATAAACCGAGTATTGCTGCGACATGGAGCCCCTGAAGTGGTAGTCACAGACCGCGGAACGGCCTTCACTGCGGAGCTTATGCAAAAAATTTCATGCTACAGCAACACAGATCACCGAAGGACGACGGCGTACCACCTTTAAATGAACGGAATAACGAGACGTCTGAACAAGATGATCGCGGATATGCTGTCTATGAGCGTAGACGTTGAACTTAAGACTTGGGACGAAGTGCTTCCCTATGTCACATTTGCGTACAACACGGCTATCTAGGAAACTACGCAGATGACACTGTTCGAGCTTGTCTACGGAAGACAGCCAACTACAATGCTTGACGCCATGCTTCCTCACGTAGAAGACGACCACTTCAATGCCGACGTCCAAGGATACCTTCAGCGCGCGGAGGAGGCCCGCCAGCTCGCTCGAGTTTGCAGAACGGACCAGTAGGTGGTGAATGCCCGACGCTACAACCTCCGACGCCGAGTACCGCCCAGGGGATCGTGTGTGTTTGGACACCCATCCGGGTTTGGACACCCATCCGACGGCGTAGGCTCAATGAGAAGTTGTGCGACGGCATTTGGGACCCTATTGGATTCTACAACGTGTTGGCCAACTTACTTACGAAGTGATCCACGATAGTGATTCCGGCACATCACTACGACGCACGCGACCCGACGTCATCCACGTGGGTAGCCCTAAACCTTACTGTGCAAGATGACTGCCTTTTTTGTTGTTGTTATTGTTTGTTCAGACTCATTTTAATATAGCATCGAGTCGAGGCACTGATAAAAGGGGTAATGCTGCGAACCATGCACTTAGTTTGTTTATTCATGTTTTGGTTTTACCGCCCGGCTGCGCCGGTCTGTGTTATCTGTGTGCTAAGTGAAGTGCGTGTTCCATTCTTTATTTTTATGCCTCACGTGTTATCTCTTTTGATACGGAGTGCATTTCGAACTAATGTCAACTATCTAAAATAATCGTCTTTGATCTATAGTGTTCTGGATGTAAGTCAACGGTTTGAGAAACACGCGCATCAAAAGATAAATGCCCTCACATCAGACGCTGCGGTATTAGATTGTTGGACACTGGTCCGCGCAGGTCACTTGGTTGACTGCTGTTTGGCCGTCTATATACTCTTGAGTTATTACGGAAGCACAAGTTCGCTCCAATGAGCGTTTTTTCGTCAAGACAAGTGCGTCGTCTTTGGCTTCGTAACAATATCATATGGCCTGGGTGTTCCAACATAACCCAAGCTTGAAACCACCAATCACCAGTCCTACATACGAGATGTGGGAGAGTGAGCTTGCCAGCTCTTACCCGATGAGCCAGTAATCGCTGACTGAAAGGGTATTGTATTTGCTTGTCGGTTGCAACAACGTGCGCGGGGAAACGTACTGTGAGTGCATGAGAGTGTTGAGTCACGTGACCGTAGGTGGGGACATGTGTAGGTTGGTTGGTTCTTGTGGGCAATCATTGCTTCATATTAATCTTTACTTTTATTGCTACAGTTACTTCATGTACATATGTATATATATTTGGTGTGTTGCTGTCATTTAATTATGAATCTGCCTCAGTTCTACGCATCTACCATCGACCATCACCTGCTGTGGAATTTTTGTACTTGCTACCCCCTTATGTAATACCCCGCAAGGGGCCCTTAAAGGTATATTAAATGATGATGATGATGATAAAACGCATTTTTGAGTTCCCCACTGACGCCAACTTTTTACATCTCATTTCCTATCATGCATCTTGATTTTTACATCTCGCCCATCTCGCGGCGAACAAAACTGTGCCCCACATATGCTCTCCCACCTCGGTATTTCTAACAGCGGCGCTGTTCTTGGGCTGGGCTTGACATACAGCCTGTCCTTCTATCGTTTTACGCTCCCTCCGGAGTTCCCAGCAATGTGTTTGTGTTTACAGGTAAAGCCAACTTTATGAAGATCGGGGAGAAGCTTGGTCTTTGTAAGCTGGCATTCTCACACTGCCTGTTGCGCAGCGAAGCATGGAAATCTACGGAGGGAGTACGATTAAAGAAAACGGCTCTAACTCTTGTGTTATTAAATGTATCCAAAACCAACTATATGAAAATTTTCTAATAAGACGACAAAACCGCTATGTCGCGTTTGGCGTGGTATATGGGAAGTAACGTGGCCACGGGGCCGCAGAAGTCGCCAATGCAACGTTAAAAAAATACCCGCGTATTCACCCGGTGTTCGAAAGACGACTGCAGAAAAAACGCCCGTGTGTTCGAGATTTCGGCGCACGTTAAAGATCCACAAGTGGTCAAAATTAATCCAGAGCCCTCCACTACGGCGAGCCTCATCGCCTGCGTTGCGTTGGCGCGGAGAACCTCACAATCAATCAAAGACGACTGCCTTCTGCAACCCCTGCAATGTAACAATATCTCCTCTCCGCCTCTAACACCCGCCGTGTTCTCCTTCCCTTTCACCTCTCTTTTACTGAATGCAATAAACGTTTGCCCAGTTAAATTACCTTTTCCCCCGTTCGCACGTAGCCCTGACAATTTATTGGGAACGCGCGGCTTTATTATTTCTTTATTTTTTCAGCTGGGTGAAGCTTAAGCAGATCATTTTTTGTCGTAATTCTTGCTTTGTCTCACGTTTCCGAAGCATTGTTTAACACGTAGAGTTTTATTTGCTGTCGTAAACAGTAACCCAGCGTGTATACTCACCACCAAAAAAACAAAATCTGGCGCTGTCTTTTGTTGTTAACCTGTATGAGCCATTGAAGTAGTTTGCAACGGTTTGTGTATTTGCACTCTGCCTTTAAAACTTTTTTCAGCTGTTCTTGGCGGTGTATACAGTTGAATTGATTGGCACGCACGCAGACCGACATTTTCGCGTTTAGATAGCGAAAAAAAGGATACAGTATTTAAAACTAAGATAGAAGTCCCGTTCCAATGTATCCTTTGGCACAGCAGGGCAGAGAGGGCAGCGCATCTTGACCCACGCCCTCGGCCTCTGAAGCGTGTGCTAGCCAGGCGGGTGGAGCAAAGAAAGTGACCCCTGACGCCAAGCGCTGAATGTTACCAGCGTTGCGGTTTGAAGCGAAGGAAAAGACAGGCTAGCGAGCGTGGTTGGACGCTCCCGCGCACATCGGTGTCTCGGCACAAGAAGTGCCACGTCAGATGCCGCGGCAATGCATTTTGCACGCGATCGCGTGCCCCGGCCTATTTGGACGCCGGGTGTTCACCACCATCAAGCGAAAATCATGCGAAATGCGATTTGAGCCATAAGTTGCAGTTTCATTTAGGGAATAATCAAGGTGAAACTCACGGCTCAAATCGTATACGGTGGGGGCGCAAATCGGATGTCACTCGGGGCGCAACTTGAATGTCATTTCGAGTCCCCGTATTCCGCACCATCGCCATCATTCACGGAGAGGATAAGGGACCCCAAACCATCCACCACCGGCGTCGGCGGCGGCGGCGGCGTCGGCGTCCGCAGTGCTCCTCTATAAAGAAACAGCATCCGGCGCCAGGTTTCGATCCGCGGACTTTGCGGCCGCAGCGCTACGCTCTACCGACCAAGCCACGGACGCGACGTGATATCAGCGTTAGTGACGCGCCTTATATCTTTAACGCATTCAAACTACGTCGTCAGCGGCGTGCGTTGGCGACTCAGCGGCGTTATAGCGGCTTGATAACTGCGTGGTGTACACGTGATACTACAAACCCGATGGAAGAGATGGAAGAGAAGGCGGCGAGGCGGTGGGCTGCGGGGGCCGAGCGCAAGCGCCGCAAGCGGGCCGATAACCGTGCATTCGCACTTTCACATTCTCCCCCACGGGGAAATGCGGGGGAATTTTTTTGTACTGAAATGCTTTCATTTTACTTTTCATTTCACCATCATGAAATAACTTCCCATCGGCGCTCTTTGCCCTTAGTCGGCCTTGCGACAATAAACCTACTCATCATCATTATCGGAGTAATAGGCAGCGCCAGTCCGACCAGTCGGGGTGAAGGGTGCCTTCTTGTCAACGCCCGGACCTATCCTCGATGGGCTGCGATGTGTCGGAAGCAGTCGACCAACGTTGAACCGTCTTAGGGTAACTATGGCACCAGGACTACCAGAACCGAGGCGCTCGCTTCACTATGTGGGTTGGGAATGAACACAGAAATAGGAGCCAGCAGACAAGAACTCCAGAGAAGGCAAAGGGAAAACGGTTGGTCCTAATTTATCGTTCTTGAAACACACATAGTTTTTGAAATATGCGGCGTTTTGCTTTTAAAAGAAAAGCAGAACGCCGCATCACCGAAATTATCAATATGAAGATTTCATGAGGACGATTCGGTTCCCTATTGCCTGTTCAGAAGAAAAGACCTAATACCCGGTCACCAAAAGCGATTGCTCTCGCTAAATCTGAAAGAACTGTACCATGGGTGGAAAAAAGCTTCATACTACATCGGTCACGGGAACATTTAAAAGTAACCGTTAAAAGTTCTTACACATTAAATCCCTGCTTTCCGCAAAATTTCTATTGTTTTGAAGGGGCATCATCACAACTCAAGAAGCAAAAAATGTTCTAAATTTGTGTTAGCATAAAAATTACTTCAGCTTATCGACTAAGCGGAACTTCGTCTCAACGTAACATCGAAACAGCCCTTCTGACGCTGTTGGCGGCAACATTAGGCCTTTAGCAGCCAGGGGCAGTCTTCAGAGAGCTTACCAGGGGTAATACGTACAACCAATCCGCTTTTTGCACGGGTGGAACAGAACAGTCAATGTATATCCTTGCCCTGGGAGCCAGAAGAAATGGTTTACAGAAAAATGAGCAACCACCAAGAAATTTTGAGTCGACAATTCTTTTGAAACCTACGCGCACCTTTCAACACTTTTTACCATCATCGCTACCAAATGCTGGGTCTTACACCGCCACCCAGACGTTCAAAGAGCCCACGTCGGCACCTACGATGAAAGCTGAGCCTTTTGATGATGGCTAGTGCTTAATGGCGCAAGGCCAACGAGGGCAAAAAGCGCCAAAGAAGAGGTTATTTCATAAAGAGAGGTGATTACCACACAAGGGAAGGTACAACAACGTGTAAGCCGAACATAGTAAAATCAATTAAAGATAATGGCTTGTGTATAGGGCCAGATTTCATTATGCGTGATACGAAATGAGCTTTAAAAACTTGGCGTCTGACAAATAGTCAAAGACACGTTTCACGGAAACCATTGCATCGTCACCTAGAAACATTGATGGATTTAGGGGAATATGTTGTCTGTAAAGGTCTCTGAAGTGTTTGTGACGTGTTGTGTGAAGTGCCTTGCATGTGATTAGTATGTGCACTACGGATAGGGCCTCTCCGCACCTGCTGCACTGGGGTCTAAAAGATCCCGTCAGCAGATACGAGTGCGTTGCATGGGTGTGCCCTATCCGCAGCCTACCCAAGGCGACTTCCATGTGTCTGTTGTGTGAGTCAGATGTGTACCGTCCCAAGTGTGGCTTTATTACATGTAGTTTGTTGTCTGTCTGTTCATTCCAGTGTGTTTGTCATGTTCTGTGCAAGTGTTGTCTTATGTGTGGCTTGAGGTCTGTGTAAGGTAGTGTTGTTATGTCTACTGTGTTTCGGAGTGCAGCATTGGCGGCCATTTCATCCGCCAGTTCGCTTCCGCCGATGCCGGAGTGGCCTGGCGCCCAACACACAGTCACCTCAAGGTTTGAAGAATATGCCACCACAATTGATTTCAAGACAAGGTTAACTTAACTACATGGTTTTTCGATGGCTTTTCGGATGATAATATACGGACGAGACTCAGCGAATCTGTATAGATGACGGATTTAGGAATATGATGTTCAACTATGTGACTTACAACAAGAAAAATGCGATATGCTTCTGCCGTAAAAATACTTGTCTTTACATTCATTGTTCTATATGCTTCAAAATTCTGCCCATGCGCCGCACAAGACACTGCAGTGAACGTTTTCGATGCATCGCTGAAAAACTCTGCAGCCTTGTATTTATCCTGCACATACATGAAATGCTGCAAAATCCCACTTTTGGTGTCCTGTTCTTATTGTATTTTAAGAAAGACCGGTCACATGCAACAGGACGAAGATGCCATGGTGCTACAAGATCAGTGATAGACGACTTGAATGTGTCTACAAAGGAGACCTCATGAATAGTGACCTCGACCATCACTCTGAGCGAGAAGGGAACAGGAATGGATGGGCGATTTAAAAAGAGCTTTGATGTGGATGTATCATTAAAAACCGGTTTAAAAGGATGGTTGTCCACTGATGAAAGTTTTGAGGCATATAACAAGTCAACATAGGTTCGCTGGTGTGATAAGCACCATTTGTCACACTCTGCATAAAGACTCTGTACAGGGCTCGTACGAAATGCGCCACAAGAGAGGCGAAGCCCCAAGTGAAGCACTGGGTCGAGCATTTTAAGTGCTGTTTAGTGGCTGACCCATACACAACACTCCCATAGTCCAATCTAGACCCCACTAGGCTTGTGAAAATACGTAACAGGAGTTGCTTATCCGTTCCATAGGACTGGTGGGACAAGAGTTTAAGAACGTTGAGAACCTTTAGACATTTATGTTTCAATTGTTTAATGTGAGGGATGAACGTAAGCCTTTCATCCAACACCACACCTAAAAACTTGTGTTCCCTCCTCACAGGAATCGATACGCCATTAAGGATAATGTCTGGGTCCGGATGGATCCCACGCTTCCTGGTGAAGACAACACAGGTGCTTTTTTCTGGGTTAAGTTTAAAACCGTTCTTGTCTGCCCAGCTGGAAAGTTTTTTGACACCGAGCTGGACTTGGCGCTCACAGATGGATATATTGCATGATTTAAAAGATACCTGGATGTCGTCTACATGCACTGAATAAGAAATTGTAGGTGGTAATGCCTTCCCAAGGGAGTTCATCTCAACACTGAACAGATTGCAGCTTAGAACTCCACCTTGCGGAACGCCGTTTTCTTGCACATGTACTCTCGAGAGTGCGCTACCTACTCTCATGGAAACGTTGTTTCGGACAAATAACTAGCAAGGGTGTTGAGCATATTGTTCGAAACACCGAAAGACTTAAGATCGCTGAGGATCCCGTAACGCGAAGCGGTGTCATAGGCCTTCTCAAGGTAAAAAAACACCGTTGTGCAAAACTGTTTGTGAATAAAAGCGTCCTTTATGTAGGCTTCAAGGGCGACAAGTTGGTCATTTGTAGATCACCCCGCCTTCAAGCCTGTCTGGAAGCCCTCGAGATGACCGTAGTATTCAAGAAAGTACACAAGTCTCCTGTTTATCATCTTCTCGAGGAGCTTGCACAGGCAGCTTGTAAGGGCGATGGGCCGGTAGCTAGCGGGAAAGGAAGGGTCTTTTCCTTCCTTCAGGAAAACTACTACTATGGCCTCCCTCCAAGAGCGAGGAATGTGCGCCGAAAGCCATATGTTATTGTATGGATGTAGAAGTGTTTCAAGGGTGTCTGAGTGCAGGTGTTGCATCATGGTGTACGTGATTTTGCCTGCACCTGGAGCTGAAGGCTTACATGTTGTCAGGGCTGCCTTCAGCTCATGAATTGAAAAAGGAGAATTGTAAGAAGTGTGCGACTTCTTGCTATCACACAGTGACTTGTTCTCCACAGATGTTTTGTGTTTCATGAAAGTGTTTGCGTAGTGTGCTGAACTGGACACGTGTTCGAAGTGTTGTGCAAGTGTGTTAGCCTGGTCTTCCAGTGTGTCCCCTGTTGTACTAACCAGGGGCAGGCTGTGTGTCTGTTGTCCTTTGAGCTTGCGTATGTGTGCCTAGACTTTGTGTGTGTCTGTGTACGAGTCTCTGTAAAGGTATTCCGGTTAGCTCGTGCTTCATTGAACCTATTATGGGAAGATGGACTGCATGGGCCTTTTCCTATGTATGTTAGTGAGGTGGGGAAGTGGTCACTGCCATATGGGTCAGTGCCCTCACCCCACTCGAAAAGAGGAAAGAGAACTGCAGAGCCAACAGCCAAGTCAAGATATGAGTATGTGTTGTGTCCTATGTTATGGTATGTAGGCTGTTTATTGTTGAAAAGGCATGCTCCAGAGGATGTAAGAAACCTCTACCTCTCTATCAGGCGACCCCGGGCATCCGTACGAGAAGAGCCCCATAGAGAATTGTGAGCATTAAGGTCGCCTGTTAAGATGTATGGTTGGGGCAGATGGTCAACCAACGCCTCGAAGTAAAAGCTCGAAAGTGCAAGATCAGGAGTAATATATATTGAGCATACCGTTATCAACCCATTAAATAATATTGTTCGAATTGCTACAGCCTCAAGGACAGTGTTAAGAGTGACAGGGTGGCAGGCTAACGATTTCCGGGCAATTATGGCCACACCGCCAGAAGAGTGTGTGCAGCCATCCCTGTCCTTTCTGAAGACCATGTAACTATTCAAGAAATTTGTGAGCTTGGAATTCAAATGTGTTTTCTGAACACACATTACACTTGGCTGATTAGCATGCAGTATTTCGTATACATCGTCAAGATTTTTAAGAAGGCCTCTACAGTTCCATTGAATTATGTTTTCTCTTCCCATTATTTAGTGTGAGAGCTACTGGAGTGTGTGTGTTTGTTTATGTGTCGTCTTTCGGGGCTGTGACTCTCGCCTTTTTTGGCTTGTCGCGAGGCTATGGCGTCGGGAAGCGTTCCTTGCGGTGCACCGCAGGCAAGAACGGCACGACGTCCATATCATCGTCCGATGTCCTGGGTGTGCCCGTCGAACCGGGCCCCCCGGACTTGGCCCCCTTTCGGGGGCCCTTCGTTTGACCCGCCACCACCAAAGGTGTCGGGGGCACCAGAAGCGGCACGGGCGGTGCGGTGGCGGTGGTAGCCGGTGCGGGGCCCGTGGTGTCCATGGTGTCCACTCTCCAACGCACTGGAGGACGGGGTGGTAGGGACGGGAGCGGCACCGCTCCCGACGGTAGAGGTTGCCACTGCAACCGCTGCTGCCTCAGCAAGCGGCGTGGTGGCGGGTTCGGCTGCCAGAGGCAACCCAGGGGGGGGGGGGGCGTAGGAGGGACCAGGTCAGACTCGCTGAACTGACTCCCTGTGGAAACCAGACGCCGCTCCGCCCCCCGGCGAGCTGCGTCGGCGTGCCTCCCCAGAGGGAAAGAGGCGAACCTCTTCCGCGCCTCTGGGAAGGTGATGTTTTCTGTTACCTTGAGATTGATTATTTTCTTTTCTATTTGGAACTTTTCGCATTTCCTGGAGTAGGCCGCATGTGGGCCCCTGCAGTTTGCAGAAGTGAGGATGTCAGAACTACAGTTGTCGGTAGGGTGGTCCTGCGTGGCGCATTTTGCACACGTTGTTTTGCTGCGGCAAGAGGTTGTACTGTGCCCGAACCACTGGCACTTGAAGCAACGGCGCGGGTTCGGAATGTAAGGACGAATGGAGCATCGAATGAAGCCTGCATTGATATGTTCAGGAAGTGAGGACCGGTTAAAGGTCAGGATAATATGTTTCGTGGGGATTATGTTATCATCCCTGCGCATCGTGATGCGGCGCACAGCTGTGACGCCCTGATCCTTTAAACCTTCAAGCAGGTCGGCATCTGTTTCCGTAAGAAGATCTGCCTCAGAAACCCCACCTTGGGAGCTGTTGAGGCTCCGGTGAGGTGTGACCCTGATGTCCAGATCATGGATGAGGGTTTGTTCAAGAAGAGTGCGGGCTTGTTGTTCAGCATGGAGTTCTATAAGGATTTCTCCCGACCAAAGCTTTTAGCTTGATACTTTCCACCTATTCTGTTTTGCAGGAATTTCGAAACCAGGAATAGACAGGGAAGCGACAGGTCTTGCTGAGTCAGCTGACTCTATCACAAGGAAACGAGCATAGTTATTCGCAGTTGTTGAAAAGACAGTTGTTGGAAGAGGTGGGAATGAAACTTCGGTGCGGCCCCTTTTCAGGGACCGATCACGTTTGGGGGGGGGGTTTGAAAATGCCATATAGCATAGTATAAAAGCAGGGAGACAGGGGTACTTTCTTCTTTGACCTTACCCTGGTAGTCAAAGAGGTCCCGGAGCTCCCTGCGTGGTAGACAGGCAGAGAGCCCATCGGCCGGAGCTTGACCAAGGCTCCGACGGCCACCGTTCGCGGTTTCTAACCCTCCACCTATAAACACATCGCCACGGTTGGATCCAGCTTATGTTTGGGGGCTCAGGGTCCGCGGTATCGCCAGTACCATCACCAAGAGTGCTCAAGGTGCCCGTGCGGGGAAAAGCTGAGCCTTTTAAATGCACCAAAGGCAGACTGGCAGCCGATATATCTGCAGCACCTGCGTGACCGCAGGAGAGCGGAATTTATGTAAAAGCACCAACGACGTCATCTGCCGGTGACGCCCTTCCGTAAGCCAGTACCAGCCAGCCGAACTCATTTAAAGCAGTTAGCCGTGGGAAAACCCGAAAGGCGAGCGACGTGCGCTGCCGCTAAGCCGAGTTAGAACCGTCATTGCTGTGAAGCGGTCTTCTGGTCCACCGCCTGAGGCCGTGACGGGCACTCGATGTAAAAGTTATTTTCGCTCCTAAACCATTAAGCACTATATTTAAACTATCAAAAATAAATGTCCTTTGTGCACTCTTTCAATTGCGCCAAAGGGCATGCTTTTACATGAATCTCCCCAGAGCGCGATAAGCGTCTGAACATGAGCAAGTTGGTAAATTTTTCGAAGCTCATATTTTTGCCGTGCTTGGACTACCCGTTTCCCGGCTACCACATTAATTCCGCACTTAGCGTCTACAATATGAACCAAATATGCAGTTTGCATTGTCTCAATAAAGCCTTTACAGCTGCGAAATATCTGTAAAAATCGCTCAGAAACATTTTTTGCTACACCCCAAAGGCCATTTTCCAACACACGAGCAAATGTCAAACCATTGTATCATGAAAGCGTGGAGGAAATCAGCAGGAAATATTTGACTGTGATTCCCATACTTTATTTTTGCGATTGTTTTCGCAAGATAGGTTTTCGTCATCGTCACGATTTTCAAATTGCTGTGAGAGGCGGAAGAAATGTTTGTCGCCAAGACATCGGCTACGCGAACGAATAGTGTAGGGAAGTGACTAACCATTATTTTTTAAAGTGTGATCGCAGATGGACGCACGAACTCTCTGGGTGCCTTTTTCCCTGTTTCGCTGCAGCACCAGCTTGAGTATCTTGATTTATTTATTTATTTTAACATACTGCCAATCCCATTTAGGAATTTTGCAGGAGGGGCAATACATCGTTTCAAATACACAAAATTCAAACGTGGTTTTCATTCGCACAAGACGAGAACAGTATGAACATGTGAGACAGGTTTTCTACATGACAAGCGAAGGTACATATTACATATGAAATCTGAAATCTCATGCATCAAACGTCATCAAGTTTATGAAAAAACAAAGCAACAAAACATAATCAAATTCAATGCAGGATGAAGCACAGATAGAATTTCGAGGGAATATTTTACAGCAGCGATTGAAGAACGAGCGAAACCAAACATTTTACGAAACCAAGTCAAACATATTACTGAAGAGCTACTCAGTAACAGTGAAAATCATAAGTGACCTAGAGAGAGAAAGAAAACCGTATAGACTCATTTAACTAAATTCTCGGCGTCGTTTTCGTTAATTTATTTCGTGGAGGTGGTTTTCAATTAGAGTTAGGAATCGTTCTATTGATGCGCTACCCGTAATCGATGAATCCATAATGTTCCACTCTCTTACAGCTAGTGGGAAGAAGGAATATTTAAGGCAATCATTGCGATCATTGTATTCTTTATATGTTGAAGTCTGATTATGCCGCGTGGGCCTCGATTCATTGGTTGTGAGATACTTTCAAGTGTCAAGGTTTAGATCTTTATGAAAGAGTTGATGTAAGAATTTTAAACGCGCTAGTTTTGAACGATTCTGTAGGGTGAGCATACCGCGGTATGCGAGTGTTTTCGATCTACTTCTCATAATGTGTGCTATTCGTCGGTTTACAGAACCTTCTACAGTGTAACTTGAACACTGGTGGGATAAAATTCCGTGCGTGGAATTATCGGTTATCAATACACATTCCGCCGCTTGACCTCCGCAATATGTCTGATGTTGGGATGACATACCAAAGACTTATTGTAAACCCCCCATATGTATTTATGTGCGATAACTGTGCCATCAAAGTGCGCGGGGAGATTTCATAACGTTGAGAGGTATGAATCAACCTCCAGCTGTGACGGGTGGGTTCAGACCGGTCTGCCATTTGTCTTTTTGTTATTTCTTACAGATCCTATGAGATGTGCGGAGGGAAAACTGCGGCTGATCCTTTTCCCGCACCGGACACCGGGTGTACATTGGAAAATAGAGATTATGTTATAAACGTGGCTGTACCAGCCCCGCAAGTTGTTTTACCGACTGTAACGGTGAGCGCCTGTCTCAACTACACTCTGTAGAAATAACGCTTAACTTCTTGCACCCAATTATCACCAGTCTACTTTAGTTATTTCTCGCCACAGTCATTTTGCAAAACTTTTAAGCTACTTAAATTTCCGTTAACTTCAATCTTTTTTCTGTTTTCCCATTATTTGTTCCTCCTTTCCGTATGCGTGCTCATCTAGCATCTCCCATTTTGTCTCAACGCTCATTCCGTTCGTGGAATGCCTCCTTCTCCAATAGGGTTTTGTATTTATCACGAAGTTTCGTTTGGAAATTTAACCCCAAAAGTTGTTTCATGCTCACAACAACTTAACAAAGAATATTGAATAAGATTTACCAGTCATCCCACCCTGTGAAGGTGGTGGACCAGCGAAGGAAATGTGGCACAAAATTGTGGACTCTTGACAGGACTCGCACGACCTTAACCGTCGCTTGACATCATTCGCTTCCGTTGCAGTGTTGGATATCGGGGTGAAGGAATACCTGTAAATGGTGGTGAATCGGGGCACGGCGCTTCTGGGGAGAGAGTTTGTACGAATCCCGCACACTAACTAATTTTCTAGGACCCCACTGTACAGGAGTACGGGCTATATTCGCGCCACTCATTGCGATAAATCGTGGGAAGTTAGATTCGAAAATGAACAACGTAATCTTGACGACTAAAGAAAGCACGGAGTGAAAAAAATGCGCGAAATCTACGCGAAAACACCAGCAAGCAAGCAAGCACGCAAGAAAACAAGCATGGTCACACACAAAAACGAACTCTTACCCACCAACAGATTTTGTGTAAACTGATGAGGACTCCTGTTTTTACACAACGGTAAGTTCTTAAGTTTGAAAAACGATGGCTTCACTCAACAGTCTAAACCAATTAAAGTCTCGCCACCTATGTGGGCAGCATCGTTAGTGTTGTTACTGACGATGCCACCCGCATAGCTGGGGAAACGTCCTAGGAATATTTCCGTGCTGTTGAGTAAAGCTAACGTTTTTGAAACTTAAGAATGATGTCACCTTACTTATGAAACATTTTTTCACTACGGATGTGACTTTTAAATGAAAGTGACAAATAACTCTTTCAGCGAGAAAGAAATACGGTGTGTAGCGTCCATGTCACTCTACCTGGCGTTATTTCCAACCCGTTCCCGTGGCATCTTTAGTGCGGAGCAAATTAGGGGCCAGACTTGTCGTAGATCGTCCGTGGCCACGCGAACTAGCCGTCGCAGTTACGCGACGTCACACAGCCAAAAAGAGCCCCGCGGCCTCACGCACCCCATCAGGGGCTTCAATATGGTAACCGCTGGTCACTCGATTAAGCCTTCCGGCCAAACATTAAAGGATTTCTGCAACACTTCCTATAAACGCTTTCGCTCTTTGGTTTGCGCGTGGAAGGATGGTCAACACCACAAAGCAGCAACACCACAAGCTGCAACACCACAACACCAGAACGCGGCACTGTGTGATTTGCTCGTGGCAGCAGAACCATCCACCTTCCGTGTCTATTTTGCTTTGTGAGTTTTTTCTAAAGTGGCTATCGAAGGCGTTCATTGATGCAACTGAAAGAAACCGGCACAGCGGCCGCTGCGCCGCTGTAATGATGTAATTCCAGCGGTCGCGGGACGCCAAGACCGGAAAAGACAGAAAAATATCTTGAGCATGTTTCTCACTTATCTGGTGTGCATAGAGCGGTCATTTTGGTTAAGGTGCCTTGCGACCTCGTAGTCTATGTACTGAGTGTGTCGGTTGACTACGTTCTGTACGCATTTATGATTTGAAACAAAGTTGAAATAAGGGTTACAGGGTCTCTTTATGAGGATACTTGAAAAACAGGTTGATGTATGCCGAATTGTTCGAAACTCCTATAATCGTTTGCACTAGTCCTAGATGTCCACGTTATTTAGCGCAAATGAAATTGCAGGTACATTTGAGGCAAAATATATGCACTTACCCGGCAGTCCCCGCGTTCATTTAGTTAAGAATGCTATTTGGGTTTGTTTTGCGATAACAAGCGATAACAAGTGGCCGCAAAGAATAAAAATAGCCACGTTCAAAATGGCGCCCAAAGGCAGAACGTGCGAGATGAAAGTGAGCACAAAAAAACACAACCCCTCTCGTGCTGTCCCAGGCAGAAAAATAAAAAAAAAGATAAAGTAAAGGATGCGCGCTGCTTCAGGAGAAGACGCGCGAGCACTGGGAAGGTGGGAAAACGGGATTGTATTGAAAAAACCTCTGTTCAATTCATGAAGAGAGTAGTGAAAAAGAGAGTTGCAGGGCGTAAGGGTGGTAGTAAAAGGGTGGTGAACGGCGCCACAGCCGATCCGGCGATGCTATGCACTTCCGACAGCTTTCACGTAGCGTTGAACTCTTCAATTTTTCGAGGGAAGCTGTCTTACCTCAGGCCCTGATAAAAGAGATATACCTTTTATCAGAGTTGGTGTGAAATTATTTGTAGCTGTTAATCCTATATGGGTACGTGCGCCCAACACTTCGGGAATATGGTTCCTGATCTCAAAACAAGATGTGGAATGGCGTTAGGGGTGGCTGGTGTGAACACATTCGCGTGCAGGTTCACATGATGTGTACCAACGTGGATGGTGCTAAAAGAGGTTGTCGTAAAAGTGCTAAGGAGGCTAAAAAGTGAGTGTCCACGCCCATACGGGAGTGTACACGCCATAGAGGATAGGCACTCAATAAAGTGCGTAAAGGTATTAACAGCGAACCTGCTCCCCAACCTCCCATTGGCTACAGAACGGAGCACATACTTTAAAAAGCGAACATACAGGAAATGGTTGTGCAGATAATGCTGTCTGGCCAAATTGTTGCACTTCTGGACACTGCATCGATGAAGACTGGGAAGACGGTGCGCTATCGGGTTTGGATGAATGCTGTGAGGAATTTCAGCCGGATTTGATTCTCGCGTGCAAATCTCTTGCTTCAAATTAGATTTGTTTTCAAAACTTCGGGTGGCAGCAAACGGGTATATGTAACTTTAAGGAATCAGCGCTGGACGATTGCTGCTCACTATGTGCCTCCTCCTATCTTGAGACGAGGGACTCCAACCATTGCAGTCTAGATTAAGATGCCGTGCCAGCCACATTCATCAACGTGTGGGGGAGTGCACTGAGCACCAGTGTCTGGACACCGGTTGTTTCGCTTAGTGTCCCGTTTAGTGGTCTTCGAACAAATGTAGCTATCCTTCAATGAAACAGTTAAAAAGTTTTCTCTATTACGCAATTATGTGTCTGGACTGGCGGCTTTATTTATGTGTTCATTCACCCAGATCCTCCTTCGCACGTTCGTTTGGCTACGCGCCTAGCAAAGTCTTCGGCTCTCACCGCCTTCCTTCGGTACTTTTGTGCCGAAGGAAGCTTAAAAGTTCTTCTTAGGCTGCAAACACTCTAATCATGACCCTGGGGTTAAACAGGGCGTTATCTTCTCCAAAAGTGTATTGACGCATTCTGACATTTTGAAAAAACCAGCAAAAAACAGGGAAAGACGAAGTAAAGAAATAACAGAGGATGGTTGATCGTAGGCTGTACCATTCTTCAAATATACACTCACTTGCTAGTCGAGCCAGTGTGTTTACAAACCAAGCACATGCCGAAGTGACAGATCAACACCAGGTTTTTGCATCGTGTCTTCGTCTTTTTCGCTGGTTCTTCAGCAACATTGTCTTCCCCCCGTTTGTACCGGGAGGCTGCGGATACCACTGTCAAGCGTAGGTTACACTTGAACAAATAAATGTACATGCGCACCCCATAAAGTGGGGTACGAGACAGCCACCTATGTTGCTGATCCCGTAAGGCATTCCGCGCCTGATTACAGATGTGGTCCGCATACCTGGTGAGTTTTTCTTCACTTTATTTCTAAAAGTTGAAATACACACCTCTACCTACCTATACAAACTTACATTACCAACAAACGGTCATCAACCCCGAAGCAATAGGCACCGAATATGGCACACCGCTCACTATAACCACTAGGTGGAGCCAGAAGCTTTGCTAGAAGAAGAAAAGGTTCAGCCGTCTTGGCTGGCTGCCCTGTGCGCGGCTCTCTGATAAAACAAGTACTTGCCCTTCATAGCCACGGCCGTCAGTCTCTGTGGTGGAAATTTAGTGGAGGGCTGAGTATCAACCCATGCACATCGACAACGAACAACATATCTCTTCTAGGCCAGGCGCAGTGCACACAACACCGGTTCATAAGACTAGACGCCGACTGCAAGGCTTGCCACCAGCGTTTCAACCTCTCACCGCGAGGGCCAGGTCAGTAATGACTTCGACCTCCAGCTAAGTGAGCCAACCAGCATACAGGGTTTCACCCTTCATCGTGTGTGCTCCTCGCACGCCGATAGCTTTCCATGGGCACAGATTCAAGATTTTCGTGATTGGCTCGACAGCTTCGACCCCGTGGCTACTTACAGCAAATGGAACGACAAACAGAAGCTCAAAAATGTCTACTTTTGTCTAGAGAATGCTGCCAAGACCCAGTTCGAGAGCACTAGCGTTCCATGAATACATGGCAGGAATTTTGTCAACAGCTGCTAGCTACCTGCCGTAGTAGCGAAAGAAAATCCAGTGTCAAGATTAAACAAGACCATGGCCATGTTCGTCGAAGCAGACGGCACAGACATGTGCCATCTGTTTCGGCGGGCTGACCCAAACACGCCCGACGAGATTATTATTATTAGGTTGTATTTTATTGGCGCAGCAGCCATATCAGGCTTTAATGACCGAGACGCAAGGTTTAGTTTCATTTCCCTTATGTAAAATGCTCAGGTAAACACGGGGAACAATAGTGAAACCACATTTTATATAAATGTTCCATTGGACACAAAAATTTCAAACCATTCTCAAAGTAATCCAGGGACACATTACCTAGCAGTAAAACAGGGCGCTGTTGAATGTACAATTTAGAAAAATAACAAAAGAATTCTCACAACTTGCTTTCATAACCCAACAAGCATGTGTATTACTGTCAGGCGTTTCCCGCAAGGGTCAAATTCTAGAGGGTCTTCTCCTAGAAAAAGGAAGCGGCCGGTCGAGCGCGTATGACCAATTCTTAGGCGATGTAGCACCACTTCTGCAAATATTTTTTTATGCCTGCAGCTTTGCCACTCCCTTACGTGCGGCTTCACAAGGTGGAGCTCGTTTTAATTTAGACCTGTTAATTCCGACTGCCCCTTTTTGGTTTCTGATAATTTTGGCCTCCTCCTGTAATCCAGACAGGGCAAACAGATTTCCGCCACGTCGAGCTCTTTTGTCTGGGCTGCGATAGCATCAGTCTTTTAAATGTTGTCAATTGGTACATGACTCCGCACCCAACAGAACTCACGTCTCATTCAACTCACGTCTAAGTGATTCTTGCCACGTCCGTAACTTGGTTGAGCACTTCTTGAACAAGCGGATTTTCGGTTGTCTTTCCTAAACACAAGGCTGCTATTGCGATCAGAGATTCAGAGAAGATGACTGACTGCGGTGTCCTTCTACCGCGTGCTTTGTTTAAAACGATGCTGTATGGTATGCAGTTATGCGGTGAATACACTAAAGTCATGTCTAAGCCATTTCTATTCTTCATGTTAAGGTCTGACTGCAGCTGCGCCCACATGCATTCTTCCTTTAGAGCCATCGGGGAAGTCCGGCATACCTAAACTGGAAATGTCTAAAAACTCTTGCGGCGGTATTTCTTTTGGAGTGTTGTGCTTATTGTACTTGAGCAAGCAGAAGTCAGACTGTGGCTTACAATATTCCCAGGGAGCCTAACCAGTTATGTGGGTGACCAGCACGGTATCATCAACTTGAGAGTCAAGGGCTTCCTTAAGAGTTCGGTACCTGAAAAACGTCATTGGAATATTCCAATGCTTGTTGGTAGAGTTTCAAAGCGGGGTTCCAACAACAGCTGTGGACAAGGGTGAGTGGTGCATGTAAGAATTCTCATTGAGTAAATGTTTGAAGCTGTATTCTTCGTTTGTTCAGTGACCACTGCTTTTCTTCTGCGTACAGGCTTAGTACTAGGGATGTTAGGAATGCTCCTGGCCTATTATCAAGCCCGAGTTATGAATGGGGTCGAGAGTTTTGAGAACAGATTTGCGACCGGATCTATGGATAAAACAACCATAATCACTCCGGAGACCAATCAGACTGTTACACAGCCGGAAGACAGGTGCAATCAGCGCCCCAGGATTTATAGGATAAATGTTTTAATACATCCATTGATGTCAAACATTTTTGTCTTGGATAATAATGTTGCTTTTAAATGTCACATTTTGGTCGAATATTAACCCAAAAAATTTGCGCCCTTCCACTCTGTGAAGAAGGATGACCTGCAAAACAGGACGCAGTCGCCGGAGTGCACGAAACAAAGCACGTTTGTTGTAATTGGCGATGGAGCTTATTTGCTAGCCAACTAGCTGAATGAACCTCTGAAGGATTCAAGCTTTGTTTTTGGAGACAAACATGGAGCTGCCTGTGCGATCCCTCCACCCGCGACGTGAGTATCTTACTGTTTGTATAACACACAAATCCAACACGCTCGATCATTAAGGACTCCGGACCGGTCCCATTTGGCCGCTTAACGTCCGCGTTTAAACCTCGCACTAGCACAACAGACATGCCATCCATCAGAACGGGCATGAAACCTATAGCCGCCTGTGCACTCCCCCCTCTCTCACTATTCTCCATTACAAACCTGCCCACGCATAACCCGACAACCATTCGCGTGCGCTTGCTTAAAAGTGACAGACGCGCTCGAAAATATCCCCTGAAAGCCCTCTGAAGAAGTGATATTGGCACACGCCGGCGTTCCAAGCAGGAAATTCGCTGTTCATCTGGGAGGGATTAGCCGCTACTCGAAGAGCTGAACTTAATGCGGTAACGGCGGCGCAGCAGCTTTCCTTTGTTTTTGCAGCCGTTCGCTCTTATGTTCGGACCAATTCTTCAGTTCTTGCTCTTCTTCCTCCAGACGAACGTCATGCATCCGTCTCATACCGATTTAAAACGTGGAAGCCCTTGAGCTCCATTCTAGAATACACACAAGTGGCTGCCCGAGTCCCTTCCACCTCGTGTGCATCTTACTGTATGTGTAGGATGTCTCTGTAACACATCAACCCACATCCGAACCATTCCATTGAGGAGGACAGCCGATTAAGCGCATTCAGCCATGTAATTTCGACATATAAATCTCCAAGCAGCACAATCGTGATTTCATCAGCAGTGGCATGAATCCTAGCTGTGTATGCACGCCCCCCCTTTTCCACCCGCAAACCGTGCACGCATAAACCGGCAACAGGTGATGGCGCATATTTATTTGTGACAGACACCAGCGAAAATGTCGCTTGGAAGGCCTTCCAAACTGAATAAGAAATATGGGCTCACGTCTGCGCTCCAATTGGGAAAGTTTCGCTTCTACGGGGAAGGATTCGCAGCTACGTGGTGAACTGGAATTTGAGCGGAAAAGGGGACGGTGGGTTTCGGAAGTTTTAGGGGGAAGCCCATTGGCAGCCGTTACCTGGGTTCGCGGAAGTGATGTATGTTTATGTATGCGTTACCGAGTGAGCCAAAGAAGCAGCGACGAAAAAGCACCTAGGAAAGTGTCAGGTCGAGTACGACACGTGCGGCTGCGGCGTCATCTATCTCACTACCTTTCTATCATACATGTTCATGCGTCGCTACCAAGGAGCGCCGTCCCCCTGACACTTTCCCCAGACGCTGTTCCATTTTACGCTATTCCAAACCACGTGAAATTTGTGCGGGAGGTTCAAACTGGATTTGCAACATGCTGGCTGGTGGCGGGGGAGCGCTGCGGGGTAGCAGCAGAGCTGCGCACGCCACCGAGCATTCACTGATCACGCGAACACTTCCTCAGGCGCACCAGCAATGCGTGGCGACCAAAAAGACTGCGGCTCGCGCTGCGCACCAATTTCGTATTAGGTAGTATAGTAATCGTCAGTGAATTTTAACACCCATCCGTGATTCTGTTTATTTTTCGCAATCATCTGATAACCGCACTACCGCCTTTGCTGCCGACTGCGCGGCTTTCCAAAGGGGCATCGGTAGAAGCGAGGGGAAAACTAGTCGTGAAAGACGTGTCATCGGTGGTGAGGAGGAGGCCCGCAGCTGGAACGGATGAATAATGTGGCCTTCTTCCAGAAAGTGTGTGAGCCGCTGGTTCATAATTTGTTCAAAACACTTCCCCAGCCAGCTTGTCATGGAACTTACGTGAACCTTGATGGTTCACAACGGTCTCTCCAGATTTAAGTCGTGGAAGCATAATGATTTCTTGCCATTCCAATAGAAAGTGGGCTTGATATCAAATTTTATTGAAGAAGTGCGGTATGGCTTGTAAAGTTCTTGGGGTTAAATGTTTTAACACTTCATAATGAATTTGTTGGGTTTTGCACCACGACTTTCTCCCTGACTGATCACCAGTTCTAGTTCAGCGATGGTAAAAGGAGCATTATATGCATTGCCATTACCCAAGCTCATCTGAACTCTTCGTTTTTCAGCAAAATAACATGGAAGAATGATTCAGAGTACTGGGCTGAACTGAACAATTGTGTAGATGGGCCCTGGGCGATTCTGCGGCAGAAGTCCTCCGCAAATTCAACTTCCAGGCGTTTTTGATGAAGCGCCAGGGCACTTAAGGGGCGTCGTTTCTACGTCGTCCTTCGTAGGCCCCTAACAGGGTTCCAAATTTGAGACAAAGGCTTTCGATGATCACATTTTTCCCAGAATGACTTCCATCGTTGGACTTGCACGTGTGGAATACGGCGTTTAATTTTTGTGTGTGTATATTTGGCCTCCGGAATGTCTTGAATAGAATTTATGCCCCTGTATATCTGTTCGGCAAGACGGCGAATCCCTCTTAGACGTCCAAAAGCTTCTTCGAACCCCGTACATTTGTAGTGTAACTAAACGCAACGCGTTGTGTCCTCCGCAGTGCTAGTTATGGCATTTTCGCCGTTGGAGAAAAGCCCTTCGCTGCAAATGTCTTCCATGCGAGACTTCAAAATTTTCCAGTCCGGAGACTTCCATGCGAGACTTCAAAATTTTCCAAAATTTTTTACCGGATACTTTTTCCCGGAAGCAACACGATCAAGGCCCTGAATCTTCAGGCACGTCGAAAGATGATCGTTCCGATGGGTGTAAAAATCTGTAAGCCACTGAACACTGCCAGTCACACCTCTGGAGACCAATGCCTAGTCCAGACGACTGCTGTATGTTGCTCCAAGAAGAAAATTTGGACTGCCATCATTTACAAAACAAAGCTCATGTCGGGATGCCAGTGAGACAAACCTTCGACCTCTTAGATCATTCTTCTGGCTACTCCATAGCATATGGTATGCGTTGAAGTCTCCGGTTACGATTCATGGTTCAGGGGTGTCTGGGATAATTTTGCCTAGTCTCTTGCAATCGAAGTGCCCGAATGGAGATATATAAACCGCTATTACAGTGAACGATAAACCCTGCTTTTTCACCGTGATGCCTGTATACTGGTTACCGGAATTCGGCTGAGCAGAATGTAGAATATATATGAGCTTTCTTCGGATGAACACCAGTACTTTGCTCGAGACCCTCGAAGTAAATGAGATAAAAGTTTTATATCGGGAACGTTTCATCTCCTTATTTGCGTTTGGCTCGCAAATGACGAAGATGGGGAAGTTATTTATGAACATGAACCGACCAAAGTCCGACAAACGGAGTTTCAGGCCTCGAGCGTTTAATTTTAGTGTATTGGCGAGTTTTACTTCATCCCGAAAAGACCTTGAATTAGGGGCCATGATGCTGATGAAGGGGTGACTCTGGAGAGGCAGTAAACTGTGGGAGAAGCGTCGCAGAACAACCCAAAATGATATGCTCCAGGCTCAGCAGTGTTTCAAAGATGGTTTTGCAGAAACTTGAAGTCATAGAAGCAAGTTGGGACCGGAGGGCTGTGAAGAGAGCTCGCACAGTGTTGAAGTAGTCATCTAACTGGACTTTCCTGGAATGAACACGACGCCGCCTTAAAACTTCGGCATATTGACCACGTCCGCGTTGCACGGCGGGAGGCTGGAACTGTGCATCGCGATGAGCTGGTGTAGTCGGGAGATCCCGTGGTTCTGGTTGCTCAACACTGGTCGCATTTCCCATGCTTTCCGTTACCTTTACGAGCTCGTGTGCAATTACAGCCGGAAAACTGTCCGCGTCTGGCGGCGTCTGCTGTGGCGGAGGAGGAGATTTGGGTCCTTTGATGAACGCCTTCTTCCTGTGTAGAGCGCTAACGCGAAACGGACACCCGCTGAAACTTGCAGGGTGATTGCCACCGCAGTTGGCACAGGTAAACTTTGCCTTGCCTCGCGTTGATGAATATCATGCTGGCCTCCACATTGCTTAGAACGCTGGTATCCTTTTCAAAACTTGGCGATGTGCCCAACACGTTGACACTTGAAACAGCGGGACGGGGTCCAACACGTTGACACTTGAAACAGCGGGACGGGGTCTCCGTGTAATCGGCTGTTGTGTGCCTTGTAAACCCGAGGTTGGTCATTGTCGGACGTTCCGTGTATGGCGTGAACGAGAGCACCCCTGCATCATATTGTAATGGCGTAATTTCGTCCAGCACCGCTACTGTTGAAGGATGAGTCCGGTGATGAAGCACTCGAAGGTTTTAGAGGTTCAAATGGTTAACTTGTTTAATTATTGACACTTAGATTTAAAACAAAGAGACAAAACGTTACAACTGTTACATCAAAATAGGAAAAAAACAAGCAATCAAGAGTACTTAACGAAACATAGTTGGAGGCTTCCGGCGTCTGGCCCCGACGCCCGGAAGCAGGTGTCTCTCCTGGTGCAGCTGCTGCCCCCGGCCCTCAATCGCCGGAGGAGCTGCGTTATATTCGCTTCAAGCGGTCCGGTGGGGGACGTATTGGGGGGAAAAGTGTATCATAGATCGTGCGGACCGAAGGGAACAAGGCTTTCTGCAGCCAATCGGGAAGACGCTTCTTAGCTCCAATCAGCTACATTTTCGAAAGGAAAAATGAACCAATCACGGAGGACAAAAAGTTCAAACTCGAAGGCGCCCGTTTCCGGCGAAAGAATTACGGTTGAGAATAAAGTAGTGTATACAAACTCCAAAGGGAAAAAAACAGGCGGTCGTTTGAACTAGGCCGAGGGTTCGGCGCACAGAGCGGTCCTCGTAGACGGAACGAGGCGTCGGAGACCCCACTGCGGCGCAGCTGGGACGATGCGCCGCAGGATCCTCGACAACCGCGTCTCTTGGTCGGCACACGCCGGAGGCGCTTCTCAGAAAAAAAATGGGGCCAGGGCCTAGCCGCGTCTGAACCGTTTTCATGCAGCACACTTGGAGGAAGAGCCCCGGCGGCGGGAACACAACTCAAAACAACCAGACAACACCAACAGACCTTGGCTTCGCGACAATATTGAGTGGTTTTGCAGTCGTCCACCGAAGAGCCAACGCGCCACATAAGCCTTCCCAAGTGCAACACACCTTCAGGCCCGAGATAGCCTAGATGTTCCTCCAAGTACGCTTGGGAACACCTTTAATGATAAGAGTATTCACCTCCATCTCCATGACCACGCTGAAAAGCAAGGCACCCTGTGCAGTGAACCTGCTGCGAAGTGGGGCCTTTGCCAGCAGACAGTCAACCGCTGAGAAGAGGGTGATAGGGTTCATCTTTCTGAGCTCCTAGTCGCTCTTAGTCGGCGAGACAACCACAGGTATGCCGACGGTACGCTTTTTGCGGTGACTCTCCAGCTTGAAGTCTTCCTCACTCGCGTCAGTTTTTTTCAGCGACGACTTTTCCTTCACCCACAATAGTAGTATCGTCTCCTTGGAATGAAGTGTTCTCGTCGTCCTCTGATGCTGGTGGCATGAATGGTGAGTCCTCTGTAAAGGCAGCTAGCGCTTGTCAACAGGGGTGCCCACGGTGTGATCTCCGGTGGCAGCGTCACTCGGTCTGCGGTGCCATTTCAGGCCGTGAAACTCCGAGGAGGATCCAGGCGACGGATGCGGACAAAACCTCCGTAAGGAGGCAGGCGTTCTTGCAGAAATAGCCTTTTTGATAAACCAAGTCCTTTGTCCTGCAAAGCCAAGGCCGTCCCGTGACAACACGTATTAATGAATTAAGCTACCTCCGCGATTCCATCCAGGGCGACCAAAAATGCTACCATTCGTTTCCATCTTTATTCGTCGAACAAATTTTATTACTTATTTATATACGGCCCTTGTATTAGGATGTTGTCATGGTGCGTTTCACCTATGATTCATTTCATCTTGTTTTCAGATTGAGAACGTCTACACTTACACCCTTGAGTTCTTCGAGTGGAAGGCGACAGTCGGTTGCCAGACGTTCTCTTTTGACGCATTCAGATTGCTGCAACGTGGCAGGTCAACGCCGAGTTTTTCTTATTATTCCGTGATTTTGCTTATTATTCAAGATAAAAACACGAAAACTGTGCCAAACGTTTATATTGTGCGAACTGATATAATTCCCGTGTTTCTGGAAATATCTGCCTTCATTACGCTTGTGGTCGTAACACTTCGTACGAACTCTATATTCTCATAATTCCGTATATACAGAACTTTTCAGTGGTGGGGAGTAAATAAATAAATGAAAAATAAATAAATAAACAGATAAAGTTCCGGAGCCGCAAGCTCGCCTCCAACGGGTTGATAATTGCTATGTTATTGGTTTTACACAAATTATGAAACTCTACTCTTATGCCTTTCCTTGCGTGAACACAGAGGGATACAACGGCAACCACCCGAAGCAAGGCGTCATTCGCAACGCGTCTAGAATGTTTTTACTGTAGCACGACATCAGTGGAAAATTAAGTTCTTTTGTGCTATTAAGTGGTGTGCACGTAACTCACGAAAACAACATAAAGAATAGATTGAAAATGAAAGAACTTGTTCGATCTCTCCTAGGATCAGCCCTGTGAAAGATCATCAGAAAAGTTGATCGAGTAGAAAATTTCTTTGCAAAAAAATCAGCAAATACTGGACATACTTTTTGTGTAAAGGAAATTATATTGAATGCTCCTCAGTTTTTGTGGAGTACCAAAACGCTTAGTAACGGCATTCGCGCCAGTTTTATACACAACAAAACTGGTCAAGCAACATAGGAAAAACAGCGCCAAAAAACGATACCACAGGGAGTAAAGACAAACACTGCGCTGAACTGCCAACTGAGGTTTATTTAGAAGAACAATGAATATATACTAGAATCAAAAACAAGGAGGAGAGAAGGAAATCCATAACACAACCACACAAAAAAATGGAAATTGATTGTGGAAATGAAAGCAACGAAATGAAATGAAATGAAATGTAATGCGTTGATCATGATCCTAGGTATCTTACTTCCCTGTCGTACAACTCGATAGAGGGTGTGCTCACGCACCTATCTCCCAATGTGTACATGACGAAAGCCTCGTGAATCTCCGTCGTGCGTTGCTCGCGATACCGTATCGCGATTTCACGGTATCGCGATAACCTAACTTAACCAAACCTGAACTATTCTACTGCAACCCAACCAAACCAAAACCTAACGTAGCCTAACCTATCCTAACCTAAAACACACCTAGCCTAACGTAACCTAGCCTAGCCAAGCCTAACCTAACCTTCACTAATCTAACACGACCTAACCAAACCTAACCCAACCAAACCCGAACCGAACCTAACTAAACCTAACCTAACCGAACCAAGCCTAAACTAATGGAATCCAACGTAACCCAACCTAACCTAACCTACCTAACCTAACCTAGACCTAACACTAAACCTAACTTAGCCAAACCTAACCCAACCTTCGCTAACCTAACACAACCTAACCTAACCTACCATAACCTAAACCTATCCTAACCTAATCCAACCCAACACAACCTAACCTAACCCAACATCCTACCCTAACCTAACATACCCTCAACTTAACCTAAAACTAAACATAACCCTAACATAACCTAACCTAACCTAAACCTAAACTAAGCTAACCTCCCAGGCAGCACAAGCATGTGCGCCAATCTTTACCCAAAGAACATTGGCCAGCCCTTTTCCCCCTGGCCAATCCTCGGCCAAAGTGTCCAAAATGGTCCTTGGCCGTGTAAGGCTGGAGCTTGGCTGTCATTCATTGGCCAATCTGCTTTAGCCGCTAATACCATTGGCTCACCGACCATTGACCGAATACATATGGCCTACAATCGGCCAGAGAAGTATGGCCTACTATTGGCCAAGCATATATTGGCAAAGCATCTATGGCCTACCATTGGCCAGATTCAGGTTATTCTATGGAGGCCAGAGGAAGCCCGCCCAAGCCTGCTGCCATGCATGCCCTGTAGCAGGCCGTTAACCTTGAACCTGTTAAGCACAGGTGTTAGATGAAACACAAGCCAGTCAGTTTCATGTCTTTATTTGTCCTTCCGCAATGCACGCAATTTTTTGTTGGCATTCAGTGAACCACCTAGATGGCATTCGCAGAGTATATCAATTCATTCATAATCAGCGTCGTCCAGGGTCGTGCTTATTTATATTGCCTTTCTATCTCTGTATTCGTCTTTCCTTGCATTGTTTTCCCATGAATTCTTCATAATGGCTGCCCCAATTCTCTTGTCGGCTTCTTAGTCTGGCTTTGATGGTCCTGGAAATGAAAAACCAAATAATTATGAAACAAACAAATGAAATCAAAGCAATAATCAGACCTGGCAACTTTCCCGGACTGTTCGAGGGACCCTTGAATTTCACCCCATCACCATTGTACGAATGATATCTCGAATTTCCCGAATAATGGCCGCCACAGCACATAGGTTTTTTTTTAATGACGCGTGCACGTTGGCGGCCAGCCACAGAACCGATGTTGTTTTTCTTTAAATCACGCGTGCACGTTAGTTTTTCCTGCTGCGACAGTTGTGGTGCTGCGAATGAGCACTCACCACCATACTTATACAACACTGTAACCATAAAGTAGAGTACAACTAAGTGCAACTAGATGCTGCTCGAATGGTGTTCATGGCTTAGAAAAGCTTCCCACGGGACGCGCGCACCACAGTACTCCCTAAAAGTGTTAAAATAGGCACATCAACGGCTGGGTCTATCTGTTGTAACTAACGTTGAACGCATATTACCGGCAGGAAGCACTGATGCAAGTTCGGTGGGGAGTGTGGGCAAACATGCGCTATAATGGCAGTGCCGATTGAGGCGGCCGTGTGTGCGTAAATGTGTGCTTTACCTTTGTTGAAGAATCACTCAACCAGACATTGTCTTGAGCACATGCATTCTGAGAAGTTTTGAAAGCATGCGAAGCCTGCTATTGCTACCGTAAGGTCGAGATCACCTGCCAAGTGGGAGTGCTATCCGAAACACCAAAATTCAAGATGGCAGCAACGACCAGGAAAAAACTTCAGGATGCACATGCACCTAGCATTTCACCAATGTTAGTCATCGCTTTCAAAATTACCGAGACAGTTTCACCGAGTTAGTTTCAAAGAAACATTCGCGGAATTCCGCTTCAAGTCCGCCCCAGTCTCATGCACTGACAGTAAACCATGCACGCTGCCTTCCTCCGAACCATCCCGTGCATTCCTCATGCCACAGCTACAAACGTACCTTACAAGATCATCTTCGGGTACAACGGTTCATGCCTCGGCAACAAATTCAAGCACATGATTCCGCCAAAATAAACCGACACCACCAAAGAAAAAATGACAAATCGCACCTAGGTATTGGGCTATCAGGCTGCTAACTACGATTGAATTGGGTTATGGACTGGCTGTGACACGCCAGTGTTTCCTGGGTGTGGTGGAGTTCATGGTGTGGACAGTGTGGAGCGAAGGAGGAAGGGCCCTATGCCAGAACGGTGCAGAAATTTAAAATAACAGTAAATTTAGGGGGCGGGGTCGGGGGGCTTGCATGGGTGGGGGAGTTGCTGAATTTTTTGGTAGGTACCTCCACAAATAGTTTCGCGCTCTCCACAACAAGAACCAGGAGTAGAGTTTCTAATGATTAAAGAACGAATCAGCTTGAAATAAACACCTTTACCTCTTTCTTATGTTAGTTTCCAGTGTTGGTAATTTCTGAAATGCTAAACTAAAAATAAAACCTACCCCCAATCACTGCGGTCTCGCCAATTTTCATGTTGCTAAGGTGGCAGGTCTAAATAAGCACAGCCTAAGCAGTTGCACTGTAGTGTGCATGAAGTTTTGCTTCATGCACACCTAACCTAACCTAACCTAAACAAACAACTGCGAGGCCTGGAACCGTCGGTTTAGTAGCTCAGTCGGACACAGCAATCTCAGTGTCTGGAAGGTCGTAGAAGATCTACGCTGCAAGGTTTTATCACAGTCGGTGAAAATCGCACAAGAAGCCGTGGGAGCTCCACCAAAGAAGCGCACAGCGTCTTCCCGGGTCTAGGAGATTTCGGTGCAGGAAACCTCGGTGCAGGACGTTTCGGTGCGGGCATTGCGGTGTACGCAAATTTCAGTGTACGGACATGTCAGTGCACGGACATATCGGTGAACAGGAGTTTAGGTGCACTTACTTTTCGGTGCACGGACGTTTCCGTGCGCGAACATTTCGGCGACCGAACTACGGGGTGCTTGTTTGGAGGTTTCTATGAAACAGCGTAAAATTTTCATTTTCGCTTAACAAGGGTTATGGGCAGCAATATAGGGCCGGGATTGCATTTTATATTGATGCAGTGTTGGATTTTTTCCAAGTATTTTTAGAAACTGAACTTTTGTATATCTTTCCTTAATGCCTCATTCAGGTAACACATGTTATGCCCGGTAATTGAATTCTTTCGCATATGTTTTTTTTATTTACGACGAGACGTTATTTATATTCGCTCTTTTTGGGGGAATGCAAATCAGCTAAGACAATTACCTGGTGTCTAAAATGGCTAACGCATATTTTATGTAATTTTTTTCTACACAAAATACACTCTCACTATCCAAAACTTTACAAACATTCCTCTGCCCCCAAAAATGCAGACAATCAAATGAATAGTTTATTTAGGCTTAGCTGTCATGCTAAAATGAATTTCCAGACACTCTTCTCCCCAGCTTTTTTTTACGGACAAGTATAGGATATTGTTGCGGAGGAAGAACTGGCCCTTTGAAAAAAGCTGCAGCTTCTATTTATCTTTAATGCTTATCAAGCGCACGGGTTGTGCGTACGAATACCAACCATTCTGTTCGGTCAAACCAACCTTCGTTTTAACTGTACATGCTTCATTTCATCTAATTTTAATTCTTTGTCCCCCCCCCCCCCCCCCCCCCCGTCTTTAAGTTTTAATCCCCCAGGTTTTTTTTTTCAGTCATAATATGTTCACTTTCCCGTAAAAATCTTGCCGGCATAGAAGAGATCGCGGTCTCCGAAGCGCGACCGCAATGATGCAAGAAAAGCGATACATTAAGCATGAGCTAACAACCTCTCTAGTGCACAACAAAAAGCCCTCCAAAATGCCGCTAAGGACACAATGACCAGGATCGTTGGCGCCTGTCGCCCCCATCAAGGAATAAGCTTGCTGGCCGCACTCTTCTGCGCGTCGCGGTCACACCGAAGGCGCCCCTCTCCAGGAATCGCTTTTTCTTTGCTTTCGGTCGTCCCTTCCGCAATTACCTCTTCAAGTTGCGCATGTCACGGACACACCAGACATTCCTCCCTTTCTTGCGTTGTAAGAGGGGAAAACTTTGAATTGGCTGGTTTGGCGAGAGCCGCGATAGTCGTGTTTAAGTTTTCGATGTCGGGGTTACACTTTCGAGGAGCACAGGTGACAAACCCCCCTCTCTCTACCGAGGTGGCTGGTACCCGGCGATGCTCAGCCGCCTCTCCCCCCTCCCCCACAACCCAAACCTTTAGCGATGCCCCTATAAACACGATTGTTGATAAGCTTATAAATGTAACCGACACCGGACGCAACGAATACGAGATTAATACAGAAAATCATCACCAGCCTATCTACGCCCACTGCAGGGCAAAGGCCTCTCCCATTATTGTCCAATTACCTCGGTCCTGTGCCAACTGTGACCAATTTATCCCCGAAAACTTCTTGATCTCATCTGCCCATCTAACTTTCTGCCGCCCCCTGCAACGCTTGCGTTCTCTAGGGATCCACTCTGTTACCCTTAACGAACAGCGGTTATCTTGCCTTCGCATTACATGCCCTGCCCATGTCCAGTTCTTCTTCTTAATTTCTACTAATATGTCTTTAACACCAGTTTGCTCTCTGACCCACTCCGCTCTCTTCTTGTCCCTTAATGTTACACCTATCATTTTCCGCTCCATTGCCATACAGAAAATAAGGATGAGTAAATGTACACGCGCTTAAGCTGCCTTGTTTCCTTTCTTTTTTTCGCGGCAGTTTTGCTGTGGGTAGGGGGGGTGAGCCAGCAGATATAGGAATGAACTAGAAGCAGCAACGCCTCGCAGCGTTTGGTGAAGTGAAATCACAGCGCTTCGGTAACACTTGAATTGAAGTATTAGGGTTCTTCACGTGAATGTTAAAATAAAAAGAAGGTTGAACGGAAGTAAATTACCAACGTTAATTCTTCACATGTACTATCGAAATGAGGCTTTACATGCTGTTGTGTCCCCTCTATGCAGCATTATTTCCCGCACAGTGTGACCCAAACCCAACCCTCGAATGTAGTGACATATCATCCGACGAAATTAAAATATTAAAGCTAAAGCGTTAAAATATTGTCTGGGACATCCCGTGCACCGAAATGGCCGCACCGAGACATCCTGCACCGAAATGTCCGTGCACTGAAATGCCCCGCCACCAAAATGTAAATATAATTACATTTAAAATATACAATTTTTAACGCCAAAGCATGAACGAACAAAGAAAAAAAAAGCATTCAGGAGCAACAAACAGCAACAAAGACAGTATGAAAAAGTTAAGAAAAAAACGTAAAAATTGCAGGGGGTGCTTACAACTCTCTGAGAATGTGAAGGCAAAATTTTCTATTGATATGCCTTGAACTTTCGTACGGAAGTTACGGCCGCCCCCGCCCACACTTTTCCTGCTGTGGCTTCGGGATCATTTTTTCCTACCTTGGATTTTGGAACATCTCCTCCGGACCATTTTTCTAGGACCATTTTTTCCGCGACCATTTTTTCCTACACCCCTGTCAATACATGCACAGCACAACAGTGCTAAAGACGCTTGCAAATACATTAAATGGATTAAAGGAAAACCAACATACCTTCAAACACCGTCACCATGCACTGCACTGGCGGGCACTCACGACGAATCGCACGACGCCGCTTCGTTGAGGCCCCTCGTTGCACCGAAATTCGAGTGGCCACACACAATCGTCCCCTCAAACAAAGACCGAGCACATAGTAGGGTAGAAATAAGCAAGTCCTGGCTTCCTGCCGCGTATAATACACGTGTCGGATGCTGCTCTCAAGTTGAGAGCGGTAGTTTAGATTGAAAGTCATCGAACAAGGCAAATAAACTGAACTTACGCGTGGAAACGATCGAAAATTATCCCAACGTGCCTAGCCGCCCAACGCCTTCGCCGGCCATTGCTTACTGGCTTTGCTTTGGCTTCGGCTCATGTCGTCTTGCTGCTGGCTGGGCCGAATGTTCAGTTTCGGTTTCAGTTTGTTGTTGCTGTTGAGGTGTTTTACTAAATAAATAACTGTAGGAGATCCCATAGTCACACACCATAGAGTTCCTCAAAGCTCCTGAGAAACGTTGTCATAGACTAGGGAGGGTACTACGTCGACGTAAATTTGCTAGATAGATTTTGGTTTCACCCATTCTTGCCAACCCTCACCCCACTGCTGAGTGCAGACGCTGCTTGAATACCTAATGACCTCATTAAAAGATATCAAGTGAATTTCACAAGTTCAAGAGAAACGTAGATTTTTTTAATGTGCTACCTTGAGCTTGTCAGCTGCTTTAAAACGAGATTGAAGTTAAATATTGGCATCTTCCTAGCATGAGGACGTTGCTTAGGTTGTCAGTACGCCTATATGTTATTGCAACACATATATTTAGGGTTGTTTGGCCACCTAACCAAAAGCAATTTTTTAGGATGTTTTGGCATAATTTAGGCAGTGACAGTTTTGTTATTAAGAGCTTTCAGACGTTTCACGCGCTGCTTGAGGAAGTTTAGTTGTAAGAATTATATGCAATGTGAAAGCTGCAACATTTCAAAAAGGCGGGTGCAGTACGCGAAGCAGCAACTTGCAAAAAAAGTGAGAAACCGGAAAAGTCGAAAAAAAGTAGCTGGAGCGAGAGGGGGAAGGATAAATCCAGCAAAATTAAAATAGGTGATATCTCCAACACTGATGGCGTGGCTCCTGTTTGTACGTTAGGGTAACAAGCTTTGTATTTATCCACAACCGCGTGAAACAGGCGTGTGTGTGCCTTCAGTTACAGGAGGGTAAGGGGGGAGTAGCCTTGGAGGAAATTTTTGAATTTTATTAGACCACCAGCCGCATCGTACACAAGGAGTTTAAGTTAGAAGTGGTGCGGCTCACCGCTGCGTCATGAAATGCGTCACGAACACGACGAGAGGTTTTCTTTTTTTCCCATTAGAAAAAAAAAAGCATAGACGTCCGCATGCCGAAGTTTATCTTCTTTGCTTAGTGGAAAGATTTCCGAGCAAGTAAAATAAATAAAATTTTGTCAAACCTTTCACCTGAATTCTGTCACCTCTATGTCTAGAGCTAAAAAGTGTCACTGACAATCCACCTCCACAGAGTGGAATGCCAATGATATTTATACGGAGAAAAATTCACGCTACACATTGTATTTAAAACTTTGTCATAACGGCCATTGTATGCTTCATATTATGCATCATCTCATCCACAATGTGTTAGGAAGTCCCCCGAGAGTTCTTACTCTGGGACCTCCTCATGTACTCCGCTTATCCGTTCATTTATATATATGCTTACCCTTCAACAAACTTCGAAAAGCACCTATCCCCTCATCCCTCCTCCCCCACCCCTCCTCTTCCCTCAGTTACATTCAGCCCGACGTTTGAGCCGACAGTAGACCTTCGATTGATTGATTGTAGGGTTTAACGCGCCGACGCAACGCAGGCGACGAGGCGGGCTGTAGTGGAGGGCTCCGGAATAATTTCGACCACCTGAGGATCTTTAACGTGCGCCGAAATCTCATACACACGGGCATTTTGTTTTTCGTCCCCATGAGAAAAGCGGCCGCCGCGGCCGGTAATCGAACCTCCGACGTCGTGCTCAGCAGCGCAACGCCTTAGCCACTAAACCACCGCCGCGGGTGACAGTAGACTTTCACTTCTTGCCCTAAGTTTTTAAACAAGCATATCGTGCCGCACAGATGTGACGCTAATTATTTCTATCTTTCGAGGGAAAAAAAATCGATAGAAGTAGCTGAAACGTGTTTTAGAAACCACAAAGGTCCGCTAGGCCGGAAATGTTCGTGAAAAAATTGGACGCGACCGCTGCAAAAGTAGAGCGCAGGTGGGAGAAACCGGATGGGGGTGACGGCGGAGTAGGGGCAAACATTTTTGTGTTTAGGCGAGAGGCGACCTCATGCCGGATCTTCCTTCAGCAGTGTCACCCGTAACCTCCATTGGTGTGCCGTTCACTACATAGATGGCTTGTCACGGACGATATAAAATATCCTATTCAAGTATGTGGCCAACTCATAGCCTCACAAGGAAGTTGTACGGATGTAACTATTCGTAATGCTGTCGTAATAATTCATTTTGGAGACAGATTGATCACCTGGGTTGCGTAAAAATGGCGGCAGTCAAAATCGTGAAGAAAGCGTTCAAAAGCGCTGGCTTCCCAACTTTGAAAAAAAAAGTCGTGATACATACGTTGCCTCGCTGAGAATATGTTTGTGGTAATGACATATACAAGATTATTAAAGCGAAAATTGAAAGCATTCTATGACGTTGCAGGGAAACACTGCTTAATGTTCCTTTAAATCTCCTTGTTATAACACGCATACGCGTTTCATCACATCCACGGAATACATTATTTCCAAATTAAGACGCGCCCAGCACTTGATTTCGTACTATTAGGGTATTCACAATCGTCGTATGTATAGCAACCTCGTAATGCTTGTATTATCCTCTATGCATGTCAGGAGTGTTCTTATGGCCTGGATGCCAGAAATATAGGGCTTCGCAACGTCCGTGGTTCCCAACATTTTTTATGAATAACTCATGTCGTTTCAGAGCGTTCGCTTTTCATATGAATATACATCCGAGCGTAAAACCTTAGCATAGCATGTAGATATTGTAAAATACATATTTCGAATACTCGAAGGGTTCTTTTTTTGTCCAGCTACTGAATTATATAGGAAATATAACTATATTGAAACGTGAAGGATCTTCCACTCACCAATGACGAGACATCGTGTTTTCGCGAAGCAGCTGGGTCCCAAGACATTGTGGCATAGGGATGTATACAGTCATGCCTGGCAGGGCTAAGGGGTATGTTGTTATTACCACGCAAATTTTATATTATAGATTAACGAAGCACATGTCTCAAATGAAAGGCTGATGTGAATCAGTAGCGCCACGTGTCTCACGGGCCCTAGGAGCATATTAATATGCGTGGTAGGCTGGGAAAATGAAAATTAAATGACCGGTCTACATGCTCATTGCCTGTTTTTTCTTTTATTCATGGGTATCACGCCTAAAGTAACCAGAATGGTGCGGTGCTTCCAAACACAGCACGAATGCTACTTAGATTCACTGCAACCGCTGCCTTTTTTTCGTTTTTGAAAAAAAAGAAGGCCCTTACGTCACCTTTGCGGCGCCAACTTAACATCCTCGTATTGAGGAAAATTCAGCATTTAGGTGTACCTTTTTGTTGAAGCCAGCTTCGGAGCGAAAAATATTTGAAGTTTAAGTCAGCATCCCACACACTAATATTTCAGTTAAAGCAGGTCTCATGTCAGCAGCCGTACCTGCTTTTTCAGAGCTTATTACCTAAAGGAGAAATCTTCCTGCCTATAATGGCCATCATTAGCTGACCTACAGCAAGGGAGATTCGCGGTAGAGGTCACTGCCACCGCCAGACACTTGCGTAGCTGCCTGCTGTTAAGACATAAAGATGCGCAGTCAGTGGGCGACAGTTGAAGAAGAGGAAGAGCAGGATCGGGGGTGCGCTCACTGCCTGGCTATCGACTCGATCACCACATCGGAAGCCAGACGCTGGTCCTCTTTCGTTACACCTTTTCTGGTGCCGTGAAACCCGGGAACCGGCACACGAGCGGATCTACGTTCGACGGCGCAGCGGCTCCGAGGCACGCGAAGCTTGGATACCTTCGTACTGCTTTATCCTGGAAGCCTTGCCCTCGGCCGCCGCCCCTGTCGGCTCGTGCCCAAGCCCGCCCTTGTCCCTTTGGTATTCGCAACCCCAGCGTCTTGCTTCATCGACTGGTGCCATGGACGCACTTCGTATTCGCCGAGATGTCCTGCGAGCGACCATCTCCGGGACCATCGCAGTCCTCGACGCCTTGCTGTGGAGCCAGGCAGCAACGGCCCTTGACAGAATAAATGTCCTCGACCTTATTTTGCATGGCCAGGTGAGCCTTCAGAAGCTCGACGCTCAAGTTCAGGAGAACCTGAAGGGCGAAGAATTTGATGCCGACATTTTGGAAGCGATCGATTATGACGAGCGTATCTGCGCCCTGCGAACGCGCGTACGCTTCTCCGCGAGCCATGACTCTTCCGCAAGCCCCGTCCTTAAACCTCAGGCGGCGCTGTTTACTACCCGAATCGCAACCTCGAGAATGTGCTCGTTTCCCGAGGAGGCCCGGCGGACAATGGCCCCGGTTGACTTGCCGCCCATCCGGGAAATGGCAGCTGCGCGGATAGTAGAACAGGACAATGAGGACGGAGGCGCTGCGGCATTTCAGGACGCCAAGCAGGACACCGAGGTGCTCAGACAGGGAGAGAGGCTCCAGCAACTGCGCAGCCCTGCTGCTTCCATGACTGCTGTCTCGGGGAACTCTCAAGGACACTCCCGGTATCTCGGCATCGCTGACGCGGCTATCGTTTTTGAGAGAGCCCAGTGGTCCTGCGGTGAATCTAGCCTAGCCAACGAGACTTCTGCTTCAGAGATGACTAAGTGGCCCCAGACGGATGCTGGCATCACAGACGCGATTCCAACTTCGGACACGTCACTACTACCCTTTCGCAACCCTCGCTTCGACAACTTGACTTCCGCCCCGGAGACGTCTGACCCGTTCTGCCACGGCCCTAGCGTCGATGATGCGACTCTTGTTTTGGAGACCACCGAGCTTTCCCGTTGTGACCTTTGCGTCGGTGACGCACCTCTCGTTTCGCAGGCAGTTCAGAAACCAGGTTTCGAGTCGAAGATATTTTCATTGGGTCCAGCAACGAAAACGCGATTCGTGCAGAAGGTGGAATCACTTCGGGGGATAACGAAGCGCCTGCTTCTCCGACGCTCCGTGAGCGAGCTTCGACGCCAGAATAGAGCTTCGGCCGCGCTCGTCAAGGCCCGGTGGGGAGGTATCCTCGTGGCGAAGCAGAATAGATGCTTCTATGGTGATGACCCCTTCTTCAGGAAGCGCAACTCGATTCGGGACGAGCCTTTGTATCCTGTTGGGAGCGGCGAGAGTGAAGTCCTATGGTTCGCAGAGATAACACACAGGCCGATGGAACACACATATTTCCTCATGGAAGCAGTATCAGACGTGGAGGCGACGGCAGTGCCATCACGCTACCGTGATGCTCTCTGGAAATTTGGCAGTCTACCTCAACTGTTCCCGTTTTATCCTGGCGGCTGCCTTGCGACCGAAAACCAAGAGCATGGTCTCTCTTCCCGGTTGACCATATGAACGTTCGCGATCTTCGCTTTATCCCCTAAGTCACTTTAATCCAGTAACTCGCCCGTGACACTGGCTATACATATGTACCGAGATCGACGGCACCGAGACATCCAGCCAAACGCTCCACTGAATCCCACAGCCAGCCTACAAGCATCGCTACTATGGAATTATGCGCCGCCGGAAGTCGAGCAACTGGTCGTAGTGAGGCCCGGACTTCGCCACATCCCGCGCAGCTGTCAGCTATCTCCCAACCAACTTGGCGGCGGCGGGAGTATGTTAAGAAATAAAGACGCGCAGGCAGTGGGCGACAGTAGAAGAGGAAGAGCAGGATCGGGGGTGGGCACTGCCTGGCTATCGACCCGATCAAGATTTCAAGATTTTCAAGATTTATTTCAACATGAAATTTAGCATACATTTGTGTGTGTGCAGTTGCTGAGCTAAAAGCTGCAATAGCAGCTTGACGAGGCCCAGCATCACCACATCGGAAGCCAGACGCTGGTCCTCTTTCGTTACAGATGCCATGCTACTGCATGCTTTAGAGTCCCCACGGACAACCAGCTCGTTCCCCCACACCATTGTATTTCCCGCCCACCGCAACCCCTCCTTCTAGAGGTCGTCACGTACACACGCGCAATACTCTGGCCGGAGATCCTTTCTAGATGGGTGGCCGCAGAGAAAACGAGTATTCCGAAGCCAGATTCTTGTCGTTTGTCTTCGGACCTTTGTTGGCCAAACAGTAAAGAACTAATTTGTGGCCGGACTGCTGCCGGTCGTGTCCCGCCTTTCGCTGGCCAAATGGGAAACGATGACTACGTGGCCAGACGTTCTTTGTTCGTCATCAGACGTATGGTGGCCGTGGAGAAAGCGTGTGTTGCCGTTCATCTGGGGACCTAGACCAGCCAAACAGACAACGCGGCCCCCGTGTCCAGACGCTTGCAGTTCTTCTTCCGACCTCACTTGGCCAAAAAGGAAACAAGTAATCTGTGGCCGGACGTGTGCTGTTCGTCGTCGGACGTATGGTGACCAATAAACCAAACATGTTCTCCGTGGCCAGACGCTTGCCTTTGTTGTAAAGACCTCGGCTGGCCAAACAGACAAAAAGTATTCCGTGACAAAATGCATGCCAAAGAACATAAGTTCTCAGGCAGCCCAAAATCGCCAATGGCCAAACAGGCCAAGCATCTGCCAAAAATAACCCAAAGGCTGACCACGTTTTCTTTGCTGCCTGGGCTACCCTACCCTATCCTAACCTTACCTTACCCTACCAAACCTAACCTAAACCGACCAAACCTAACCCAACGCAACCTATCCTAACCTGACCTAGCCTAACCTAACCTAACCTAACCGAGTCTAATCCTTACCTAACTTAAACCAACCTAACCTTACCAAACCCGAACTAATTTAATGCAACCTCACCAAACCAAACCTAACATAATCTAACGTAAGCTAACCTAACCTTCAACAAACCTAGCCTAACGAAACCTAACTTAAAACACACCTAGACTAATCTAACATAACCTACACCTAACCTAAACCTAAACCTAAACTAACCCATTCTAACCTAGCCTAAACCTAACCTTAACCTAACCTAAACCTAATCTAAACCTAACCTAACCTAACCGAAACCTAACCTAAACCTAAATCTAACCTAACCTAAAACTTAACCTAACCTAACCTAACCCAATCCAACCCAACCTAACCTAACCTAACCTAACCGTGTACTTTCGGTCGAATGAACGTGCGCGCTTCGGCAGGGAAGAACTCCAAAGGACCACACAAGGCCAAAAACAATTTTGTCTTTATTTTAGTGTGAGTGCTTTCTTTCCAAAACGTAAACAATCACATGTGAGAGCGTCCATCCGCGCTCCCACACCTAAAGCACCGAGCCGAGCACTTAGCTAGGAACAAGAGCGGCAGCCTGCAGGCGCGCAAAAGAGTGCAAGAGCAGGCAAGGAAAGTTAAATACTACCCCATGTGATAGAAAGTAAGGTTCCCAACAGGCATGCCAGCCTCACATTCGGAGCGATACCATTAACTGTTTCGCGCGAACACAATGCCCGAAATGACAAAACAGCGGAAACATAAAGGAAACAAACCCAACAAAAAACCCTCAGGTCTCACATAGCGTACTCTTTGTAGCCGTGATTTTGTTTCTTCCTCTTCCGCTCCTTAAGAAAAAAGAGCTAGAAGAAAAAGAGCTAGAAGCAAGAACAGGTATGAAAAAATTGGCTACGCGGTGGCCGCCGACTCAAGTCGCCGCGCGCGAAACTCACACCACCCGAGCGCGCGGGACGCGCTCTGACCCTCTTAGAGTTCCTATATATAGCTCCCCTAGGGGAGCCTGTGTATAGCTCCCCTAGGGGAGCAGAGTTGCGCGTCCATCCGCCATCTTGAGTTCCAGGTCGTGCGGGAAAGCCACCCTTCTCGCGTGAAAAAGCTGCCACCGGGCCTCCGCGCTAGTGGCAGCGGTGAGCAGGAGTGGCGAGGAGCGGCCGGGCAAAAACTGGCGTACGATATTGGACCGCTTATCAGATGATCGGCCGCCAATGCCGCCGCTTCCACAACCGCTGATGCCCAGTTGTGTAGAACTGACTGTGCGCAGCACTGAAAGCGGGCTTTCTGTCGAACTGGAACTAGCGGCATGTGGCAATCAGACGCGCAACTCTTGCGCTATGCGATATACAAGAACTCAAAGCCGAGTGCCATCTCACCGCACCCCTAGGAAATACGATCCGGCTGCCGACAACATGGCCTGCTGGAGAAGCGGCGCCATTCAGGCACCTAGTCTATTCTTCCACCGTGTTCTAGACGCCGCGGGGGTCCATACGGATCTACCACCCCCTTACCCTAAAAGCAATGTTTAATAAAATGTCACTACTACTAGGAAGAAAGCTGCATATCACCGGTACGCACCTACAGGGCCGGAATTTGGAGGATCACTAAAATAGTTCAACATACATTGAGGATGACTCAACGTACAATGGAAAGGAAGATGATAGGTGTAACATTATTGGACAAGAAGAGAGCGGAGTAGGTCAAGGCGCAAATGCGTGTTAAGTAGAAGTTTAGAAGAAGAAATGGATCTGCGCGCGGCAAATAATGCGAAGGGAATATAACCGTTGGTCATTAAGGGTAAGAGAATGGATCCATAAAGAAGACAATCATGGCCGGGGGTGGCAGAAGGTTAGATGGGCAGACGAGATCAAGACGTTTGCGGGGATAAATTGGTCGCAGTTAGCACAGGACAGGCATAATTGGAGATACATGGGGGATCTCCCTACGCCCACTGCCCGGAAGTGGGTGTAGGTAGGCTGATGATGATGATAATGATGATGATGACTATCTTGGCAAATGGTGGTAAAACTCTAAAAAAGTTCATCAATGACGAGTGGACCGAGAGATTCGAGACTTAACGAGAGACCTTCAAGGACTCTACCTCCTTGACAAAGACGATCCCACTCCTAAGGACCGATAACGTGATAGACTATGACCAGATAGACCTGCATGTTTTTCCCCCAGTAACTTTGTGGCCACCAGCCCCATAGCAGCACCGGAAGCCGCCGTTGTTTGGTCCCACTTCCCAAGGATCTGTCTGCACATTCCGCGAGTTGCTTCCCTGTCACTGCGGCAGCGACGCGTGTCGCCAGGCTTATCTAGTGTAAGATAAAACCCGCGACTCCTTCGCCAAGGTTGCAGTGCATAAATTGCAAAGGGCTGCGCATCGGCGGAGGCTGCCGAGATACGAGAAAGAAGTCGTACATGTGCAGAATTGCTTTAAAACTAGTGATTATCGCCATCATCAACTGCATCAAATAACATGCGCACTTTATTTTCGTAGTTAATTTTCTGCAGTTCCCTAGACCGAATATGTACCCGTGCAGCATACTACCAACGCTTTTAACTTTTGATGCAAGTTTTGATGCAAGCTTTCTCGGGCGCCGACTCAAGAACTTTTCGTCATGCGCGCGATTCATCTCGACGAAGGCAGGCGTTGTTGCAGGCGGGGTAACTCGGGTACCTGTTTCGGCCGGACAGGCACATATTGGAAATTTCCTCGCAGGCCAAGCTGAGCGGGTTGAAAAACCACGGGTCTCTGTAGAGCCGTTCGTCGCAGGCGCCGCCGAGGATCGGCCGCAGGCAGTCATTGTTGTGTCCCTTCCCTGCAATGCCGCACCTGCTGCTCAGTCGTGTTGCAAAATTAGAGGAAAAGATGGCAGGCGTCGGCGCATTCTAATTAATAATAATAATAATAATAATAATAATATTTATTAGTCAAACAGAAGTCATGTACATAATCAGGCCTACCTAAGCCGCAACGGGCTTGTCAGGCAGAGCCTGGCAGGCGACAAGCGTTAAAAAAAATTATATATGTTACAGTACGCAGTACCAACCAAGAACAGATAACCATTCGGTATTCCCGAAATCTCTGCAAAGCACTAGCGCATGCGCCTTAAAGCCTTTTTCAGTTTATATTTCGAGGCATGCGCAAAAAAGTCAGATGGCAAAGTGTTAAATATAGCAAGCACATAATAACGGCGTGTTCTTTTTCCGTACCTTGTGGAACAACCAGGAATTGCGTAACGTTGCTTCGGTCTCAGGGACCGAGCAGGAGTGTAACACGTTTTGAATGTATTAATCCAAAAATGTTTTAAGATAACGGTTTCATTTAGGAGGGAGGTAAAATCGGGCAACATCAAGGTTTTGAATACATTGTCATCTTTCTCCATACACAAGTCATATGCAATGGTACGCAGCAAAAAACGCAAAATGGAATTGACTCGTTCTATCCAACGTAAAGAACAGTGACCATATACTGTAATACCGTACCTAAGCACACTATAACAAAGGGAATGTACAATGACTTTTCGCAGCGAAAATGGAATAAATGTTCTTAATTGGTACAACAAAGATGATACAGCACGAATTTTTTTACATACATAAGCAAAGTGGGAATTCCAAGAAAGGTCGCTATCGAAATACAAACCTAAATACCTCACAGTGGACACATACTTTACAGGAATACAACTACAAGAAGAGCAGGCCGCTGAGTGTAAAAATAAAGATTGCATTAAGTCAACTTTTTTCAATGGATTGTGAAAGCAAATCAGCTGTGTTTTTTTGGTATTAACATCAATGGAATTGGCCGTAAACCAATTCATAGTTTCCATTGCAGAAACTTGAAGCGACTTTATGGCGTCAGAATGACGAGAAGCATAAGAAACAAGAACCGTGTCATCGGCGTACTGAAATATTGAAGACGATACAGAATAGGCGAGGTCGTTAACATACAAGTTAAACAGCAGAGGACTGAGTATAGACCCTTGTGGTACACCTGACCTAATAAAAGAAGCATTACTTGAAAATTTACCAATCCGAACAACCTGAGTTCTGTCAAGTAAGAAGTTTTCAAGTAGACGCAGAAAGTTGTCCCGAAAACCTAGTCTTTGTAGTTTGGTGAGCAGGAGGGTATGACACACGCCATCGAAAGCTTTACTGACATCAAGAAATAATGCACATGCAATCTGGTTACGATCGAAAGTATAGTTTAATAAATCAGAAAAGTCCTCGAGCAAAGTTTGAGTACCTCGGCCTCCAATAAACCCATACTGAGATGGAGAAAAAACATCATGAGTCGATAAAAAACTGGTCATAACATTTAAAATGTGTTTCTCTAATATCTGAACTATACAAGAGAGAACAGAGATAGGTCTATAGTTTTCAATTTTATTTCGAGAACCTGACTTAAACAAAGGAAAAACTATTGCCTTCTTCAACTGTATGGGAATGATGCCACTTTCAATGATATGGTTTAAAATGGAAAGAAGAACAGCTTTAATGTGGTCAAAATTTCTGCGCAGCACATTTATCGAAATACCATCATGTCCAGGTGACTTGTTGGCTTTCAGCGCAAATAAAATTGACTTGAGGACACCTTCAATGAGTGGGGGCAAATAAGCAGATTTAGCTATGCTATTCTGCAACGTACAAATGCCAGGGGTAGATCGGGCAACACCTGTGACCCGCGAAAAAAAAATCGTTAAAAGTATTGGCAATATTCAGTCCGTCACCAGAAAAATGGGAAAAAAAGTATTCGTCCTTGCTAGATTGCACATTAGAACCTCTCATACCGTTAATTAAGGACCAAGTTTTCCTAGAATCGAAGCGCGCATCTTCAAACTTATTCCGCATGTGGTTGCGTTTAGCTAGACGTATCATCGCATTTACCTTATTTCGACTTTGTTTAAAGCTTGCCCTGAGAATTGCATTTTGTGGGGCACGTTTTGCTCGAGCCCAAAGCATATCTTTTTCTTTAATGGCGACAAGGATTTCTTTTGTCATCCATTTTTCATTAGAGTTTGTTTGCCTGACCTTAACTATTCGTGTCGCAGTTTTCTTGAATTCATCGAGCAAGGTTACGAACTTTTCGTACATGTTACTGGGAGATGTAATACATATAAAGTTGTGCCAGTCGTACTGTGCGATTTCCCTATCAAGTACCCTCGGATCAATGACTGAAATAGTTGTTTTGCTCACGACTCTGCGCACATGTGAAGACTTCGGTGACAAAGAGCATGCAACAAAATAATGGTCCGCAAGTTTAGTTTCAATTACAGCTGAGAGGGTTTGAAAATCGTGAACGCGTACGTTGATGTTGTCTAAACAAGAAGTCACGAGCTTACTGGACAAAAATTCTTCACGGGTAGCTTTGGAAATTGCACAGTCGAGACCCCATTTGGACAATACATCTAAATAGTCCGCAGTTAGTGGCAAGTTGGGGCGCAATGTGTCAATGTGTCAATTCTTATTCTACACCGCGACTACGGCTAAGTCGGTTACTTGTAGTAGTCCACAGATGACGAATATACTTGTCTTACTTTTGGTAGCCCATAGTAAAGATGTTTATATGCGCGAAAAAGATCATGCCCCATAAAATTCAAGACAGCATTCAAGCGGCATTCAAAAAACGCGAAATGATTATCCCCAAGCACTATGTCCGTGTTGTTTCCTTTGAGACGACTACAGCTATGTTACGTCGCTTCCTTCATATAACTAATCAGGTTCCTTGGTGAACAAAGATGTAGAGCTTTCCCCAAAGAACCCTAACGCATTTCTCGCCTAGCCTTGCGATTTCCGCATCCCTTGTCATCCAGTCCCAATGACGCTGATTGACGGGGCATTCTCCAAATTTCGGAATGTACCTTCCGGCGGTGCCCTGAAATCCTGGCAGTATATAAGTGACCTTTCACCCTTTTCTGGACGTTGCTGTTATGTTCTCTGAGGCTTGTGTTTAGACATGTGCCCGTATGGCCCACGTACTTTTGGCCGCATAACAACGGAATCTCGTAGACTGCCGACGATGTGCGCGCTACAAACATCGTTTTGTGCTCAATGGAGCACTTGTGTGGCTCCTTTTTCGGGAGGTACTACATCTGATGGCAAAAGACCACTAGTTTCCGAGGGGCTGAAAAACTACTTGTACGTCCGCGTATAGGCTACATGATGTATCTAGGGGATCACCGCTACCGTTTTATGTTTTTTTTTAATAAAGCCATGCCCACGGGCTGGCGATGGTTTTGCTTGAGTTGCTTCAGAATTTCGCCCAGCCACAGGCGATAGCACGTTAATTCAAATACCAGAGCTTTTCAGGCATGCTCCTTGTACTTGGATGCTATCTTGCACCCTATGGATACAATCTTTTAGTGCATTTGACGTGGTCACTATGGGCATTTTTATAGCTGTACGAAACCAGAAAAAATGGTAGGAGGCGGCTATTACTCAGTGGCTCATACTGCGACAAATGTGGTTGTCAGAAACGTGACGTCGCAAGTATCGGAACCTCAGTGTTTTCCGCCGGTAACTGGTGCGTTAACGTCAGCGATTGAAAACACTTCCGGAACACATCTAACACCCCTGCTCCCCGCTGGCTACCGAGAACACCAATGCAATCTAGGAACACCAAAGAATAAGCGCCCTTCAACTCTGTGAAACCGGATGATCTGCGAAGCTAAACACCTTAAGATTCATGGTGAAAAATTACAACTATCTTCCCGTACGGGAAGATGGTGTAAGGCCGACCCAGGCAAGGCCGACCCAGACACCCGTTCTCGTAAGGTGATGGAACATACTCTGAGCGAGGCAGTGGGCGCAGCTTCGTCGTCTTCACCCCAGCTATCGCCCTCTCCCTGCGCCCATCTCATTTATTTACAAAACAGAAGAAAGCCCTCCACCACTGCTTGCCGTGCCGAAGGCGCAGTCTGACACCGGAGACAGCACCGAAGGCACCATTACCACGTGACCGCATAACGGAAACAAGCCCGTTCTCTATTGTGGGCGTCGACTTCTGCGGTCCTCTGTACTGCCGTACGAACGACCCTTCCAAAGTCAAAGCATACGTCGCAGTATTCTCGTGCGGCGTCACGCGGGCTCTACACCGGGAATTGACGACGGGGATGACGGCGTCAAGTTTCTTGCTCGCCTTCAGGCGCTTCATTGCTCACCGCGGAATACCTGCCACGGTATACTCCGATATCGCCCTCGCTTTTAAACACTGTGCGAAGTCCTTCAACTCCCTCACCGACGCCACACTCCAAGATTTATGCAGCGGACAGCGCATTGTTTGGAAATTCAACGTAGAGCCGCATGTGGAGGATACAAGAGGCAAGGCCGACCCAGATACCCGTTCTCGTAAGGCGATGAAACATACTCTGAGCGAGGCAGTGGGTGCAGCTTCGTCTTCTTCACTGCAGATATCACCCTCTGCCTGCACCCATCTCATTTATTAACAACACACTCCCCCCCGGCCAGACAGCCAAGGACTGGCCTTCAAGCTGGCCCTTCGTATGGGGCGACTGAATATTGTCCCAGGGAGCAGGATGATGTCGGACTGTTGGTGCGAGCGGTGCTAGAAGAGATTATTCTCATGTGATGCAGCGTCCCCCAGTTGCTGTGGTTCCCTGTGCATCAAAATCACGCGCTTCACACCACAGGTCTTGGGGTAGCCGCCGGGGTCGTAAGGGAATCCGATAAATTTGGGTATCTTTTGTGATTGTTGATAACGAGCCCGTTCCAGAAGATGCACTGCTTTGTCGGCGGGCAAACGACTGTAGCGGGGGCAAACAGAAGTCTAGCATAATTCGTGGTGTTGGTATGGCTGCCACCTCTGGTTGTCAGCTGTCTCGTTGAACTGACGGTGATTCCGCGCTGTGCCGTATTGGTCATGGTCGGGGGAGGCGCCAGATTCGGAGGCGGGATGTGGACCGGAGCTTCCAAAATTTCGAATTACTCGATTTGGGCAGGCATCTGTAGACTCGGTTAAATATTCGGCGTCTGGCTGGGATGCGGTCATGGTCATCCATGACGTGACGCAAGACGTGGCTCCTCAGCTTCGTTCGGGTAGGTGGGCGTCGATTCAATTCCTTCCGTCGTAACTTCAAATTGGCGACTTTCGTTCCTTTAGGAGCGTCATCTAGGTGCATACTGCGGCTGGTATCACCAGGCGACAATATCTTGGGCTGGCAAGGAGGCCCGCTGTGCTCGCTCTTGCCATAATCACTGAGCTCCTTTATCTGGTGCGGACGCGGATATGCCTCACGAGAAGGTGTGAAGGCACGGCCATCGGTTGTAGAAGAGGACGGCAGGAACGCGTCTGCCATATCGTCACCCTGCGCCTCATTCCTGTCGCTCGAAAGCAGCATGCTCTCACTGTCGGCGAAGACAGCGAGGATGGTCCTTGAGGGCAGATCGGGACAGTCAATTGACGCTGGGTGTGGTCCTCTTCTTTCATTATACACGGTTTCGTTACAGGAGTCTCACCGTGAGTGGCATTGACAGCAGAGTCACCAGGCGCCATCCAAATGGACGAACGTATGTTGGCTGCGTGTTCGTCGTGCATGGTGTGCTCGGGCTGTTGTTGGCGCGTCTCTGGCTGAACTGTCGGAAGAGAGACAAAGTGGGTTCTAAAGTCCACTTATGAGATCAGTGGCCAGGCACGCAGGCTGCGCGTGAGAACCATCACTCACGTCTGGTGGCTCAACACTGTGGACTCTACGCGGTAGCCGTCGCCAATTCGTCACGGCACGCATGGGCGCCGGATAGTCCGGCTAACAGAATTCCGCTGGGATGATCCCCTATTCAGAACGCAGTCGGTGTCGAAGGAGTTGTGAGACCCACTGATGAGGTCAGGGGCCAAGCGCCCGGGCTGCGGGTGAGAACCCGCCACTCTGTCTGGTGACGTAGCACTGCCAACGCTGCAGAGCAGTCACGGCGGGCACGGTAGACGGGTTGTCTGGCCGACCGAATACCACGGGGATAATCCCCAATTGAAAACGCAGACGGCGCCGCCGGGTTCTGAGAAGTGCCGGGGAGGTGAATTGCCCACGTCGGAGCGTGCGCCGCGCGAGCCTCCATTGTTAATGCGCTCCTTCGGCATAGTGCACTGTCGCCGCCTTTCGCCCTCACCCCGCGGGGTCGCGCATGCTTGCTCGTCCGCGAGCCGGCCGTTGACCCAAAGATGGTGGCGCCTCATTGAGTATTCCGTAGCGCACTGAGTGACAGCTGTCTACGTGAATTTGGGCACTCCCTTCCGCGTGTACGAATGCTACAGGGGCGTTCCCGAGAGAGCGTGAGCTCGAGGGGTTATAACGCCGAACTTGGCCGTTACAAATGGTTCTTGTCTGAGCGCCGAGCTGGGCCCTTCCCGGCGGAACAAGGAGTCTCGACCGTTGAAGCTAGGTTGGGATTTGTGAGCCCCCTATGCTAGAGGTTAGGATCGCGTCGGAAGTTTAGGGTACAGCACCGTACCGGGCAACAAGACGGATCCTGCGGCGAGACTGGGTCTCGGCCGTCGTTTCTCGAGCGGTTTGTGTACGCTCCGAGAATAGGAGAGTTAGACGAAGTCGAGGAGCTCGAGTGATTTGTGCGCACTCGGAGCTAGCGTCTAGCTGAAGTTTGATGTTTTTCCTTTTACTACTGATGTACCCAGTTATCCTACTGTGTATACTGCATATAAACTTTTGTCTCACTTAACGAACCTTCAACGCCTCGAGTTGGTCAATTAGACCGCCATCTTCAAGAACTTCAACACCATCGCCCTACCAGCCTCCTGCCAAATCAACCGGAGCCCAGGCGATTCGGTTCCTGATCGACACCGGACTTCGGCGAGACCAACCATAACCATCTTTACTTGGGTGTGTTGCGGTACGTTGGGAACACCCATTGGCGGTCGATTGTCACTCCTCCAGGTGGTTCGGACGTAGCCACCGGCTGCTGAATTCACAGCGGCTTTGTCAACCGGGTGGAGCAGCCCGCGTGTTTGACACGAGCGCATTTTGTCGTCAAAATGCTGGGATACGGCAATGTGTTCCTTCAGCTTGTCGCCGGTCAGGTTTCCTTGAATTGCAGCGTCGGGAGCCCGCATCTCGCTCGGCGTGTCGTGGAAGTGGTAAATGTTGGTGGTCAGATCGGTCACGTGCGGAGCCGGGTCCTGGAGAAGGGCGTCGATTGCCATAATGAGCCCTGTGAGTTTCTCTCGCAGGAGCCTGCGGCGTAGCTTCTGGCGTTCCAATGGAAGGGGTGGCGTAGAAAAACGAGGGTCGGCTTGGGCAGGAGCCATGATGGGCTGTGGTCGAGGGCAAGGCCTCCCGGAACAAGTGGCGCGAAGGTTGCAGGCCTCGCGAGCCTCGCAGCCGCTGCGCTTCCAAAGTCAGGTCCACTCGTGCCTCGAATCCCGGGTTTCACGGCACCAGCATGTGGAGGATCCAAGAGGCAAGGCCGACCCAGACACCCGTTCTCGTAAGGCGATGGAACATACTCTGAGCGAGGCAGTGGGCGCAGCTTCGTCTTCTTCACCCGAGCTATCGCCCTCTGCCTGCGCCCATCTCATTTATTTACAATAGCAGCCATGGGGTCGATTCAAGTCCCCATTAGTTTTCAGTCCGTCGTTTCCGTTAGGTTGAGGTACGTAGCTACCTTTATATTTAGTTTGGTTTCCATGGTAACTACCACACTTTTCACTTACCGGAACTACGAAATGGGAAATTGCGTTGTACCCACGACTGTTTCGCAGACTACTCAGGGTTTTCCTACGGGCAGATGGCGTACTTTTATTAGATGCGACGGGGCCATGTCCCTCCCTTGTCCTTGTTTCGCCGTCCACGCCCCCACTGCGCATGCTTGGCTTGCTGAACGCCCGGTGGTGTCTTACCCTTTAATAGTTCCTGGAGCGACAGTGTTACCGGTGTCTTCCTGGGCCGGCCCGAGATGAGCCGAGCATGCGCATTGGGGGTGTGGACGGCGCCACAACAAGGGAGGGACATAGCCCCGACCATGAGATGCTGGAGCAACAGTGTTGCCGGTGTGTTCCTGGGCCGGCACGAGACGAGCACGCTTAGCGGCAGCACTGCCGGCGTCTTCCTTGGCCGGCGGATGGAGAGAGAGAGAGAGAATCAACTTTTACTGAGCCCTTTAAATAAGGTGTGTTCGCGCAGGCACCAGATGGGGTGGTTCCCTAGTCATGGGACCCATATGTGTCTAGCAGCTCCTGGGCCCTGGCCACCAGTGTTTCCATCGCTGGGCTTCAGACATCCGCTAAAAGCAATGAGAAATCCGCCAGATTCCGCTAGATTCTAAAACATATCCGCTAAATTTCCCGCTAGGGCCTATTTTATTTAAAATAACAGTGCAATTTCGTTTGATAAATACCTTTATCATTCTTAAAAGCTCCCCAAAACTACGAGAGCTGAAATAACATATAAAAGAGTCTTCCAAGGAGTCTAACAGAACACTTGAGATTTCAGTGCTGCAATGGTCGTCATTGGTCAACCTCATCACAGATGAGGCTAAAAGATATAAATGTTCACACTGATGAAACAAAAGAACTCACAGGTCAACGAAAAACACATTAAGGTCTGCGTCGCCGCTGTCGTCGTCTGACAGCATCTCCACAGGACCGCTGGTACTTGTTGAGGGATCATAAAGGTGACTTGGTTGCACATACGTTGCAGATGTCCCGATTGCAGTAACAACTGCTGCGGGAAATTCGTAATCAAAACAACTTTTCTGCTGTAACTTCAGTCCCGCTCTTACGACGAGGATGGCGTTTGTTGTTTCAGGCTTCAGCTTGTTCCTCAGCTTGTATTTTACTATGTTAAGCTGACTAAACCTCATCTCTACTTCGGCATTTGAATACGGCAGCACGAGCATCGACATGGCAAATCCGGCCAGCTCGGCGAACGGGTTTTCGCCGCAGGCGTCCTTATAGGAGTGAACTTCACACCAGAACGACTGCGTGGACGATATTTGCCTCCAGTCCAGGAGGGTGATTTTGCTGCACTGGTTTTGAATTTTGAATTTTTTAAATTGTCTCAGAGCCGTTTTGAAACCTCACGGATTTGTTTGTCTGAGATAGGCGGAGCAAGTGAACATGAACCCTCCTAACCTCTGAAGTTAAGCAATTTCTGCATTTTTAGAGGACACGGAAATGGTTTATTGCAGGGCGATTTTGAATCGGTGCACTGCGTGACGTATCCGCAAGAAATCCGCTATGTATGAAAATGGCCCGTCAAAAAATCCACCAGCCGCTAGACTAATTTTTTCCCCGTCAGAATAAAATGAAATCCGCCAGATTTAGCGGAAAATCCGCTAAATTGGCATCACTGCTGGCCACCAGTCCGTACTGAGAGGCGAGGTCGGGGCTGGACAGCAAGGTCTCCCATCGCTCGAGGTGGTGGGTCGAAGGGAAGGTTGGGGGTCTTGAGTTTCGTGCACTCCTTAATGATGTGTGCCAGAGTGCCTCTCTTCTCCTTGCAGAACGGGCACGAGCTGTCGTGCTCGGCCGGGTACATCCTGTTCAGGAGCACAGGATGCGGTAGCGACCCCGCTTGCTTGCGACGAACGATCGTCTGCTGTCGTCTGTCCAGCTGCGGATGCGGACTGGGAAGCCTACATCGCTCGTTTGGGTACATTTGGACGTCTTTGTAGCTCATGGCGGGGTGCGGTAGCTCGTCATCGGCCCGGATTGACATTTCTCGGGCGTGGTGGTCGGCAAGGAGGTTGCCTTCCACCTGCGAGTGAGCCGGGACCCACACGAGCTTGATAGCTCGTCCCAGTGGTCTTCGTTTGTTCAGAATGGCTAGTGCCGCGGGAGAGAATCTCCCCCTCTGGTAGCGCGCGTACGCTGTCTTGGAGTCGGTTACCACGGTCTTCGCCTCGCGTGTTCTCTGCGTGCTCGGATCGCATTCAGCAACAGCTGCGGCACGCATTCGTCGTAGTTTGGCGCGGGAGCAACAACAGTTGTGTCGTGATCGTGACGTAGTCGTGACGTGGTCGTGGCGTGGTCGTGCCGTGATGGGGTGGTTCTGGGCGTTCGCTCTCGCTGTCAATTTCTTTCGAACCAGATAATAAATGATGTCACGTGACCACTTAATTACGACTCCTCATTAATTACAATAATAATTATAACAACAACAACAACAATAACAACCAACAGCAACAGCTGCAACAACATTAACGTAACCCAACCTACTTAATGTCGTGCGCCCCCCGAAAATGCTCGGCATTTGACCATGCCCCTCGCGAGGGGGATGTTTCATAAAATTTTTTAATTGTCGTGTCCTAGGAGAGACAAGCTCTCTGTGCTTCGGTGGTTCAAAATGTGAGCGTGTAAGATTGAAAATGGAAAGTGTTGGTCCGTTTGAGCGAGGAGGATTCAGTGTAAGTGTATGAAAATGTTCACTGCGTGATGTCTTGACCGGGCTGAAGAATTTTGCTTTTTTTAAAGGGAGCCAGAGAGAGAGATAAGATCTTTGTTCAGAAAGAAGTAGTTGGGGTTTACGAAAATGGGACTGGTTTACAAAAGAGATGGCAGAGCTCAAAGGTCGAACCTGCGTGTGTGGCCCCTGATGCAGCAGCTCCTTCCCTTGCCTTCTTAATCAGGTCGCGCTGATCTGGAGGTCACGAGTGTATCGAGTGTGTCTGAACCGAGCACTCGCTATGCGCAGACTGTGTTCCGCGTAGGCAGTCACCCTTGCCACCGGCATGTATATAAGCACACTCGAACAAAAAGGGCCCATCTCCCCGCGAGGGGGACTCGAGTAAATGCGTCGCATAGGGGGTGGGTGTATTGCGTTAACGTTTAGTGTTTGGGGAGTTGGTGGTAGTGAATGCGTTGTATCAGCAGCTTCTTGACGTAGTTTGAATGAGTCAAGGATATAAGGCGCGTTCGTAGCCTTCCATTCTGTGTCGGCTTTGTGGCGCAGTGGGTAGAGCACCATGTACCTTGCGTTCCGCCCGCAGGGTCGTCGGATCGAAACCAGGCGCCGGTAAGTATTATTTTTTTATATAGTGTAGCGGGAGGGGTGCGGACCCGTTGTTGAGAGCGAGGAGGGTAGCGTCATGCGGGAGAGGAGGAGTGGGCGAGAGGGCGCACCTGGAACGGCTGTTGCGGACGCACGGCGGACCCTACATGCGAGTTAAAGAAATGCTCTGCATTTAAAACACGCGAGGAGCAGCGGAGAGCAGGCGAGGATGGGTTGGTGGAGAGGGCGCACCTGGAACGGCTGTTGCAGACGCCGAGGCACGCCAACGCCGGGTGACAACGTGAGTTAGAGAAATGCTCTGCATTTAAAAGCAGCTGTTCGTTCTCCAGCAACCCGAGGCTTTTGTCTTGCTTTATCGTATCACGCGATACATGATGTCAGAAGTGGCGAGTCACCGATTTTGATGTGCGTTCCGGAGGGCCGGGAAAAGAAAAGCGATGGAACTTTTAAATGCAGAGCATTTCTTTACCTCACGATGTTATGCGTCCGTAACTCGGCGTCCGCACCAAGGCATCTGCGCCCTCTCCCCCACTCCTCCTTGCCCTCAACACGCTTGCAACAACAGGTGCAGCGCGCGCTCCGTCGTTGCAAGCACCGTAGCAACAGCAGGTGCGGGCGCGTCGTGGCGTGACGGTGGCGTGATAGCGCGCTCTCTCTCCGCCTCCTCTCCCTCTACTGTGTTCGTTGGGAATATAAACCCGGGTGTCGGCGCGTCAGCCGCACTCCAGTTCTGCTTCGCTCTCTTCTCGTCGCGGTTGTCGCAGCTGCTAAGCGATGGAAGCAAGACCTTCAACTAATACCGCGACGCAATCCAACTTCAGCGTCGCGGCACCAGTTCAAGACATCGTGCCATCGTCATCATCATCTTCGGGATCAACGGCATCGTCGGCGGAAGACTAGGCGGCGAGGCGGCACCGAGAGGCATCTACCGCGTCCGACGCAACTCCCAACCGTCCCGTCCCAAGAAGAAAGAGGAAGAAAGAAGAAAAGAGAAGAAAGAATAACAAGAAGAAGAAGAACAACAACAATGCAACAATAACAATAAAGATCTAATCCACCCATCGATCTTACCGCAAATAAATAATAATAATAACACTTGACGCTACCTAATATTCATCTCGTTCTCTCTCTCCCCAATCATACCAACAACAACAACCCTACCACCACCATTACAACAACCATCGCCACCGCCACGCGCGTAACGCCGCTAATGCTCTGCATTTACTCGTGCCCCTCCCGCGGGGGCATGTCGGGGTTTTAAGTGCGCACTTTATAAGCGACCCTGAATTCCGTTGACCGCCGTCCGTCCACATAGCAACAGCTGCGGGTGCGCGAGCTCCTCGTCTTCCTTGGCAACGGGGGGAGATGGCACATACCCACGTGGGGGATTGGCCAGGAATCTCCCCGTCTTCCTTCGCAACGGGGGGAGATGGGGGCGCGCTGCCTGGCCGCTGGCATGGCACATACCCACGTGTGGAATTGGCCAGGAAACAATGACACCAAACGTACTAAAGCACAGTGTAAGAATTTTTTAAGTGCGAATGCACTTTCTAAGCGACCCTGAATTCCGTTGACCGCCGTCCGTCCACATAGCAACAGCTGCGGGTGCGCGCGCTCCTCGTCTTCCTTGGCAACGGGGGGAGATGGCACATACCCACGTGGGGGATTGGCCAGGAATCTCCCCGTCTTCCTTCGCAACGGGGGGAGATGGGGGCGCGCTGCCTGGCCGCTGGCATGGCACATACCCACGTGGGGGATTGGCCAGGAATCGGGCGTGAGAAGGGCTAATGCACCCGCCTAAAGGAGTACTGACACGAAATTTCAAAGCTGAGATCCGCTCTAGCAATCAAGTACAACGACAACACAAATAGGTGTCTGTGCATGGCACATACCCACGTGGGGGATTGGCCAGGAATCGGGCGTGAGAAGGGCTAATGCACCCGCTTAAAGGAGTACTGACACGAAATTTCAAAGCTGAGATCCGCTCTAGCAATCAAGTACAACGACAACACAAATAGGTGTCTGTGAATAAATGCATCTTTCTTTCTTTGTAGTTGTGTGTGTGTGTGTGTGATAACTCTTTCGCGAACATTACCGAACCGCGCAAATTCAACTCCTGCATTCGCACTTTCAAATTCTTCCCCTCGGGGAAATGCGGGGAATTTTTTTAAGCCACAGGACCCGCTACGCTTTACAGAAGACATACGTAGGAACTGGAAGTCGTTCATACAGAAATTCAACCTGTTCCTGGCGTCGTCCGAAACCACCGACCAGAAGCCTCGCCCGGAATCTGCCAATGCCCTTCTTCTGAGTATCGCAGGCGAAGAAGCCATCGAGGTCTACAACACCTTCACCTTTGCGGAACGCGAAAGCAACCTTGACTACGCTACGGTGGTCAAGAAGTTCGAGGAGTACTGCGACACCCAACAAAATGAAGTCTACGAGCACTACGTCTTCCAGAAAAGGGTCCAAGAGCCGGGTGAGCCTTTCGAACATTTCCTGGGGGATTTGAATGCAACTTTGGTGCATTGACTGATTCAATGTTTGGTGCATTGATTGATTCAATGGTCGGAGAGCAAATTGTCTTCGGAACTAGGGATGCTAAATTAAGAGAGAAGCTGCTAGCAGATAACAAGCTTACCTTGGAAAACGCAGAGAAAACTTGCAAGGCGGCCGAAATATCCGCAGCGCACCAAGAAGCTTGGCCCCAACACGTAAAGCAGGTTGACCCGGTGCGCAAACAAAGCCCCGTGGCACGTTCTGAAATGTACAGAGACTACAACTGTCGGAAATGCGCGTGAACACACGAGCTGCGTAATTGCACTGCCTTTGGAAAAGCATGGAGAAAGTCCAAAAAAAAAGAACCACTTCGCAGTTTGCTGTAGGGCGAGCGCTAATGTCGACGAACTCGAAGAATCGGAAGACGACTTTGACGTCATCGAGATTTTGGTTAACAAGATCAACAGTGAACGCGACTGGACTGTAGAAGCACGCGTGAACAATGCGTCAGTGCAACTGAAAGTGGATACGGGATCCGAAGCCAACTTGCTGCCCTTCGGACCTTATAAAAAAACGCACCCGAAGCCACCATTGCAACCGAGCAGTGCGGTCTTGCGTTCGTGCGGTGGGGGTCTGATTAAACACTTGGGTGTTATCAGGGCAGAAGTGGAAATTTACAGTCGCAAAACCATAATGGACTTCTTCATTGTGCCCAACGGACGTCAAGCGATGGCCTGCTAGCATGTGAACAAGCAGGACTTCTTTCCCGTCGAGTTCACAGTGTATCTGAAAATAGCTCCCAAAAAGTGGTTAAAGAATTTCCACACTTGTTTTCTGGAACAGGCTGCGTTCAGCGACGCTACCGGCTGGTGCTTCGCGAGGGAGCAAAACAAGTCGTCCAAACAACTCGCCGGGTGCCACTGGCCCTGCAGGAACCACTCGAGGAAGAACTACAGCGCATGGAGCGAGCCGGAATAGCCGTCAAAGTCAAGAAACCTACAGACTGGGTGAGCCCACTTGTTCTTGTAAGGGAAGAAGGACGAAAGCTCCGGGTTTGCGTAGATCCCCGAAAGATTAACGAAAATCTAAAGCGGGAACACTACGAAATGCCTGGACGCGAAGATATCGAAGCAGAACTCGCAGGCGCCGTAGTCTTTACACGATTGGATGCGAACTCTGGGTTCCATCAAATCCAGTTGGATGAAGAAACCTCGAGTATTTCTACGTTCTCAACACCGTTTGGACGTTACCGGTTTTTGAGGTTGCCATTTGGCATCTCGTCGGCGACAGAGGTCTTTCAGCAGACGCCTAATGAAATTTTTGAAGCAGTCCCTGGTGTAAAAGTATATGTTGAGGACATACTAATCATCTGGGGTACATCAAGGATAGAGCACGACGAGCGCCTGCGCCTTGCACTACAGGAGGCAGAACGGGCGGGCTTGACGTTCAATCAGCAAAGTGCACAATGGGCGTCGAACAGATCGAATTCCTGGGCGACGTTATCGGTGCTGAAGGCCTCAGGCCCAGCCCTTCCCTAATAAAGGGTATGATAGAAATGCCGCCACGCGCCGATAAACTCGTAGTCCAACGAATGCCAGCTGTTGTAAACTATTTTACCAAGTTCGTGCCGTCGCTCACTGAGAAAACAACGGTGCTCAGAAGCTTGATCAAGAATGACGCGGTTTTTGAATGGTACGAGTGGAAACAACTGTGCGAAACGAGTGGAAACAACTGTGCGAAACTTTGAACAAACACCCATTGTGGAATAAGAAGACCAAGGGCCGAGACGTCCCGGTGATTCGATGGTGCTTCTATTTACAAGATGGCGGATGATGAAGACGAAGCAGCTCGAGCAATGATGACACCTATAAAGTTTCTACATCTTCCCCGCCCACAACGAACCGTGGTCAGTCCGCTTCCATAAACTAACATAAGTTCGTTCCGATCCGATCCGGTAGGAAGTCCGAAGGGGAAGCTGCTGCAGGTGCCGTCTTTTGAATCCTCGCTGGGAATATCGGCGCAGTCGACGCAGCCAGGTAGAAATTCGCAAGCCGTCTTCGACGCTTTTGTACTCAGATGTTAGTTCTTCAAATGCACATTTCGAGATCCGAAAAAAGTTTCCCAGGGACTTCTGCTGCCTTCTGGCGCTCTGTATACTGACAATTCTGATGCAGTTATCAAATGTTTCCTGTTTCTTTAAAGCATGCTTTCCGCCAACTTTCTTTCTTACGCCGGGTTGCCTGGTAGGTTCGGCAGCAGTCCTCTTGGGATATTTCTCGAAAACAGCAGCATCCCGCTCCTCAAGGTCGTGAATCGCTTTTCCTTTAAGTGTCTTGTCTTGGCCTTGATGTGCTCCAGGTAATACATTCGTTGTCTCCCGCTCGATAAGATCGTGATACGTAGCCTGTGCTGGTGGTAGGGAACTTAATGAGCAAACTCTCGATCACGACACTAAGGCATCTTCAGTTTGAAAATCAAGCGCAGCCAATGAGGAAGTCGCATTCTCCTGTTCTGCTTGCGGTAAGAAATCTGATGTAAGCGACGTTTCTGTCAAGACGGCTTTTTCATCCGTAGTTATGAAATCACGTGGGTCGTAGAATTGCTCTGTAACCGTAAAATACTCTCCGAAACTTGTAGATGTATTCAATTTCTCGGGGTTCTCACAATGTCCTGTGGTGTCGTAGTTTTGGATTTTCAATCGATAGCATATGCGGATGAAAACGTGAGTAATATCATCATCGTATTCTACGTTGGTTGTTAATTCCTCCTCCAAGTGGTCGATGTCAATAAGCGGTTCAATTTCCTCATTAAAAAGTCTCAGTTCAACTTCACTTTTCCGCAGCTGAAGCAGAAAGCTCGTCAACAGCTCGCAAACATCGCTCGTCATTACGGTCAGCCCTAACGCGGCTTCTGTGTTTCTGCGTACTTCACGAGCAATTGACCGCGTTCTTTCTCTTGTCATCTTCAGTTCGTGCAGGCGCATCTTAGATTGAGGAACACCCTGTTCGTGCATCAAAGGTAGTCTGTTTTTCATTGCGCGACGAGCTGCGGCACTCCCTTCACTTTTTGAAGAATCGCTTTCTAGACCCACCCAAAAAAATTCTCGGAGGGTAGGATGCCTCGTCGTCTTCTCATGTGTAGCCCCATCGTCGATATGTCCATCAAACGGTCCGTCGTCGGCATCGAGGGGTCCTCCTTCTCGTAGGCCAAAGTTCAGATGAATCCGAATCGCACTGGGCCTTCTTCCCGGGTTTATCGGCCCCAAAAATGTGGAATAAGAGGACCAAGGGCCGAGACGTTCCGGTGATTCGATGGTGCTTCTATTTACAAGATGGGGGATGATGAAGACGAAGCAGCTCGAGCGTGAGCTGCTCCCGCGAAATGACAAGCAGCGCCGATGATGATGACCTCATCGGTGCAGCGATGATGATAATCCATAAAGTTTTAACATCTTCCCGGCCACAAAGAACCCGGGATCGGTCCGCGTCCGCGTGCTTCTACGATAAGTTCGGTCCGGTCAAAAGCGATAGGGCACTCAGAGGGTGAAACTGTCACAGCGGACGTCTTTTGAAGACACGCCCAGAATGTTGGCGGAGGTGACGCAGCCAGGATGAAATACGAAGCCCGTCTTCGACGTTCTTGTACTCTGACGCAAGTTCCTCAGCTTTCATCACTGCGATCTCCGAATAGTGTCTTGGAGGCTTCCGCTTCTTTCTGAAGCTCTGTACTCTCGCGATTAGATTGTCACTGTCAGCTGCCTTGTTCTTCGGAAGGTTTCTGCAGTATATTTCCTTCTTCAGATTGCATTGTCGACTACGTTCTTCAGCCATCTTCCTTGCATATTTTACAAAAATGTAGTGATGCCACTCTTCAGTTTTGTGCATCGCTTGAAGGTAGGTCGATATGTGCGTCTCATCTTGCTCTTTCAACATTGGCAGTGGAGCATTCATGGTATCATGCTCGAGACATTCGGCATACGCAGCTTCTGCCAACACAATGGGAGCAGGTGCGCCCTTTGTCTTGTCGCGGTCATATGGGCACACTCTTCAAATTCACAAGTACGTAACGAACTTTCCGCTTGACCTTCTAGGGCGGCCAACAAAGGGGACACATTCTCACGTTCTCTCCGAGGAAAGAAATCTCACAGGGGTGACTTTTCTGCCAACATGGCTGGTTCACGAATGGTTTTGAAATCAGGTGTGCCATGGCATACTTCCGTAAGTGCGAGAAATTCTTTGAAGTTTCGCGAAGAATACAATTTCTCGATGATCTCGCACTGCCCGATGGTTTCAGGTTTGGTGTCCTTCAATCAGTTGTACAATCGGATCACGACATGCACAATTTCCTCTTCATATCCGATGTTGGCAGCAACTTCCTGGTCGAAGTTGTCGATGTCAATAAGCGGTTCAATTTCCTCATTAAGCAGTCTCAGTTCAACTTCATTTTTCCGCGAATATGGGCACCGATGATGGTGATCACATCGGTGCAGCATTGATGACACCTATAAAGTTTCTACACCCATAAAGAAACTAAAGTGTCCTGCGACGCGTCACAAAATGGAATGGGCAGCACTCTTCTGCAACGTCACAGCAGCCATTGGAAACCCGTGGCATACGCGTCGAAGGTATTATCGGATACGGCGCAGCGGTATTCTCAAATAGAAAAAGAGACAATGGCCATTCTGTACGGCTGTGAACGATTTGACCACTTTGTATACGGACGCAAGGTCATAGTAGAAACTGATCATCGCCCCTTGATTGCCATCTATAAAAAAGCAATAGGCGATATCCCGCCCAGGCTGCAGCGGTTTTTCCTGCGGTTATTGCGTTACGACATCGACTTGTGCTTCGTTCCAGTGAAGCAGCTGGTGCTCGCGAGACATGTTATCACGGACTTCAATCAGAGGCGACGGGGATGACATCACGAGTGACGACGCAGACGTCACGCTGTAAGTTTAGTGTCGTCTCTTGTCAGTGACGACACGTGGAACCGGCTTGTATCGGGAGCCAGCAAAGACCCGTATCTAAGCTCTGTTCGTAACAGCATTGTTGAGGGCCTGCCTATCGAAGGACAGCTGAAGTCATTTCCTGGCGAGCTATCTGAAGTCAAAGGCGTCCTTCTTAAAGACTGCAAGATTATAATACCAGCAAACATGCGGAAGCAAATCTTGGAAAAGATACACCAAGGACACGTTGGCTTGACTAAGACCAAATTAAGAGCGCGGCGTTCAGTGTTTTGGTCCAGAATGAATTCTGATATTGACAAATTTGTTCAGACCTGCGCAGTTTGCAAAAATTATCCGTACCGCCAGTCACGGGAGCCACTGAAGATGCGTCCGGTGCCAGACCAACCCTGGTACAGGGTTGGTATAGACCTTTTTCACTACGGCGGAAAATCGTACCTCTGTGCCTACGATGCCTATTCAAACTTCCCCGAAGTGGATATGCTCACCGTAACGTCGGCGATAGCGGTCATCGAATCAATCAGGGCTATCTTTGCCGGATATGGTATCCCCATGGAGGTCTGTACAGATAATGGCCCACAATTTGCAAGCAAGGAATTTGCTGCATTTGCACGAGCGTACGAGTTCCGGCATGTCACCTCCAGTCTAGGATGCCCGCAGTCCAACGGGCATGCGGAAAAAGGGGTAGAGATAGTGAAGAGAATCTTAAAAAAAAGCATGGAAGCTAAACAAGATCTACACCGTACAGGTCTACACAGCTGGAAGCCGACGGCCGATCGCCTGCGGAGCTGCTCCAGTGTCGGATCCTCCGCTCGACGTTGCCATGCATCCAAGGGAATCCCAGAACCCCGGTCTTCAAGCACCGCCAAATGGAGACCAACAGGCGCCCACTGGCTCCTCTAAGGAAAGGAGACGTCGTACGAGTGAAGAACGGCACATGGACTACAAAAGCAAAGGTCATAGAGCCGTTGGCTCAACCCCGGTCCTACAACGTCTTCACAGAGGGAGGTAGGCTACTGCGACGTAACCGGCAACACATTTTACCCACTCAAGAAGCCTTTCGTAGAGGTCCTCCAGAGCTTGTCGAGTGCGATAACGAAGGTGGTTCAACACAAGCATCACCAGTGCCAAGGGCCGCAGTGCCTACTGTCTCCAGAGCTCCAACCTGTGCGTCACCTGTTCTGGCTCTCAGGAGGTCGGTATGGCAACGTGACCCCCTCGCCATCTAACTTAAACAGAAACCTTGTGCAAGTGCCATGAAGCAGATGGGGGCAAGTGCCATGAAGCAGATGGGGGCACGCTACCGCTGCGAGCATGGTCTTCAAACTGTCATTCTTCATGCAGGTCCTTCTGTCATGGTCAGCCACCTTGCCCTTAAACCTCGTCAACACCGAAGCATGCCCGGTTCGCCTCGTCGCACAGCCGACAAGGCCCGTTTTCGTACCCGTCAACGCGGAAACCCGCGAGAACGTCTTGCCCTTCGCGCCTATTCTGGACTCACCCCGCTACCTGGTCTGGCAACCACACGCCACAATCAGCGCGGCGGATTTATCTGCTCGACTACAAAAGCCCTCCTCTCTCCGCAGCCGGTTGGCACGCTACCGCTGCGAGCATGGCCTTCAAACTGTCATTCTTCATGCAGGTTGGTTACGTACCCCGTGCCTTCTGTACTCGTTCTAGTGATCCTTTTTTGTTAGCGGTGTCGTGCCCCACTGAAGTGCTTGACTACTGCCGCAAAACTGTGTATGAATCCATTTTTCAATACTGTGCAACGTGCCACCTTATCGGTCTACTTCTAATTCTGTCGGGTGATATTGAGTTGAAGCCGGGACCCCCCGAAACTTTAGAAAGCCTTGCACAAAAGGTATCATGCTTAGAACTTTCACAATCTACCATTCGGGACGAACTTGCATCTATCCGCTTGACTCATGCTAACATTGAAAATCTTGTCGGCAGCCTCTCGTCGCGTCTAGATGAGCTTGAAAAAAAATTCGACACAAACCAGTGCAAAAGCCCACCTCTTGAATCCCCCGCTACCTCCGAAATAGCTTCTCTTTCTTCCGAGATAAAGCAACTCGCTGACAAATGCGACGACGCTGAAAACCGCCTGCGCCGATCGAACCTATTATTCTTCGGAATTAAAGACGAAAATGCAGAAACTTGGGCTGAATCTGAGGCAAAAGTAATTTCTTTTTGCGCCACGCACCTCGAAATGAATATTACTGACGCAGGTATAGAGCGTGCGCACCGGCTCGGTCGCTACTGCGCTGACAAAAGGCGCCCAATCATCCTTAAGTTCGCACACTACAAAGATAAATCCAGAGTCCTCCAGTCTTCTCGGAAACTGAAGGAAACGCCCTTCTTCGTACGGGAAGACTATTCAGCACGCGTGCGCCTCGCAAGGCAAAAGTTGTACTCTTTTGGGCAGCAAAGTAACGCAACCTTCAAAATCCGCTTTGACAAACTGTCAATTGATAAGAAACAATACACCTACGATGCAATGACCGATTCCGTTGTTGAACTAACCACATAGCAGTTGCCACGTGCCCACAAGTCCGCTCTCCCCCGTGCTAACGTTCCAAGCAAACCTTTCAAAGCCATTTCAGCTTTCCATAATGCAACTGTAATGCTTACTAACGTCCGGAGCTACCTGCCCAAAAGAGAAACCGTTGAAGCTCTACTGGAAGATAACAGTACTGATCTCGCGATATTTACTGAATCTTGGCTTAATCCGGACATTCAGGATAACGAACTACTTTCCGCGAAATGTTCGTACTGTATTCACAGGCAAGATAGGCTGGGGCGCCGGGGAGGAGGGGTTGTGGCGCTTGTAAAGCCTAGTTTGCCTTCCTCTAGAATTGATGTAGAATGCCGTCATGAAATCCTGTGAGTAAATCTAACTTTTCCAACTAGTAAAACAGTATTAATCGCATGTTATCGAGCACCCGACTCTGACGATAAATTCACACAAGACCTCTACTCTATTGTCTTAGACTTAACTTCTCGCTTTCCCCGTTCGAACTTCTTGTTGTGTGGCGACTTCAATTTCCCAGACATTGATTGGGTTAACCTGGCCGCTCACTCACGCCTTTCAAAAAACTTTCTTGATTTGTGCCTTATGTTTAATTTTGCCCAAATGGTTACGATGCCCACTCGTGGTGCCAACATACTCGATTTAGGTTTGGTCTCAACGCCCGATCTTGTAAACTCAATTCAATGCGTCGATGGTATCAGTGACCATAAGATTTTATTACTTGGCCTTTCCATTCCTATCCCTACCCGGCAACCTCTCAATAAGTACATCCGCGATTATAAAAAAGCCAATTTTTTCCAAAATTAATAAAGAACTAGCGGATTTCTATGAAACGTTTTTCCATTCTGCTGCTTCGAGAACAGTCGAACAAAACTGGGTGTTATTTAAAAACAAATTGCTGTCCCTAATTGATAGACATGTACCACTAATCTGTATTCGCGGTGATGCCGAAAGACCATGGTACTCTAATTCTCTGAGAAGACTGTCAAAAAAGAAAAAACGCCTCTTCAGAGAAGCCAAATTATCGAAATCCCCTGGTAAATGGGAAAGGTATCGCACATGCTTGCGCGAGTACACTTCACTGTTAAAGAATGCAAAAAGGCAATTTTTTGGTCATGATCTCCTCGGCATCCTGCGCGACAACCCACAAAAATTTTGGAAGTATTTGGCTCCTAAACACAGCGCTGCTCAAAACTTTCCGTTTACTAATCCCGATGGTTCGGCCGTTTCCGCCTCTGACTCCGCCGAAATCATGAATTCCCATTTTTCATCTATATTCACGCATGAACCCACCACCGATACTCCGTCCTTGCCGCCCAGAGACTTCCCGCAGATGCCACGCATTTTTGTTACAAGCGAAGGAATTGCGAAACTAATCGACAACCTTAAATTCTCGAGTGCCCCTGGCCCAGACAATATACCCGCTAAAATTCTGAAAAGCACAAAAATATTATCCAGTCTTATCCTGCAATTCATTTTTAACCAATCCCTTGACACTGGTTTTATTCCAGAAGACTGGAAAATAAGTAAAGTCACCCCCGTGCCCAAATCCGGAAACCTTTCAGACCCCTCAAACTATCGTCCTATTTCGTTAACATGCATTGCCTGCAAGCTGCTAGAACATCTAATATACTCCCACATCGCAACTCATCTCGACGGAAATTCTTTCTTTTTTCCTAACTAGCACGGGTTCCGGCGTGGGCTGTCGTGCGAGACACAGCTGTACGAATTTTCTACTGATCTTCATTTTAACCTGGACTCTTCTTTTCAAACAGATGTAATATACCTCGACTTCTCCAAAGCTTTCGACCGTGTTCCCCACCGGCGTCTAATAAGTAAACTTTCTTGTCTCAGCATTGACCCCTTAGCCCTATCTTGGATTAAAAATTTTCTTACCGGTCGTGTTCAGTTTACTGTAGTCGCGAATAATGAATCAACCCGTGTTGATGTAGTTTCCGGTATACCCCAAGGTTCCGTTCTTGGGCCTCTTTTGTTTATAATATTTATTAATGATATCCCAGACGAAATTTCATCTACCATCCGCCTTTTTGCAGACGATTGTGTACTTTACCGTCGCATTTCATGTTGTACTGACCAAATTGCACTGCAGAATGACTTGTCTACCATAAATAAATGGCGTTCGCGGTGGCTAATGCAGCTTAATACAAAGAAATGTAGATTCATGCACGTTTCGCGCAAGCGCACTAACTTTTCCTTTCAGTATTCTGTGAACTTCCAACCCTTAACCCAGGTCGACTCGTATCGTTATCTTGGCGTAACCATATCAAGTAAACTAAAATGGTCCCATCATATAGAACAACTGGTCGCCGCTTCAGCAAAATCACTGGGCTACATCAAAAGATCCCTTACGTTCTGCCCACCGCAAATCCGAAAATTAGCTTACGAAACCTTCACGCGTACTAAACTTGAATATGCCTCTGCTATTTGGAACCATCACCAAAATTACCTAATCAACGCATTAGAAGGAATCCAAAATCGCGCTGCCAGATTTATAACTCACAATACAGTCCTCGCTTAAGTATTACCACTATTAAACTATCCCTCAACCTCCCTCCCCTAGAAATTCGCCGCAAGGTCACTCGGCTCTGCCTTCTGCACAGGCTATACTGTAATTTCCCTTCACAACGCAATACCGTTCTTCTCCCTCCCGCCCGTTCATCGCGTCGCCTCTTTAACTCTCTCAGTTTACAGCGCTTACATGGTTCAACTAACGCTTTCAATAAATCCTTCTTACCTACAGCCATTGAAGACTGGAATAACCTGCCTGAATCCATAGTGCACGAGCAAAACCCATTAAAATTTAAACAGCTAATCACAAACCATTTGATTTGTTAGTAAATTTACAATTGTTGCCGTTTTCTCCCATGTGTACTTATTTCCTTCTGTTGACACTGTTTTTATCATGTAGTTCACTCACGATTATGCTTTGTACCATTGACAATCATGCATCTGTGGAATTGTGCTTTGCCTCCCCCCTTATGTAATACCCCGCAAGGGGCCTTTAAGGGTTCAATAAATGATGATGATGAGATGTGTAACCTGTGTTAAAAACGACGGGACTGTCGTACAGATGAACCAGCCACGTAATCTACGCAAAGTGCATTTTCTTGTGTTAGTTTCCATTTCCGTGTTGTCTCCTTTCAAACAGAAGGGGATGTATCCAGTGTTATCTGAACCGAGCACTCCCTATGCGCAGACTGTGTTCCGCGCAGGCTGTCACCCTTGCCAGCGGCATGTATATAAGCACACTCGAATAAAAGCAGTTGTTCGTTCTCCAGCAACCCGAGGCTTTCGTCTTGCTTTATCGCATCACGCGATACAATGAGCTGGTCAGATCTACCTCCCATGCTTCGAAGAACTGGAGTATGTTATGTTTGAGTTGTTCTCTCATTGCCATACTCTTGGACACGGCCACGTTGCGCGCAAGAGGGTGCATTTTTCTCCTACTTTAACAGAGTTCAAAGTTAATGTCTGATGTTCCCACCGATAACCTTAACGCACATGGATTTTCAGGTAACTCTGTTGGTTTTTCGTCCACAGAGCTTGTGATCCTTCGGCATTGAGGCCTCGTTGGAGCGAGGGGAAAGATTGTGTTCCTAGGCATGGGATGAGGATTCGTTCTTAACGTTTTCCGAAGAGGGAAGGGTGGTAGTCGTGGTCACAAGGAACCCGTATGTGAGTTCGTGTATCTTTTGCATAGTGCGTTGTTCGGCTTCGGACAATTGGATGCGGCCGTCCAGGCAGCTTAACTTTCTGCATTAAGGATGGCAATATCGTTTCGAAGCGCTTCCAGAAAATTGCATAATGTACTTTTGATTCTGTAATGATTTTTATTCAATACATCCGCTATTCGGATTGTCGAGAAGATGGCTCCAACTCCCACTTCTTTGTTCATGTATTTTAGAGGGCCATGCAGTCACAAAGATTTCCAGAGTAGTCAACTACGACAATTGAAGCCTCGTGCTTTCATACATCCCAGATTCGATGTATACTGTGGTCTCATCATATTAAAACCTTCCCCTAGCGAACTTGAGCCTGCCATACCGGCCCTTCTTGTATCCACTGTATCCATATTTTCGGTAGAGGACAGTTTTTATGCGGGCTATCATGGCGTGCAGTGGGTTCTGTTAAAAGTGGTGGGGGTGGCTGTCTTTTTTCTGTTTGGAGGTGCGGATTTGGGGGTGCCAATCTGTTTTCAAAGGGGTATAATGGCCCCTCCCAATTTTGTTTTTATATCCGCTCTTATGGTGGTAGGAGAATTCATTGTTTCTCCGATTTTCAAAATGCCTTAGGAAGGCACAAGTTGAGGACCTAGTCATCGTCATTATCACCAACATCCTATTTGGGACGACTGCAGCGTGAATGCCTCAGCTGTTCACCTTCACCCACTGTTGTCCTGCGCTTCCAGAGTCCATTCTTCGCTTCGAATACTGCTAGTTCCTTCCTCCATCGAGTAAATGGTGTGCCCCTTATTCTAAACCCGTTTATGCATGTTCATTCTGTTATCTTGGAGGGCTGGCGGTAGTTAGTTTCATGGACGAAATTTCGAGGTTAAGAACTGCCTTATATGCTGTCCTAATGACGTTGCTTTTTCTTTCACTTTCTTTGGTGCGGGTAAATTGCTGGCACGGCAGGATCTGCATTATTCTTGTCATTGTCAGTGGTTGCATGGGTCTTACCGTTTCGTTTCTCTTTTTCGTGCGCCTTCTTGGTTGGAAGTTTTGTTTGTGGGCAATATTGGATAAGGATTTTCTGTTTTCGGCGATTGTGGGTTGAGTTGTCTACAATCTTTCTTACGTTGCTGTTCTCTGGGAGGATATTCGTACCATTTGTAGGGTGATTTTTAACTCGGCCGCGCGGCTCCATTTGTCGCTACCAAACCGAGCTTTGAGCAGAGACATAACCTAGGGAACATTGAAAACTATTTTAAACTAATGTGATAAGACGCTATATAGATGGCTTTATTTTCGCTATTTTCCGTTTATAATCAAAGTCTTCCTTGATTTATGAGAGACCGGAGTTCATCCTTTTTTCCCCGGTTTTAGTCACGTTATCCACTGTTTGTTGCCGGTATAAGTCCCGGTGTAAGAGGAGGACGAGGAATCACTTTATTGAGGCTTAGGCTGGTATACGGAAGCGGTGTGGTGGCCGGTTTGAGGCCGGCAGCTACGTTGGCAGCCCTGGTGACTAGAAGTAACTTGACTTCTGGGTCCGAGCTGCCCAGAGCTTCCTTCCACTGCTCTCCATTAACTTTGGGTGAGAACGGATCTTGAAGACAGGCACAACTAGAAAACACAGCGCAATGGCTGAGTGGGTAAGGCGTCGCGCTGCTGAGCCCAAGGCCGCGGTCGTTTTTCTGATGGGAACAGAATACAAAAACGCCAGTGTGTCAAGATTACGGCGCACGTTAAAGATCCTAAAGTGGTCAAAATTCTTCCGGAGGCTTCTATTACGACATGCCTCATAGCCTACGAATAGGCTCAGGGCATGAATAAGCGGAAATGTATATTTTTGATCTTCTGGTGGAAACCCGCTTTGGTGTGATGACGCAAGGTGCGGGCACGGCTAGATACCATGTCTGCCTGGCATGCTACGACCGACACGGCATAGAACAAAGTTCACCGCGCAGGCGCGGCACGTGGTGAAAGCGCCTGTCCTTTCTTTCGTATCCCACGTTGTTTCATTGTCCTCCTTTCCAAACTTCTGTTGCCGTAGCACCACATTACAGGTTCTGCGGAGACCTCTGATCTTGCTGGCGCAGTCGCATCTTCCTGGTGCCAGCGGAGACGTATTTTCCTGAATGCCTGATGAGCACGGCTGATAGCGGACGGCTAGGAGCCACGGGGGAATCGCAAATGAGCCTAATAACGCTATCGCGTCAAAAAACGAAGAGGGAGACCGGCTGTGGCTCGAACCCAAGCTGTCAGCACGAGTGCTGAGTATTTTACATCGAGTCCACAGAGCCCGAACGGTGGGATTTCTTTAGCAGGCGCTCAAAACAACAGCGCGCTCAGTGACATCACACATGTAAGTGGGGTTCTGCGTGCAGCTAAGCGCTTGGAAACACGCCAGCCGGTCGCTTTGGCTGTTTGACGGCCATGTTTAAACCTCCCACCAACAAAACGGACACGTCATCAGTAAGGGCATCAGTAAGGGCATGCGCGTGCCCGCACCCCCAACCTCCACTCCCAACCCGTGCACGCATAAACAAGTCATGAGCGGGTGCTTAGAAGCGAAAGACATTGTCGATTGATCGATTGTTGGGTTGAACGCGCCGACGCAACGCAGGCGATGAGGCGCGCCGTAGTGGAGGGCTCCGGATTAATTTTGACCACCTGGGGATCTTTATCGTGCGCCGAAATCTCGTACGCACGGGCGTTTTTGCTTTTCGCCTCCATCAGAAAAGCGGCCGCCGCGGCCTGGAATCGAACCCACGACCTCGTGCTCAGCAGCGCAACGCCTTAGCCACTGAGCCACCGCGGCGGGTAAAATCAATCAATCAACAAAGTGTCAATTCTACAAGTAACCTTGACTGCCAGGTCCTGCTTAACAGATTGAAATGAAAATATGGCAGCAAAGCAAGCCATAAATCCTACTTTATTTTTCACTAAGTGCAGACAATATTTTTACCGAAGAGTCGTCAGTTCGTCTGTGTACACTAGCTGGCAGGCCCAAGGCCGCGGTCGCAGGCATCTCATTGTCGCAGGCATCTCATTGTCTGTGCAGCACACCAACCCACACCCAAACCACTCGATTGCGTATGACAGCTTACAGGGTGCGTTGAGCCATGATACTCCCACCGCCAATACGAGTATGCCATCAGTAGTGCAATTAAGCCCTGCTGTGCGGGCATGCCCCCTCCCTCCATCCCCAACACGTGCACGCCTAAACCGGCCACCCGCGATGGGTGCAGATTTAGGCGTGAAATACGCCGACCAAGAGAGACAGAAAGACTTTATATGCGGCCAGACTACATGCAGTTTTATATACAGATTCTTACGCCAGAAGTGTGACCAGCTCGTCAACGAGGGTAGCAGATGCGATAATGTCGCTCGGAATGGCTTTCAAGCTAAAGAGCAATTACGGGCTCACGCCTGCGTTCCCACGGGGCAAGTTGCCTTCAACCGGCAGGAAACCGGAACTACTTCCGCGAAGGTCGAAAATGGCTACTCGTGATTCCTCGCCACTTGCGCAAGGACATTTGTACTGCGTTTCACACCGATGCGCAAAGTTCTCACGCTGGACTCCTTAAACCTAGGAGCGCCTCCAACTTCACTACTACTGGAACGGGATGTATACCTTTGTCGCCAAGTTTGTTCGATCTTGCCCAGACTGCAACGTCGCAAGCCTCCACCGCAGCACGTCAGTGGCCCACTCCAGCCGATACCTTGCCCAGCGCGGCCTTTCGACCGGGTAGGCATCGATTTCTACGGCCCACTTCCAAGCACAGCCGCCGGTAACCGTTGGATCATCGTCGCCGTTGGTCACTTAACGCGGTATGCCGAAACAGCTGCGCTACCGGCAGCCTTGGCTCAGGACGTTTCGTCTTTCCTTCTACGCGGTTTTGTTCTTCGGCACGGTGTTCCTCGCGAACTACTGAGCGACAGAGGCCGCGATTTTCTACCTAGAGTCGTGGAGGCCCTTCTAGCCGAGTGCCCCGTGGTTCACTGAAAGAGCACGAGAATCAAATCTCGCATGCGAGATTTGCGAGAATCATGCGAGAATCAAATCTCGATTGTTTCCTAAACGACATCGGCCCCCCAGTGCTCTCTCGTCAACAGATAGATACCGTATATTTCGACTGCAGCAAGGCCTTCGATGCTGTTAATCACGAGCTACTGCTTCGCAAATTGTCCGCATACGGCTTATCCAGTGAGTTCTGTCAGTGGTTCGGCAGTTACTTAAAAGGCAGGTCCAATTGCGTCTGTTATGAAGGCGTCACCTCCCGGCCTTTCGCCATGATATCAGGGGTACCTCAAGGGTCTACACTGGGCCCTCTCCTCTTCAACATTTTTGTTAATAACATCCACTCTGTCATTAGACACTGTTCGCTCTCTCAGTATGCCGATGATATGAAGCTGTTTCGCGCGGTTTCCTCACCGGATGATCGCGTCCTGCTGCAACTTGACATCAATGCAGTTTCGGCATGGTGCGGCAGCAACTACTTAAAGCTTGATCTCTCCAAAACTATTGTGATATCTTACACTCGTAAAACTGCCCCGCTCACTTTCCCGTACTGTTTGCTCGGTTTTGCCATAAAACGCGCCACTGTAGCGCACGATTTGGGTGTGTTGATGGACGCAAAACTACTCTTCAACCCCCACGTTAACCATCTGACGAACTCCTGTCTCCGAACACTTGGCATGATTTCCCGAGCCACCAGTGAGTTCACGAACCCATCATGCTTCGCATCCCTTTACCGCGCCCTAATTTTGCAGAAGCTAGACTTTGCAAGCGCAATCTGGAATTGTTTAATTCCTTCGTCGTCTCTTCGACTAGAAAGGATTCAGAAGCGCTTCACCAGAACCGTATTTTATCGATACTCACCAGTGAGCAACTATCTGCACGTTGAGGTTCTCAAGCTCCTGAACCTTGATGAGCTATGTATCAGGCGTTCCAGGCGTGACCTGATTTTTCTTTTCAAGGGCATTCATTCTAAGTTTGACTGCCCTTGCCTTGCGAGCTCTGTTCTCCTGCAAGTGCCAAGCAGGCCACTGCGGCCGCATGGCTGCTTTCATGTTGACAAAATTCTGAGCTTGGTACCAGCTAACCGATGCCAACATGCCTTTGTCTTTTTTTATCTGCCATTGACATTTTTTGCAACGCCATGGTTCTTTTTAAACGCTCTTTGAAAAATTTTCCATCTTGAATGCACATGTTCTATAGCGCGGTCGAACATGCACTTCTCCCTCTGTTCTTCTGTGTCCGAGCGAAGAGAATCATCACGATTGTGCTTGTATTTGTCGTTTAGTGTACACACAATATCCGTGCTCTTGTTGCTCAGAAAATGTCTCTGTCTCTTTGATAACTCTCCTTCTTTGTTTATATATACCCATATAATTGTACTGTTACTTCCCTTTTCATATTCTGTCTTTTGTATGCCTTATATGTCTGTATTCTATGCATCACCCGAGAAGGCCATTGCGCTGTTGGTGAGCATTTCAAATAAATAAATAAATCAATAAATAAATAAATAAATAAATAAATGCTGCAGCGGATGCCACTTGAGGAAGAGGACGTGCTCGTTCAGTGTCAGTCTCGCGAAAAGCTGGTCGTTTCGGCTCACCCCGTCTGCGTCGACGCCTCGTTTGTGAATAAACAAGTCCAGCCTTCTACCGGAACGCCGACTATCTCCTGTTTTTTTAATATTTAACACGCCGACGCAACGCAGGCGATAAGGTGCGCCGTAGTGGAGGGCTCTGGATAAATTTTGACCACCTGGGGATCTTTAACGTGCGCTGAAATCTCGCACACAGGGCCGTTTTTGCTTTTCGCCTCCATCAGAAAAGCGGCCGCCGCGGCCGGGAATCGAACCCGCGACCTTGTGCTCAGCAGCGCAATGCCTTAGCCACTGAGCCACCGAGGCGGGTCTATCTCGAGTCACGGTCCGGAGGTTAAAAAGAAGGTGCCCTTCACCCCGAGTAGTCCGAGTGGCACTGGCTACCACCCTTGATGCCAAGGTAGCATAAGAGGGTTTCCCGCCAGTTACCCGCTTATGACAGGCTGTAGACGTTCGCGTCACGCCCCGGGGGTTGAAAAGAAGGTCCCCTTCTCCCCGTGTAGTCTGAGTGGCGCTGGCTACCACCCTCAAGCGTCAGATACAGTTGTAGTATATATAAATACACCAGAAAGTGAAGCGGAACACAGTCGCCCAGATAGCCGAATTGGTAAGGCATTCGAGATCTAATCGAAAGGCGTGGGTTCGGTCCCCACTCTGGGCGCGTGTTTTTCTTTCTTTCTTTCTCACGTAATTAATAATAAATAATAATGTAACGTCACTTAACGGTAAAAAAATATTCTAACCATTCCCCTATGCCTTCTTTGGCGTTGTAGACTGCCGGCATTTCTTCCTGTATTTCTAACGAGCCCCTCATTTACAAACCCTATTATCATGCGAAAGCTTAGCGAGGGCCTCGGTTCTGGCAGCCTTGATGCCAAGGTAGCATAAGAGGGTTTCCCGCCAGTTACCCGCTTATGACAGGCTGTAGACGTTCGCGTCACGCCCCGGGGGTTGAAAAGAAGGTCCCCTTCTCCCCGTGTAGTCTGAGTGGCGCTGGCTACCACCCTCAAGCGTCAGATACAGTTGTAGTATATATAAATACCCCAGAAAGTGAAGCGGAACACAGTCGCCCAGATAGCCGAATTGGTAAGGCATTCGAGATCTAATCGAAAGGCGTGGGTTCGGTCCCCACTCTGGGCGCGTGTTTTTCTTTCTTTCTCACGTAATAAATAATAAATAATAATGTAACGTCACTTAACGGTAAAAAAATATTCTAACCATTCCCCTATGCCTTCTTTGGCGTTGTAGACTGCCGGCATTTCTTCCTGTATTTCTAACGAGCCCCTCATTTACAAACCCTATTATCATGCGAAAGCTTAGCGAGGGCCTCGGTTCTGGCAGCCTTAATGCCAAGGTAGCATAAGAGGGTTTCCCGCCAGTTACCCGCTTATGACAGGCTGTAGACGTTCGCGTCACGCCCCGGGGGTTGAAAAGATTCTCCCCGTGTAGTCTGAGTGGCGCTGGCTACCACCCTCAAGCGTCAGATACAGTTGTAGTATATATAAATACCCCAGAAAGTGAAGCGGAACACAGTCGCCCAGATAGCCGAATTGGTAAGGCATTCGAGATCTAATCGAAAGGCGTGGGTTCGGTCCCCACTCTGGGAGCGTGTTTTTCTTTCTTTCTTTCTCACGTAATTAATAATGAGTAATAATGTAACGTCACCTAACGGTAAAAAAGTATTCTAACCATTCCCCTATGCCTTCTTTGGCGTTGTAGACTGCCGGCATTTCTTCCTGTATATATATATATATATATATATATATATATATATATATGGCAGCAACCACTTGTTGATGAGGGGTGCAGTGCGAGGTATACAACGTGCGAAGCGTTTCGGTTGCGTAGGCTGCATTTATATATATATATATATATATATATATATATATATATATATATATATATATAAGAGAAGAAAAACTTCGAACAGGGTAAAAGCACGATTGTGGCCTACGTTTCAGCAAAGAGAACTTGCTTTCCTCAGGGCAATCTCTCGCCTGGCAGGCATGTGGTTTATAAACCACATGCCTGCCACATGCCTGCCAGGCGAGAGATTGCCCTGAGGAAAGCAAGTTCTCTTTGCTGAAACGTAGGCCACAATCGTGCTTTTACCTTGTTCGAAGTTTTTCTTCTCTTGTGTTCTCTACCATCTTCAAAGTTCTACTACTCCCTATATATATATATATATATATATATATAAATATATATATATATATATATATATATTGTAATGAGGTAACGCGCGCTGCAATAATTAGGAACTGCGGACAATCCCTTGTAATGGCTATGTGCCATCCGTCATCGCCGTGTTGCTAGCAGACAACCAGCCGCTCCTGTGAACGAAGAAGAAGCTCGGTCTGCGCGGCTTTGGGTGTATCCCGTTCTCCAGTGTCACCAGAGAATGCCTGCATCCTGCCTGACGACGCTGTTGTGTCCCCTCTCTCTTTCACTGACATGCCCTCTGAACAACGCAAGGACCCATGGATTGCTTCGCTCATCTCCTTGCTCTCGGACTTCTCCCGTACTGAACAACCTCGGGCCCTGTGCAGACAAGCTATGCATTTCATGCTTCGTGACGGGTTGCTCTACCGGTGGAATTACCTCAACGAAGGGCGGAAGTGGCTCCTCGTAATACCTCGGCACCTTCGCACCGACATTTGCGCATCGCTTCATGCCGACCCAAAGTGTGCCCACGCTGGCTTGTTAAAAACATACCACCGTGTCCGTCTCCGCTATTACTGGCGCGGCATGTACACCTTTGTGCGCAAGTACGTTCGGTCATGCACTACCTGCCAGCGTCGCAAGTCTTCGCCTTCCAGCTCGGTGGGTCCACTGCAGCCGCTTCCTTGCCCGCAGAAACCATTTGACCGTGTTGGTATAGACCTGTATGGACCTTTGCCCAACACAGTCTCCGACAACCGATGGGTTATCGTCGCCGTCGATCACCTGACGCGCTATGCCGAAACTGCGGCTCTGCCTGCCGCCACAGCACGAGACGTCGCCTCTTTCATCATACGGCGCTTCATTCTGCGGCATGGGGCGCCTCGTGAGCTCCTCAGCGACAGGGGACGTGTGTTCCTGTCAGACGTCATTCGTGCCCTCCTCGCTGAGTGCCGTGTTGTCCATCGAACAAGTACAGCGTACCATCCGCAGACAAACGGCCTCACTGAGCGCTTCAACCGCACCCTCGGCGACATGCTGTCGATGTACATCTCAGCGGATCACGACGACTGGGACCTTGTGCTGCCCTACGTGACCTATGCGTACAATACAGCCATCCAGGCCACAACAGGTTTCTCGCCCTTCTTCCTCCTGTATGGTCGCGAGCCGTCATGTACCCACGATACGGTTCTCCCCTACCGAACGGATCGCTCCGAGTGCTCCCCAGCTTCTGAAGCTGCCAAGTACGCGGAAGAATGCCGCCAACTTGCAAGGTCCTTTACGACTGAAGATCAGTTGCATCAAAAATCTCGGCACGACGACACAGCTACCCACCCGACGTATTCTCCAGGATCTCTGGTGTGGCTGTGGATTCCCTCCACCACACCAGGATTGTGTAGCAAGCTTCTTTCTCGGTTTCACGGACCCTACCGTGTCCTCGAACAGACGTCACCAATGAACTACGTCATAGAGCCCATGACTACTTCCTCAGACCTCCGTCGCCGCGGGAAGGAGACTGTTCATATCCAGCGCTTGAAACCGTATTATGATCCCATAGTGTCGTGTGCCCCGTGACACGCCAGGATGGCGCTTTATTCCCCGGGGGGTAGTTGTAATGAGGTAACGCGCGATGCAATATTTAGGAACTGCGGACAGTCCCTTGTAATGGCTATGTGCCATCCGTCATCGCCGTGTTGCTAGCAGACAACCAGCCGCTCGTGTGAACGAAGAAGAAGCTCGGTCTGCGCGGCTTTGGGTGTGACCGTTCGTGGGCTCTCTCGCTCTCTGTGGTTCTGGACCTCTGCGACCGTCTGCATCTACCAGCCAATAAACCCCCTTTCAATATATATATATACATAAATATATATATATATATATATATATATATATATATATATATATATATATATATATATATATATATATATATATATATATATATATATATATATATATATATATATATATATATATAGCGAATCAGAAAATGGGAAATGAGGGGCTCCGTGAAATGAGACAGAAAATAAGGATTGGCAGTCCAGAAAACCTCGGAAAGCAACGAGGAGGTTGTAGTGGGTCATAGAAAGAGATGAATTTTTTCAGTCGAAAAGAAAGTGGTGAAAAAAGGCCCGCCGGGTGGGATCCGAACCCACGACCTCCAGAACACCAGACCGGTATTCTGGAGGTCGTGGGTTCGTTCGTTCACTCCCGGATCTACCATTATCACGACATATTAACTCCGAAAACCACCCGTTCGACTCCATCAGGGTCACACTTTTACAGAGTGGATTTTCTACCACAAGAGAACGCGAACAACGTGAATCTTACATTATTTACAAATACAATACAGTAAAAGCAGGAATGAATGTTAGCCCGGGCATTATGTCGTCTATACATGCTGTTGATAATCTGGCTGCAGAATAATCCCCTATCTAAATTGTAAGTCTCTGTGTTCTTTAAACAAGTAATCAAGCTATACTTATTTTATTTATTCCCTTCCTGGGGTTTCCGCACACGCGGCATATGCCACAAACAACATCGCGGCGCCCGCCGCCGTTTACTCCAATAAAGGACCCGCGCGACTCCCGCGTGCGGTTAGAGGATTAGTTAAGCTCCTTTTTCCTGGTTCATGGTCGGGGACGACCCTGTCGGCTGCCCGGACAGGGCAGAAGAATAGAGCTAAGAATGATGAATGGCACTCGCCCGTCCTGCCGGTAGGCGGAATCGTGCATGCTTTGAGCCACAGTTAGGAAATCGTACCTACACTCTTAACGAGCCGTCCTATCTGTTTGTAGCGTTGGTGTCACTGAAACATGTGTTCGGCTGCGACCGCTTCCTGTCAACTCTTCCCGTAATGTCAGTGACCATTGGAATTCAGTGGCCCCCAGTGATGGTGTGAGAGCGTCCCTGTTACTGCTTTGCGCTTTCGCTTCTTGAGCAGAGCGGCCCCCTCTGAAGTGGGCGCTACCTGTCATTCTTTCTACAAGCTGACGAACGATGGAGGACAGCGTATTGAAAGAGTTGTGTACTCCTCTCTCTTTTCTGCATGTTTAGGTTTGTTTTGGTTTTGTGTTTTCTTTCGTTTGCTTTTTTTTCTTTTCTTTTTTCTCTTCTCTCTCTCTCTCTTTTTTGCAAACCTTCACCTCACCTCGCCGGGAGTGTGCGTTTGTTGCTGCTTTTCTCCCCAAATCCCCCCTCTCTCTTGTTTCGGCGTCGTTGGACGACGAGTTTATAAATACGTGCACAGAAATACGAAATGTTGTCTTGAGAAAGATCGGCATCCGATCAAAACGTCGACCAATAAACAGTTTTGTTAGAAGCTATACCCATTTTTTACTATTTGCTACGGCAACCAAAGACAGCCCTTCTCCAATATATATATATATATATATATATATTGTTACAGCGCAGTTTCTACGAAGGACATTGTCTTTGGGGTTTCTAATGAAAAGGGATTGACCAAGCCCCATGTGGTTTGGTAGAAGAGGAGGTTGAGGTGGTGACTGTGCCGGCCGCTTCCCGATCTGTTCGCTTGGCCCTTCCCCGTCCACACAACTGTAAATAAACCCATTCCATCCATCAAGACCGTGTCACGTGGAGGAGGTGCGGGGTAGCAACGTCCTGGACCCTGCGGACTCAGCGGAATCCTGCGTTCTCCGTCGGAGTAGGCGAATCGCCGGCTTGCCCGTGGACCCCGCTGACATGGCGCCGCCCCGGAATGGTGAACACTCTTCCCCAGTAGTGGTCAACGGTTGGTCCCACAAGGAACCACGCTCGTTCTCTGGGAACGATGATGACGATGTCGAGGATTGGCTCAAACACTACGAAAGGGTGAGCAAATACAATCGCTGGGACACAGCCGCGCAACTAGCCTATGTAGTGGTGTATCTCGTCGAAACAGCTTTGACCTGGTTTGAAAACAATGAATCTGAGCTCACGACATGGGCGAGCTTCGTCGAGGAGCTGAGGAAATCTTTTGGCGACCCCGTTTGATTTGATTTGATTTGATTTGATTTCCCGCCGCAAAAAGGCCGAGCAGACGCTCGCGCAGCGAGCACAGGTACCGGGCGAGACTTGTACGGCATACATACAAGAGGACCTTAAACTCTGCTCTCTTGTAAACCCGAACATTACTGAGGAGGACAAGGTGGGCCATTTGCTAAAAGGTATAGCGGAAGACGTATACCACTTCTTGATTGCAAAAGGAAAACCTAGCCTCTGCAGCAGACGTGGCCAGCTACTGCCGCACAGTTGAAGCTCTCAAGCTTCGGCGGATTTGCCCAAAATTTGGCCGTATTCCAAACGTTCCCACTGTCGCTAGCGTGGACGCTGGTCCATCTGAGGATATCGCATCCTTGGTTCGCCGTATTATACGGGAAGAACTAGGGTATCAAGTTCAAGCGTGCACCGCCGGTCTGCCTGCCTATTCGGGGCCTCCTGCAAATTGCGTGTTCCACCAGTGCACCGTTCACGAGCCTTGCCTTCAAGTACCAGCACCCAGACCACAACTCCGCTACACAGAGCCCTGCGGTACGTTTCTACAAGATGGCGTCAATGTTCAGAGCTTCCGAGCGCCATCCCGGCGACTCGGCTACGAGAACGAATCCCGTAGAATAGTCGCTGGCTACCCACGACAAGTCGAACCAGCCCGCTACCGGCAACAAGGCGACCAAGACCGCTATCGGGAACCACCTGTTTGCTATTTCTGTGGCGTCAGTGGGCACATCGCTCGCTTCTGTCGCCGTCGTCAGCAGCAAGCTCCGCGGCTCTTTGCTCCTTCTTCACCCAGCCGACGGGATGGCGCAATCTACCAGGATCCCCTTTTCCACTACCCGGCTCCGCTCACCAACCGCAATGCGTCTCCCGCCGTCTCCGACCGTAGCATCACACCACCGCTTTGCCAGGGCCGGTCGCCGTCGCCTCGCCGCCGGTCCGTGCCCCCGCCTCTGTGAAACTAGCTGGTGCTGCCGACAGGGGTGAGTTCGCGGAACGGTCGGTTTTACCAAATCCCCTGTCAGTAGTGATGGTAGAGAACAAGGTGCGTATTTGTGTCGACGGTGTGAACGCAACTGCTTTGGTGGATACCGGTGCTAGTGTGTCAGTGATGAGCTCGTCATTTAAAGATCGCCTTGGACATAAAGTTATGTTTGAGTACGCTGGAACTAGACATTTCCGTGGGGTTGGTGGTGAGCCTTTGCGGGTAGTTGGAATTATCTCGGCAGACGTTGTGCTTGGCGGAGACACCTTCAGAACTGAGTTTACCGTATTGGAGTACGCAACGCACGATGTCATTCTGGGTATCGACTTTTTGAAAGAATGTGGGGCAAAGTTAGATTGCGGTGCTGGAGAGATTTCATTGGGAAGTGTATTGCCTGTTTGTATCGAGCAAGCCACCGAACCCGGCCGAGGAGTGTTCGCTGTTGCCGATGATACGCTATTGCCTCCTATGGCAGCCATGTTCGTTCCCGTGCAGTGCAGCCAAATGAGCAAGGGCAGCCCCTGTGTGGCGTTAGTTGAGCCCGAACTGAACACAGCGATGAAGAAAAATCTGTTCGTACCTCGGGCTTTGGTTCATGCGGAGGGTGGCTTTACTCACCTGTGGACAGTGAACGCAAGCTCAGAATCCGTACTTCTCCCTCAGGGCCTCACGCTCGCCAGTTATGACAATCATTTAGATACTTCACTGGACGCTATTTCTATGGCTGGCCCTGCGACTAATGTGGAACCGGACTATACAGCCAATTTCATCAAAATGGTTAACAAATCGTTGCCGTCTGAGCAACGACACGCATTGCAAAAATTGCTGGCTCGGCACGCTTCGGTGTTTGATTTTGCGCAGGGTAAATACCCTCCTGCGCCGCCAGAGTCTCGGACGCAACATCGAATTTACACCGGCGATGCACCACCCATCCGGCAGAAACCTTACCGCGTGTCTCCCGCTGAGCGCAGCGCTATAAATGAGCAGACATAGGAAATGCTCCGGAACGGTGTCATTCAGGAATCTACCAGCCCATGGGCCGCTCCTGTAATACTGGTCAGAAAGAAGGACAACACGTGGCGATTTTGCGTTCACTACCGTAGTCTTAATAATGTGACGAAGGACGACGTCTAACCACTTCCGCGAATTGACGACGCCATCGATTGTCTGCATTCTGCCTCCTACTTTTCGTCGGTTGATCTTCGATCGGGCTACTGGCAGATTCCTATGCACCCGGACGACAAGAAAAAGACAGCATTCGTCACACCAGATGGCTTGTTCGAATTTAATGTTATGCCGTTCGGCCTGTGCAACGCGCCCGCAACATTCGAAAGATTCATGGACTCTGTCCTTCGGGGCCTGAAGTGGGAAGTCTGCATGTGTTATCTAGATGACGTCATAATTTTCGGCCGGACGTTCAACGAGCATAACCAGCGGCTTGATGTTGTTCTCCAGCGCATCGCGCAGGCTGGCCTGGTCCTGAACTCGAAGTGCCGTTTCGGAGAGCGCCAGGCGCTTGTGCTCGGCTTCCTTGTTGACTGCGATGGTATCAGGCCTGACCCACAAAACATTGCTGCGGTTCGTGACATTCAAAAACCCCGATCACTTAAGGACCTGCGGAGCTTCCTTGGACTGTGCTCCTACTTTCGTCGGTTTATCAAAGACTTCGCCAAGATCGCCTGTCCCCTCACAGCTCTTCTTCGTGAAGTCGATGGTTGGACGGCATACCGTCTGGTCAGGTAGCATACTTCAAAACAAGAAACACAGGTCACTGACCAAGTCAAAAACAACAAATTGACGTTTCGGGAGCGCTACGGCTCCCTTGTTCACAATCTACGAAACGTCAATTTGTTGCTTTTGACTTGGTCAGTGACCTGTGTTTCTTGTTTTGAAGCTCTTCTTCGTAAAGACACGCCCTTTGTGTGGACTCCCGAATGTGACTCGTCTTTTATGGAGTTGAAGTGTTTGTTGACATCCGGTCCTGTGTTGCGCCACTTCGACCCCTCGGCCCCCATTGAGATCCACTCAGATGCCAGCGCCATTGGTGTTGGGGCTGTGCTGGTCCAACCGCATGGAGGTGGGCATAGCGTTGTCGCCTACGCAAGTCGTACCCTCTCGAAAGCAGAGCGCAACTACACGGTGACAGAACTAGAATGCCTTGCGATGATTTTCGCCATTCAGAAGTTCAGACTCTACATTTAAGGACGTCATTTTACCATCGCAACCGACCATCACTCCCTGTGCTGGCTTGTCGGACTACGCGACCCCTCGGGTCGACTTGCTCGCTGGTTTTTACGGCTTCAGGAATTCTATTTCCTGTTGTTTACAAGAGCGGGCGCCGCCACACCGACGCTGACTGTTTGTCACGCCTGCCTCAACAAGCGCAGCTATTTGAGGAAGAACACCATGCCGATTCCTCAGCTTCCATCTCGACCACGCTCCCCGATGCACTCGTGTTTCAGGAAGAGCAACAGAAAGATAGCAGCTTGCAGCCATTTTTTCTCTCCGCACGCGGCGTCTCAAGCGTCGACTTCACCGTTCGTCGTCCGAGATGGCTTGCTCTGGAGACGGAATTATTCGTCCGATGGTGCTCGCTTTCTGCTTGTCGTGCCTGAGAGCCTCCGGCCTGTCGTCCTGCATGCTATGCACGACGACGTCACCTCAGGACATCTTGGTTTTGCCCGCACGCTTTACCGACTCCGTCAACGTTTCTACTGGCCTCGCCTCCGAAAGACGACGAAGCAGTACGTCGCCGGATGTCAGGTGTGCCAGCGCTACAAGCATCCCACAGTCCCTCCTTCCGGGCCTTTGCATCCGGTGCGTCCACCAACGTCAGCTTTTGAAAAAGTAGGAATTGACTTGCTCGGCCCGTTTCCCAAGTCGGTGGCCGGGAATCGACGGATACTTGTCCGTGTCGATTACCTGACAAGATATGTGGAAACGACTGCTCTGCCGTCCGCTACAGCTTCCGAAGACGCACACTTTTTTCTGCGCTTCATCATAATGCGCCATGGTGCCCCCCGGGTGGTTATAAGTGATCGCGGACGACAATTCACAGCGGATATCGTCGAAGAGCTCCTTCGTCTTTGTGGGTCACAGTACTGACACAGCACGCCATATCACCCACAAACCAATGGCCTTACTGAGCGCACAAATCGTACACTGACAAACATGCTGGCCATGTACGTATCCTCAGATCACAAAAACTGGGACGATGTGTTACCTTTTATCACATACGCTTACAATACCGCTAAGCACGAGGTCACGGGATACGCACCTTTCTTTCTTTTATACATGCGACTGCCCAGCAGCTTCCTCGACAGTATCCTGCCTTTTTCTTACCATGAAGATGTTTCTATAGCGCAGACTCTCTGTCGTGCTTAAGAGGCGCGCCGCCTTGCCCGACTACAGACTTTGACGTCCCAGGCGAAGACTAAGGCGTGATATGACCGACGACACGCACCAGCTTCGTACTTTACTGGTGACCTTGTCTGGCTCGCCGCTACGCAAACGTGGTTTGTGTCAGAAGTTTTTATCAACCTATACCGGCCCGTTTGTAAGTTGTGCGAAAATTAAGCGACCTGAATTATGAAATCGCTAAAGTGATGTCCCAAGATCGTCGGTCCCGCAAAACTCAAGTTGTTCACGTCGCCCGCCTGAAGCCTTGCCAACCCCGACAACTGCAACTCGCTCAGTGAGCTTCGTCTCGCCCCGGGGAAGTGTTACAGCGCAGTTTCTACGAAGGACATTGTCTTTGGGGTTTCTAATGAAAAGGGATTGACGAAGCCCCATGTGGTTTGGTAGAAGAGGAGGTTGAGGTGGTGACTGTGCCGGCCGCTTCCCGATCTGTTCGCTTGGCCCTTCCCGGTCCACACAACTGTAAATAAACCCATTCCATCCATCAAGACCGTGTCAATATATATATATGCAGCCTACGAAACCGAAACGCTTCGCAAGTTGTATACCTCACGCTGCACCCCTCATCACCAAGTGGTTGCTGCCATATCCCCACTCCGCCGTACCTCGAACACCTTGTTTGGTGGTGCCCAGTCTTTGCCAGCCACCGTACATTGAAATCCTCCCAAGCACACCTCGATCCACACCAAGACAAGACCACTGAGATAGCTGGCAGTGGGGCTTATTGCTGAGGTCTAACCGGCACTCCGGGACTCTACCCGCGATATGCAGCAAGTTTGAGAGCAAACAACCCTTATTAATCTCTAAGCGTCAAACATTATGGTTGGCCCTTCGAGAGAAAGAGGGTTCAACGTAACTCAACTAGACTCAGGTAACCTAGGGCTCCTTGACACTCCAATGCATTTTCTGTGCAAGCCTAGCCGTGGGCCCTATTGCTTCAACTCGTGAGAAAAAAAAAGCATGCCAAATTCAATAGCCAAAATCCACGGCCAAATCAACGTTCTTCTTGCGGCCAACAATTCCTCCCACTTCTCTATCAAAGCGCAGCGTACGGCTATTGCATGCAACTCGTGCGCTGCCTTATTATTCGTTGTTAGCAGATAAAGCCCCGGCCGTCAACGTTGCCACAGAAAAGTCGGCTGTTTGCGTTGCAGATTTATGCTTGATGAACAAACGCTGAAGCGGAAGTCGGGAAATTTCAAAAACTGAACTGCATGCGGCATGTGGTGGCCAAAGCCTGTGTAGAAACCTTGGTATCATCATTGCTGCTGCACCGATCGCACTATCATCATCCATACCGATCGTCACGTAGACGGCTCGCTCGAGCTGCTTTGTCTTCCTCATAATCGCCATTAAAGCTAGCGATCTCCATGGTCATCCCTCTCTGCATGGAGGTCATTTTCCCTGAGCCTAGAATCCGCAAATTGGTGCCGAACCCCGGGAATTGACGCCGGAGACGACGAGCAGGAGGACCGCTACCTGATTACGACAACTCCTGCTCCTGCGGACCAGACTCTTGAGACCCACGATGACCTCCATTGAAAGGAAGCTGCGGCGGCGAAGCACACTGCGAGAGAAGCTTGAAGCCATCGCACGGAACGTCGAAGAGGGCCTTAGGAATGGAAATCCTACCACTCAAATGTACATGTCTATTTCTCTCGACCGGATCAAGTTTCTATTCCGACAGATTTAGAAACTAGACGAGAGAATTTATATGGACACCTCCGATGACCTCGTCCCAGCGACGTTCAACGACCGAGTCATGCAAGTTATGGCAGAGTTTCGTTTTCGGTCACGAAAACCTTGGAGCGCTGAGTCTTATGTTCTACCTCATGAGACAATCCCACCACCTCCCCTGACCGCAGAAACGCAAACAAAACTACCAGTCCTCGAGTTGATGGAGAACGACGAAACCGGCTTCAATTCTGGAACAAGTTTGAGACTAGGATATCCCGAACTTCGACCTCCGGAGAAATTTCAGTATTTAGCGAAAGTTTTAACTGGAAAAGCCGCTCCCGCAATATCTGGTATGGCTACGACAGAGGAAGGTTACAATGACGTGATAGCACTGCTGAAGAACAGATTCGTAGAGCCGGCGTGGATTCTGTGGGATCAATTGCAAGCCCTCATTGAATTGAAACCGGTTGCTTTAACCTCCGATGTAGAGGGATGGCGAAACCTCCATGACCACGTTCAAGTTCATTGCAAAAGCCTAAAACCCCTCGGGATGAGCCCTAGTACGTACTGCTCCATGTTTAGAGAGATTCTGCTCCGGACGCTACCTGCATATCTAGTGCTTAGATATTAGTGGCCAAAGATGGCCAAGACAACCACCATGAATGATTATCCTTCGCAACAAACTGACGTACACGAGAAGACCTTTGAGCAGCTCATGGCTTTTTGGGGGCAAGGACTTGAATACTGGGAGGAAATGGCACCGACTACGTCGAACTATGAGTTAGGAGATACCAATTCACATCAGCAGCATACATGTTCCCAACTGTCGTTCGTAGCATCCCTGCACAGTGGTACATCTCGGACTAGAAAATGCCTGTTTTGTTCTTCCAAGCACGACCCAGCCTCTTGCTCCTCTGTATAGATAACTTTAGAAGAGAAGAAGGCGCATTTCTCTCTCGAGAGCGACGCTGCTTTCGTTATTTTACGCAAGGGCAAAAGCCACCTGCAAGCAGTGCTCGCGGCGACATGCTTCTTCGATGTGTAACGAAGACCAACGGTTGAAAGTTAGCAAAGGCGTCGCCATAACTCCAACTGATCTGCTCACCAGGCGCAGGAGGTCTGGTGTGTTCCTCCAAACGCTCACTTCCAAAGTGCCAAGAGAGGAAAAGAAACCCTCACGGTAGGAGTATTTGGCGGAAAATAAATCAAAGAAATGTTCAGTAGAGTGCGACTACACTTGCATAGCTTGCCAAGCAAATCTACGGCATTAATAATAGAGGCGCTTCAGGTGAAATCGATTTGCAACGAGCTGATTCTGTTTCCAGATGGAACTCTGATTGGAGCTTTGCGCGAAAACATCACCGACACTAGAAGTCTCGAGCGTGAGCATGCCGACCACTGCGACGTCAGTGTTCTAATTGGATCAGAGCTGTTGGGTTGTTGTGACTGGAAATATTGAACATTTAGGACCCAGAATTAAAGCAGTTGAGACTCGACTTGGATGGACAGTGCGAGGTCAAGGACACCAACTTTCAAGTAAAGTTCATTGCTCAAACGTCGTAGCACTCCATACGTGCCCCAAACAGCCCGAAATGATAAAACCTCTTGAACAAGTTTCGGAGACGAAAAGTATTCAAAACAAAAACCATGCTTCGAATCATCGAGGTGCCTCGGTTACGCGTGAGCTTAATGGGCTCATCGCGAACCAGGAGGACCAACACGCCTTTACCCTTCCCTGGAAAATGAATGCAGACCTTCCCGACAACCTTCCAGTTTCCGAGAAGACGCTCCACCGTGTCTGTGACCCTACAAGCGGATCGACGGTGAAGAGACCGACAAAATTATGGAGAAAGCGAAAAGGAACTTTACAGTAAATGTGGCCCTGACGGCGAAGAGAATTCTCGCACGAACTCCTCCCTGAAAGCAAGAACCGTCAAAAAGCATCGGATGAGCTAAAAACTCTACCAATTGTGCTCCGCAACAATGATACAAATGCACGCGTGTTTTGGGCTCCAGCTCGCCACGAGGCCACGAAATCAAACTTGGCTCGTACAGCACACCGTGGGTGTCAGCCTGGACAGATTATAAACCTAAAATTGACGCGCCTCTGCCTACGGGAAAAGGACTGACCGGTCTTTTAAGTGGCCAGGGAAGATGTAGAAACCTTGGTATCATCATTGCTGCTGCACCGATCGCAGTCTCATCATCGATACCAATCATGCTTTATCTCCCTCATAATCGCCAGTAAACCTGGCGATCTTCACGGTCGCCCCTCTCTGCATGGAGGTCATTGTCCCTAAGCCTAGAATCCCACCGCCTGCACAACTGGACATGAACCGCGGAAAGCTGGAAAGCTGCCCACCAACTACGATTCAAACGTGCACAAAAATACCCTGAAAAAATTTCCAGTCCTCTTTGCCGCTAATTTCGCGCAATAGTTTCAATAAACCAAGAGTTACAGCCGTTTTCTGTGACCATGCACCCTCCGTAAATGGCCAGGTATTCACAGCAGAATGGCCAGGTATTCACAGCAGACGGTACTTTCCTAACGCTTAAAGGTTCAAAGCTAGCCAATCCTGACAAGAAAAGAAAACTGGGGGTCATCTTAGCGGTCAACTTTCAGTATGTTTTTTGGCAAGTTACCGTTTGGCAAGTTAAGCAACTGAGCATTTACAAGCATGTAGGCTGCACCGCAAGATTTCAATTTTTTTGTCGACACGACCGCGTCCGCGGACGCAAAAATTGTAAGGCTACTCTGTATACCAGCATTTGGCTTGAGTCAATGGAAAAGGGCTGACATTTGGGTGAGTTGGTAATGGGTCATCTTAAAAACAACTTGGCACAGCCTAACGTGGACAGGAACACTGCGCTTGTGTTGTCATCATGTGTTCCTGTGTTCCTTATGTGTTCGTAATTTGCGCGCAGTTGTTATTTTTTAAAATGAACTTTCGAGACAGGCTCATGCCGCAAAGTGTTGCTGAGTAATAGTATGAATGTGAGCTTAAGCGTTTCGGAATGATCGGTCTGTGCGCATCTTGGTGGTGCCCAACACGGGGTGACGTCGCATCATTTATTGTTTGAACGAGAGCTTGCGCGCCACAAAATTCGAGCAGTTACTTAAGTAAGGCGGAAGTCTCAAGTTCCCCTTTCGAAAAGAAACCATTGCTGTAGTTGTCAGGTAAGGAAAATGGCGGCCATTTTAAAGAGTAAAAACCAACCACATGCGTGATAATGATGGGCTATAAGCCCGGGTTTCCAAGAAGCAGCCCTCACCCGGCACCACTGCGCTGTATCCGCACATTGCCACCAATAAGAGAGAAGTGGTCTTTGCTGTCGTTGTCCCTTGTTTGTGGCAAATGCCCACTGAGCATATTCACCTGGACAGGGAAGGTGCTACACTGCCCACTTCACAAAGTGGACAAATATCTGCATTAGGAGAGGTAAAGTAGTATGGTAATGCATGCCGCGTGACACCTGAACCTGGTGGAACGTGAGTAGAACAGGCGGACACCCACCGCGCAGAGCTATGATTCTAGGGGGGCTGTGGAGTGTACCGGTATGTTTGGTGAGGTAATTCACGCCGGGTAGCGTAACTCGCGCCAAACATATGCGAAGCAAGGGACGCAAACACGATGCAGCAGAAAATAGGTCAATAAATATCGATAACGCTTTCATCTAAAAAGCACTTAAGCAGACTTGAGTGCCTCGACGAATTCTTTGTCAAAAATTTGTGTAATCAACGCTAGTTAATGTGTATAACCCTTAGGACACACTTAGGACACCCTTTATTACATCCCTGATCTTAATGATCTTAATGTAAGACATTTGTTTTTCTGGGCCTAGCATAGATTCTGGGCAATTTTCGCAGTTATTGGTGGAGCACTGTTGGCGCTGGAATTATTTCATGTGGGGGAGGCCCACTGGAAACCGGGCCTACGTACCATCATGCACGAAACGACGAAGCAGCAGTCTTCCTGGTAGTAGAAAGTACTCAATCATTTGTGCCAACAATGCCCGCCTCAAGACGGAAACAACTCTCGGCTAAGTGCACTCAGACGAGGGAAACTGTCCGCCATTTCTTGTCAGTTTGATTTATTTTATTCAGTTTTAGTTTATTAGGCAAATAAATAAATTCCATAAAGTTCATATCTCGCTTGGCCAAGCAAGTGGCACTATCTACCTTAAGACTCGGAGTGGTTCGGCAAGCCCACCAGTCTTCGTGCCGTAGATACCTTGCTCCAAATGATTCTTCGTGTGCGCGTTACTTGTTAAGTATTACCAGCCTACATATATTGTAGAGCTGCTATCATTTTTTTTTAAACAACGACCAGAAAACTTCAAGAAGCACAAATTATTAGCCTACCAACCCTGGCGCATTGGCTTTACCAAGGCTCATCTAATACAAGCTATCAGCGGTGTTTGGAAGCGACTCTACAAAACCTTCCTGGCGATATAGGGAATCCTGTACTTAATTCATCCTCGCTACTCTTGTGTCAACATCATCATCATGACAGGCCTATCTGCGCCCACTCCAGGGCAAATGCCTCTCCCATTATCCTCCAATTACCCCGGTCCTGTGCTAACTGTGACCAATTTATCCCCGCGAACTTCTTGATCTCATCCGCCCATCTAACTTTCTGGCGCCCCCTGCAACGCTTGCCTTCTCTAGGGATCCACTCTGTTACCCTGTTACCCTTAATGACCAACGGTTATCTTGTCTTCGCATTACATGCCCTGCCCACGTCCATTTCTTCTTCTTAATTTCTACTAATATGTCTTTAACACCAGTTTGCTCTCTGACCCACTCCGCTCTCTTCTTGTCCCGTAATGTTACACCTATCATATTCCGCTCCATTGCCTGCTGAGTCGTTCTCAATTTAGGTTGAACCCTCTTAGTTAGCCTCCAAGTTTCTGCGCCGTAAGTGAGTACCGGTAAGATGCAGCTGTCATACACTTTCTTCTTCAGGGACAATGCTGGGCTGCCATTCATTCTATGAGAACGTCTGCCGTATGCACTACACGCCATTCTTATCCTTGTAATTATCTCTGGCTCATGGTTGGGATCCGGGATCACAGCTTGGCCTAAGTAGACATATTCGCTTACCACTTCCACTGCCTCGCCACCTATCTCGAACCGCTGTGCTGTCCCGAGGTTATTGATCATTACTTTGGTTTTCTGCATATTAGTTTTCAGGCCGAAAGTTTTACACTGTTTCTCCAGTGCGGAAAGCATGCTTTGCGATTCGTCCACCGAGTTACTTAGCAAGGCAACGTCATCAGCAAATCTGAGGTTACTGAGGTATTCTCCATTAACCCTCTCTCCCACTTGTTCCCAAGCCAACGGTCTTAATACTTTTTGTAAACATGCTGTGAATAACATTGGGCACATTGTCTCCTTGTCTGACTCAATTCCTTATAGGTATTTTACTGCTCTCCTTATGGAGGATGATGGTAGCTGTGGACCCATTGTAGATATTCTCTAGTATTCTCACATAATGCTCATTTACCCCCTGGTTGTGTAGTCTGTATTTTTTCAAGTTTTTGAATCGTCCTGCCGTTTATACAGACAGCAAACTTCACCGTATATCGTAACGTGGCGTTTTTGTACTGATCTCTAAAAGCAGGCATGCGCGTTACCTCCGCACCTATATATTGTGCAGTGCTGATGTTATACGTTATACACGGTATATGTTATGTTATGCCTCATGTTATATAACATATGACTATGCTATACTATAAAAATGAATATAGTATATTTTAGGGTAAGTGGTTCAGTATCTGCTCACACAGCTGCGAATGTCTCAAGATGACAATCGTTTGCCTCCACGCCCACCAGTCACGCTCATCCCCTCCCGTCTCGCTTCTCCCGCGATAAACACGGCGGAGGTTGGCTCAAGTCAATCTCATTCTACGGCTCTCCCGCCGCCTACTGAAACCTTTCGTTACTGTTGAAGTTCTTGCAGTGCGCAAGGGTTTTTGTATTTACGGGGCAAAATTTTTTTTGCTATGAGTGTTTACTTTATTTGAAGTGAAGCGAAGTGAAGTGAAGTTTATTTGCTTTTCATAGAAAAGAGGGGACCGAGGCAAAAGGCGGTTAAGCCTGACGAGGCCTCGGTACCCTAAGCCTGTAAGTAGTACAGATGCAAACGCAAAAACACCTAATACGTAGAATGGGCAGCAATCAAAATACAAGAGTAATATATAAGCAGTAACACTTACTAGAATACAAAACATGTGCACAATCATAGGCAAACACAAATTGATACTTGTACGAGTTCAATTTCGTACATACGGATGAAATAAAGTAAATCATTCGACTTAAGTACTTGTGTGAAAAAGATAGAACAATAGATATATACACTTACATCCATGTACACACATACATACACATGCGCATATATATCAAAGAAGGTAAGCTGCATTTTTACATTAGAATTTCATCTTCAAACAGATGCTGTTTGGTCTGTTTTTTGAACATGTTTCCAGATAGAAAAAACTCATCAGGAAAGAGGAATTTGTTTAGCGCATTGGGTACTTGACAACTCAGTTTTTGTTCACCGTAATTTGTTCGCGTTCGCGGAACTCTTAGTTTTACTACGCGAAAATTGTAACCTATGTTGCTATCAGGAACAGAGTACAAGCGATTCTGGTGAATGTATTGAAGAAGCCGTAGATAATACACTTGGTCGGCTTTTAATATGGAGTGTTTAGAAACAATGGTTGCATGCGTAAGTTTCGTGGTGCACCATAATATCCCTCAAATGCCCGCAAGGCTCTTTTTTGCAGGACAAGTAATTTTTGGTAATTGGAAGACATGTCGTACCCCAAACAAGATTACAATAAGAAAGTCTTGAAAAAAACAGGGCATTATACATAGACACTTTTAACTAAACAGGCAGTAGATTAGAAATCCTATAAAATAGGCCAACAATTTTACTTAGTTCAGAAGTAAGTTTCGAAATATGAACAGACCACGAAAGATTTTCATTAAACCACACACCAAGCAATTTTTGAGAAGAAACTTGATTGATTGTTATACTGTCACAATGAATATGTATACAATTAGTTTCCACGGTGTTGATGGGCTTGAAAATAATATATTTCGTTTTGCTTATATTTAAAGTAAGCTTATTCTTGTGTAACCAATCACGAAGGTTCATTAAATAAGCATTGACCATATTTTGAAGCGCCGGTAATGAACAGGACGAGAAGAAAATATTAGTGTCATCAGCGTACATCACCAGATCGGGAGAGTTAGGCATGCCGGCTAGGTCATTGATATATGTAATGAATAATAACGGCCCTAGTACTGATCCCTGTGGGACACCATGCTTAAACGCCTGTATATCAGAGGATATGTTATTTGTTCTAACATATTTGGACCTATTGCTCAGATAACTCCGCAATAGGTTCAACGCAATACCTCTAACCCCATAGTTACAAAGTTTCTTAAGAAGGGTCTCATGGTGTACGCAATCAAATACCTTGCGAAAATCTAAAAATAGGCCAAGGGTACAATTTTTGTTTTCAATATTATCTATTATTTTGTCTTTAACAACTAACAGTGCTTGCTCTGTGGTCTTATTTTTCGTGAACCCATATTGTAAATCAACAATCACATTATATTTGTGCAGCAAATCGGCTATCCTAGAATTGATAATACCTTCAAAAAATTTTGACAACACAGGCAGAACAGAAATTGGTCGGTAATTCGACAGTTCATTTATATTGCCTCCTTTATGTACTGGAACGACTCGGGCCAATTTGAGATCTTCAGTGAAAACACCAGTTTCAGCTTTTGATTTGCAATGTGTGACAAGACATCGCATATAACGGCGCAAACGTGCTTTAACGGGATCACTTTTACATCATCGTACCCTGCAGATACGTCATTTTTTAAAGAAAGGATCAATGTAGCTACTTCTTGAGGAGTTGTGAGCGCGAGTACTATAGAATTGAGTAAGGGAGGGGTGAGGCTCAGTGAGCTATTTACAGCAGTTTGCGTGACAGAATTTGGAGAAGCGACATTAATAAAGTAGTCATTCAGGGCATTTGATAGCTCGTGACCAGTTATTTTATCATTTTCTGTGATTATTTCATCAAGCTGCATAGATTTGGTTTTATTAGTCAAGTTGTTGACTTCTCGCCAAACTTTACGACTATCATTCTGAATGCGGGAGAAATTTCTTACATAGTAGTCCAATTTCGCGTTTTTTAGGTCTTTCATGAGTTTATTTCGATATTTTTTATACTCAGCAAGTAGAGTGAGATTTCTGCTGTTGAGAAAACCGCAAGGAGCAACCATCCCTGCATTTTTAATTGAAAAAACACAGCAAATGTCAGTATGTATTCATGTATTTCGTGAAATATATTTAATGTTTTTTTTTTCGTTTAAGAATGTTGAAAAGCATGAACAATATGGCGTCAATTTAGTAGTTTGGAAATGTTTTGCCTATATAAACTTCTTGTTTACGAATCGGTTGATATTTTCACCAGAATTCTGCCTGCGCTGCGGATAAAGTCGTCGTACCAACAAGGAACATGACCAGCTCCGTCAGTCCCACAAAAGCTTATCCCAGTTTCAATACCAAACGCCAAAAGCAGATTGGCCCTGGATGAATATACTCATGCACTAAATTAATCACTGAAAGTTGGCGCCAGATCATTATCATCAATAGTCGATAAAAAGAACATACACAAAGCGGATTATCATTTTACAGCTCAAGTTTCTCTACATACGCTACTGCTTTATACAAGCGCGTAAGAGGCAGGAGCTCGCCTTTCACGTACAAGCGGTACACAGCATTTCAGGCTGCACGAAGAGCGGCACCTACCAACGCACTGCGATCGGCACTGGTTTTCTGTGTTGAATACTGACGAGGGACTCCGGAAGCAGCCAGTCGCGAAGTCCCACTGCGAACACGTGTCCCTGTCCGGGTCGTAGACGTACGCAGTGAGGAAGCTGCTGCTCACATCGCAGGTGGTGAGATTGACTTTCTTGCACCCAGCAGCCGCTGCGAGAGACCCAGGGTGAAGCCGGTGAAACAACCGCGGCGGGGAGTAAAGCGGCGTCAAGGTTTTAATGCGAGACGCCCATTGAGCGGGAAACCCGCTGTTGGAATCGGAAGCTCTGAAACATCTCATACAAGGCTGGGAAGCGTGCCAAGCGGAGTCTTTATTCGGAATAAAATAAAAACACAGCAATTAAACCGTGCTGCTATGCAGCAACGGGCTTGCGCAACGCCACGCGAAAAAAAATCCCGGGCCATCTCCCCTAACGTGAAACCTGGGAAGGTGCGAAGCATGCAGTGTATAAGTGTAAATGTTTATTTTTATTTTATTTTTTAATACACACTGCAGACTACAGTTGTGTAGTCTGGACGAGCACTAAAAAAAGCAAAAGGAATAAAAAATGAAAATCGGACATTGCATTGAAATTGCCATAACAACAAACAAAAACAAAAAAAAACGGTTATACAGAATCTAACCAGTAAAAAAAACCATGTAATCAGTAATAGAAAATCAGTAATAGAATTTCACTGAGCCACCGTACGTGGGAAGAAGAAAACTTGTAAGTAACAGTATTCTCACGGTATGGTGTATAGCCATCTAGGGTGGTGGTGCTGCGTGTGTCTTGTAGTCAGGGCGGATATATACAGGGAGGGGTCGATAGCCAATTCATGGTCAGTAAATAAGTAGAAAAAATCAAAACGAAGTTTCTGTCTTCTTAGCCCGGAATGTTATTCGCGATAATAATTCAGAGGGGAATCCGTGCGACCAAATTTTGAAAAATGACCTTAACAGCTTTTCGCTGAATCTTTTCCAATTTGTCGACGTTATTTTTGGTGTACGCGTCCAATATTACTGCAGCATACTCACGTTTTGGTCTAACGTATGAATGGTAGCAAAGAAATATAACACTTGGAGGCGAATTACCAAGTTTGTGCCTCAAGAAACACACTCTTCAAAAAGCGGAGGAGCAGATGTTGTCAATTTGCAAGACCCAGGAAACATTATTATTAACGTTACGCCTAAATATTTAAAACAGTTGACTTGGTTCACAACACACGATCCGAGTTTGTACTGAAATTCAAATGGAGATTTTTTGCGCGTTATACGGAGGGAAACCGTTTTCTCTGTGTTGACAACGATGCCCCTTTCCTTGCACCAACTGCATATATTGTCCACGTTTGTGTTACGTTCTATTTGATCGTGCAGGCTTGAGGTTTCCTGGAATAATATGCAGTTATCTGCAAACATCCTGCAAACCGTAATCTGCAAAACAGAGAGGTGGGTGTAACTACAGTGACGATGTATTGATGTATAAAAGAAAAAGCAATGGCCCAGAACACTAGCTTGTGGCACTCCGGATGCGAAGGGAAGACGGCTCGAGGCATGCCCAACAATCAAAACATACTGCTCTCTATTTATTAAGTACCTACACACCCATGCCACTAAACTTTCAGGAAGATTTATATATTTTAATTTTGAATTATTTTTGTTATAAGAAACTTTATCAAATGCTTTGCTAAGATAAAGAAAAATGGTGTCTACCTGAAAATTATTGTCAAGTGCCTTCGCAAACTCGTGTCTAACGGTGACCAGTTGTCACAGTCGAATACCCTTTTTTAAAATCATGTTGTAAGCTTGTTAGAATCGAGTGTCGTTCAACGAATTCCATAATACGGTTGTCTATGATATGTTCAAATAATTTGCAGCATGTGGAAGTTAACGATATAGGACGGTAGTTATCCGGAATTAATCGATCCCCTTTTCTAAAGATTGGGATGACTCTAACTATCCTCCAGTCGCCTGCTAGTGTTGCACTTAACAAAGACGCTTGGAAGGTGATAACAATAAATTTGGCAATGCATTCCGCATAACCCCGAATAAATGCATTCGGAAGGTCATCAGGACCACACCATTTTTTTTTGCTTTCAATTTTAAAATTATTGAGACCAAACCAGAATAAGAAATGAAATTTGCTTGACACAGTTCAAACGAAAAAGTTTCAGGCACACATATTGTTGATTTTGTAAACACGCTCTGAAAATAAATGTTGAAGTGATATGCTGTGTCACTGCGGTTTGCAACCGTGCGCCCTTTGACAGAAATTGACATCACTGGCTTTTTGTTCTCGGATAGATAACTTCAGAACTTTGTTGGGTCACGTTTAATAAGGTTGAGCATAACGTTTTAAAGTAATAGTCTTTGGATTGTTGTACTTCACTTGCAAGACTTTTTTGTAGCTTTTGGATCACATTTCGCTGGGCGTGTCTCTTTTTCAATCGTTTAATTCTCCACTTTGGATGCACCATACTGCGCGTCATCCAAGGTGTGCGTTTGTCCGTTTTTTACGTTTGTTCGGTACAAAGTTGGTGATAGAGTAGCGGCATATTTACAAAAAGCGATCCCATCGAGCGCATGCGTCCTTCATATCATCGCTGAAATCAACTAAAGCAGCTTCAATATGTACAATCACGCTAGCATTGTTTGCTGTAGAATAATGTTTAAAAGTTTGAACGCACCGTTTTTAATAAGAAACGGATTTAACAAGCGGAATAGAAACGCTGACAAGGCTATGAACAGATAGCCCTTGTTCTACCAAAACAGTATGATCAGAAAAGTCGCGACTAACAAAAACCAAGTCTAAAACACAGCTCCACTAACCTTGTACACGGTAAGGTTGTTTAACTAGCTAAATTAGGGCTTGTGTGAGCATCATGTTGAAAATAGTATTATCATTTTTGCTAGGCTGTGTACAAGTTTGCAACCGCTCCCAGTCGATGGTGGGAAAAATGAAATCACGTATCAAAAATATTTTGTTAAAATACAGGGACATATGTCCTTGCAACGTGATTAGACAATTTGGAGCCGAATCCGGAGGCCTGCAGCACCCGAACAAAGGAAAGCTATGCCCCCACACGTAATCTGTAGGCATAACATAAACATTGAATATTGCTTACATTGGCTTGAATCTAAGCCTCTAATGGAGGCCTTACTAGGACGGCTACGCCTCCACTTCTGGTGGCCCTGCCTTGGCAAAACGCGTTGTAATGGGGCGGGAAAACTTTATCACCGCCAATTTCGCCTATTAACAAAGTTCCAGGTATTAGTGTTACGTGAGGAAGTAACAGATGGCGCCACGCAGTCAAGCCAGGAGAGTAGACGGCGGGAAGCAACCCATGGTGTAGGAAAGCCGCCGGCGGGAACAGCCCCCAACACGAGGCCCCTCGAGTTTGATTCCTCTCTACCTACCTGCAGCGGAGCGCAGTGAACCTTCAGCAGCACCTCCTTTTCTGTGCTGCAGCCATATAGTCGCTTGTATACGCTTTCTTTTCCTACTTTTTTAATAAACCCAGTTAACTCAATATAACCGAAGTCCAGTGTTCTGTATCAGAACCCACAACGAAACATGGTGTCAGAGTTGTGAACCAGCTGCACCGAGAGCTAAGAAATGGACAAGCTCCCATCACCACCGAAATTTGATTCGGAGGGCAACGCAGCGGAACAATGGCGCGCCTTCAAGCAAGTCTTCACGCTGTACCTGAAAACAACGGACACAGCCAGCGCCTCGGCAGAACGGAAAGTAGCCCTTCTCTTGACCGTCGGAGGACCAGCATTGCTTGATGTATACAACACTTTCGACTTTGGTGTACCTTCCCACCAAAGAAGACCGCCACCAGAATTCGACTTCGCTCACGTTATTAACCTTCTCGACACACACCTCCTACCGAAGCACAACGAACTCTATTCGCGCTACGTTTTCCGTCCCGACATGCTGCAGCCAGAGGAACAGTTTCCTGACAGTTCCAGACAGTTTCCTGACAGACTTGAAACGGAAACCGCGCGACTGCAGATTTGGGGCCCAAAGAGACAGCTTGATCCGCAACCGAATCGCATGTGGAGAACATGACGAAAAAGCGCGTGCGGACATACTCAAGGTCGAGGACCCAAATCTAGAGAAAGTTGTCAAGGTGTGTCTTGCTCGTGAAGCAACAAAATTCCAACTGAGAGCAGGGTTCAGCAGTTCAGCGGCAACTCAGATTCGCACTTTTTTGCTTAACAGATGGCAACACGTACCGCCCTCAAAAAGCTGCGTCAGGTAGCAGCAATCTAGCAGTGTAAAAACCACCAGGACACCGAAGCACGCTTTATTCTGCCGCACGGAAGAAAATAATATTTATTTATTTTTTATTTATTTATTTATTTATTTACTTACTTACTTACCTATTTATTTATTTATTTATTTATTTATTTATTTGTTTGTTTATTTATTTATACATGCTGCAGCCCAATAAGGCTACCGCAAGAGTGGGTTGGTACATTGAATGCAAAACACTTTTCTGCACAGAATAACACATATAAAACACAACACATTTAAACTCACTTATTCATAAAGTTTAGACATAATAGATAATAAGTACAGCGAGACATTGAAAATATGCAAAATTGACATAACACAATCAATTTAAATTCTGCAAAAATTTTTCCAAAGGCAATGACCTGATTACACCTGGTAGTAGGTTCAATTTTTCAATTGTTCGCGGGAAGAAGCTGTACTTATATAGATTAGTTCGTGGATGAAAAGTTGCAAGGTTGAGTTTGTGGCTATTTCTAGTAGATTTAAGTTTATCGGGGGACAAATAACTGTTCTGTAATGAGTAGCGCTGAGTATTCGTAAGAATATGTATTAAGACATTCGCGTTCGCGGCGCTTGGGCAGGGTTTGTAATTCTAGTGTAGCAAGGTGGGATGACAGCGAAAAGCTCCAATCGAAACGGCGAAAAATAAAACGAATGGATTTTTTCTGAACAGGTTCAAGTGTGTTAATTTCAGATACTTTATAAGGGTTCAAGATGGTACAGGCGTGTTATAAGATGGGTCGGATAAGCGTTTTATATGTTAGCAATATCCTTTCGAGTGGAGCTTCCCGCAATGTACGGTTTAGGTAGGCAAACTATTTTGGAGCTTTGTTGCATGTATAATCAATGTGCCTTGACCCAGACAAGGTAGGTGTGAGGATGACGCCCAGGTACTTATATGCGTTCACCCGCTGCAGGGAAGGGCCGTTGAAAGAATAATTAAACAAAGAAACGGAACTGCGTGTAGTGAAAGATAAAGTGACTGTTTTTGTAAAGTGAATATTCATTTGCCATGTGTGGCACCACCTGCAAAATTGAGCAAAAGAATCATTTAGTAAAATATCATCATCATTGGTGTTAATTACATTGTACAATACGCAATCGTCATCATAGAGGCGGATGTTTGCGGATATATAATTAGGCAGATCATTTATATACAATAAGAACAAAAGTGGCCCCAGGACCGAACCCTGGGGAACTCCGGATGACACATGTACTACCGACGAATTTGTGGAGGTAAAGGAAACATACCGGTAGCGATCATGTAAAAAGCTAACAATCCAATCAACTAAGGCCAAGTGGTTAAGTATAACGCGAAGTTTATGAAGCAGTTTTGAATGGGTAACGGTGTCGAAAGCTTTAGTAAGTCTATAAAAATTGTGTCAATTTGATTTCCTTTGTCAAGAGCGTGGGCAATGTCATAGGAAAATTCAACAAGCTCAGTTATACTACTAAAGCCGCGACGAAAACCATGCTGGACGTTACACAAAATGTTATTGCATTCAAGAAAATCCATAATATGACTGAAGAATATATGTTCGAGAAATTTACATGATTGCGACGTTAATGAAATCGGACGATAGTTCAATGATGACTGCTTGTTGCCGGATTTAAACATGGGAAGTATTAGTGCCAACTTACATACTAACGGGACAGTCGCAGTAGACAAAGATTTATTAAAAATTACAGTTAAGTACCGGCTCGTCCAAACACAATATCTAACCATAAAAGCATTGTTAATTCCATCAGTAACACAGGATTTCTTATTGTCCAGGTGCAAAATTAAATTCAGAACCCCCTCGACAGATACGGTTATATCGCCAATTGAGTAATACGAGTCGTTTGGGAAATCGGGTATTCCGAAGTTGTCTGTTATGAATACTGACTGGAAGTACTCATTGAAGGCAGTGGCGATAGTTATAGGGTCACTAGACGGGACATTGTTAACTAGGATAGTATTAGTAGATGCTGAAGAGGGTATAATTGAAATCCAAAATTTCCTAGGGTTAGTTTTCAGTAAACCTCGTAATGTAATCTTAAAGTAAACATATTTCGATGACTTGATTTTGAGGCGCAGCTCTTCTTTAGCGTCGTTACATTCGGCGCTTTTAAGGGGATCACCTTTTCGTTTTTCACGCCTTAACCTCGCAACACGACGCGACAGGTGAAGTATATCACGCGAGATCCAAGGGAAGCAAGCATTTTTCTTTTTTGTTTTAAGGAGTATGAAGCGCTGTAGACAGGTTGCAACAATATTTTCGAAAGAAGCCACCAAGGAATTCACATCATTCGATAAACTAAGTTGTTCGAAATCGTCAAAAGAATCGCTTAAATATACGATAATGGAGGAATCATCGGCGCGTGACAAATCAGAAAATGTAGAGTAAACAAAGCAATTGTTGCGAACCGGAACTGGTATGGAAACAAGAACAGCCATGTGATCTGAAATGCAATCAGTAGCCTCGCATTCATAACCGTTATCAACTAGATGGGGACTAACAAATACTAAATCCAAAACTGCGGCACCTCTTATGTTGGCTTCGACGATTTGTTTCAAACCAAAGGATAAAAAAAATCTATAAGAACTTTGCTTATTTTCACGTCATAACCGGTGAAAGATAAAGAAGGCCCCAGAATACCGGGAGCGTTGAAATCACCGAGACAAATCAAGCTTGAAGACGAGATACGCTCGTGCATGAACGTAGTTAAGGTGAGCAACTGAGCTACTTTCGATGACATCGGGCGATAGATAAGACCAAAGGTAATGAAAAAGTTCCCGAAAAAGATCTTGCACCAAACGGATTCGGTGTCAGGCGGGCTGGGGAGTACTGAAAATTGAAGGTCAGACCGCAAAAATAACGCAACACCTCCCCCTCTCCAATGTCGCCGATCAGTTCTAAGAACCGTGAAACCTGGTGGTGTTACCTCGCTGTCGTAAACGTTATCGCGTAACCATGACTCAGTCACGCCAACAATATGGGGTGAATGGGTGGCGAGAAGTGAAAGAAAATTTGGAAATTTATTAACTAAGCTTCGGGCATTAACATTGAGGAGGCGCAATGGCTCTTGTATGTTACTTGGGCGCCAAGGGGTTACAGTAGCAGCGTTGGATGCGGCTTTTCGAGGGCGAAAAGGAACCCTGACGAGGGTGTCAGTATTCTTCAGTATTCTTCAGTATTCTTCAGTAAAAAGATTGCAAAGCGCACTGAAACAAAATAACTCCACCTATTCTCCTATGATTTCCGTACTAGCTGCTGGATTTTTTTCTTCCCATATTCACTATGCTAAAACTGAAAGACACGCAAGCACGCATACACACACACACGCACACGCGCACACGCACACACGCACACACACACGCAGACGCGCACACGCGGACGCGCACGCGCACTCACACACACACACACACACACACACGCACACACGCACGCACGCACGCACGCGCGCACACACACGCACGCACACACGCACACACACACACACCCACGCACGCACGCGCACGCACACACGCACACACACACACACACAACCACGCACGCACGCGCACGCACACGCACACACGCACACACACACACACGCACGCACATTATGGCGAACGCCTTCGCATTCACTATGTCCCCTCGCTACTAAACACCTTACCGGATGGAATCTTTTCGCTAAGCAGTCGTAAACAAAGTCTGTACTGTTTGAATTGTTTGAACATTATTATTATTATTATTATTATTATTATTATTATTATTATTATTATTATTATTACCGAAATTGTCAGGAGTGGCATGGAAAAGTACATCCCTTGTTATAAGCCTGTTCATTCCAAATTTCCCCACTGGTTCTCTAAAGAACTTCGAAGTTCTCTTAAACTTAAGGACAGCGCCCACAAAAAGGCCAAGTGCTCTGGGCTTGACAAGTGGAAAGCGGAGTTTAGTCGGTATCGCTCACTTTGTAAAAGCCTCTACCGGCGTGACCACCAGCTCTATATAGAATCGTTAGAGGCTGCTGCGTCTCAGAAACCGGCTGAATTCTGGAGGTATGTACGCGGCCGTTCTAAGGCGTCTAAAGAACAAGTTAGCCTGCTTAATTCCGATGGTGAAGAGGTTGAGGATGTTGCCACCAGTTTTGCTCAGTACTTTCATTCTGACTTTCAACTGCCAGATGGCAACGACGAACGCCTATCGTTTAATAACTCTAATTTTAATACACTTATGTTCGATGAAAAAATTGTCAATGATAGCCTTAAACGAATGAAACCGTCATTTTCCTGTGGTGCAGATGGAATTCCAGCAGCCCTCGTGAAGGCTTACGGCAACATTTTTGTGCCTGTCTTAACTTCGATTTATAATAACTGCTTACTTTTCGGCAAATTTCCTCGTGCATGGAAGATCGCTCGAATTTTTCCAATATTTAAGTCTGGTGATAAGTCAGCCGTTTCTAACTATCGCCCGATCTCACTCCTTTGTGTCGCCTCAAAACTCTTTGAGTCAGCTCTGCATAAAGTTCTTGCTGCCTGCGTCAAGAACGTTGTGATACCAAATCAGCACGGCTTTTTCTCGGGTCGATCCACGGTCACAAATCTTGCAAGCTTTATGACACAGGCTTCGGCTGCAGTTTGTGAAAACGGCCAGTTGGGCGTTATTTATTTTGACCTCAGTAAGGCGTTTGATGTGGTGAACCATCAGTTATTAATTAACAAGCTTGCTACGTCCGGTGTAGACGCAAGCCTTGTTGCCTTGGTGTCCAACTATCTCCTTGACCGGTCCTTTTATGTAGATGTAAACTACAAAAAGTCTAGTGTTTACCCTGCAACAAGTGGTGTACCTCAGGGTTCCGTGCTGGGTCCATTATTGTTTTCTGTCTTTATCAATGATGTGTCAACAGTGTTAACAAACTCTTATTTTCTTCTCTATGCTGATGATGTCAAACTATTTAGGCACATTAGCGGTGTTCAGGACTGCTGTGCCTTGCAGAGGGATGTGTCAGAATTATCGGTCTGGTGCAGGAAAAACTGCCTAATTTTAAACCCCGCTAAAACAAAGGTTGTCACCTACAGCCAGAAAACCCACCGTCTGCTGTTTTCCTACAGTATTGAGGGAGCTCCTCTGCAAAGGGTTGAGGAGATTAGGGACCTAGGGGTGCTTTTCGACAGTAGCCTCTCTTTTTCTCCTCATATTAGGCTCATCACCCAGCGAACGCTCCGAAGTCTTGGAAATGTGTGTCGGATTACAAAGGAATTCTCTTCTCCAGATCCATTTCTAATGCTATACAATGCAATATGTATACCACAGTTAGAATATGCTTCTGTTGCCTGGAACGGCATCTCCAAATCTAGTAGTGAATTAATAGAACGTGTGCAGAAGAAGTTTTTATCCATATTTAAGCACCGTCATCACAATCACAGTTTTCATCCTGCTTCTGAATTACCCATAGTTCCTTCCCTCCCTTCCTTGAACTGCAGACGTATGCGTGCAGACCTTACATTTCTTCACCAAATTGTTCATGGTGACCTTTCTTGCGCAGACCTGCTTAACTGTTTAGAGTTTAGTGTACCACAAAGGCCCACCAGGTCGCATCACCCGTTCTTGACCGCTGCGCGCAACTCCAATCATTCTCCGGTGCGCAGAATACAAAATTGTTACAACCGCTTCTTTGAACGCCTTGACATCTTTCAGAAATCCTTTACAATTTACCGTACAGCGCTGTTGAATACAGTATGTTAAACATCTATGATATGTCTGTCGTGTTTTTTTTCGTTTTTTTTTAATTTGGTTTCTCTGCGGTTGTGTCTATCCAACTGATATTTGCCTATTTTTGAAACTGTTGTCTGTCATTTGTTCGTCTGATCATTTGTCTCTACACTCTTGCCGTTGTTTTGTTGTATTACTGTCAAACTTTGTTGCTCTGCCTGTCGTGTGGCCTTTACAACAGGCAGAGCAACATAGGCATCTCCTTTTTTTATTTTTTTTACCTGTACCCAGGCTCCGCCTGTGCTTTATTTCTGTCATTTTCACTACTTCAATTTATGTGTCTTGTCGTTTGTTTGTTTCTTGCTATATGTTTCTTGTATTTTGTTTTTATGTGACTATCCGTGCGCCAGCACTCAGGCCTCTGGCTGTTCCTGGGCACGCAAATAAACATGATTGATTGATTGATTGATTGATTGATTAATATTATTAATATTATTATTATTATTACGCTAGACCATAATATTCTGCTCCAAAAGTTGTATCTTGTGGGTTTTCGTGGACCTTTCCACGCTATACTTCATAATTTTTTATGTGAGCGTTTTCAAGTTGTCTCTGTCGATGGTCCAGGTATATTCAGCGGCAAACTTCCCATAAAAGCTGGTGTTCCGCAAGGATCGACACTGTCTCCGTTATTATTTAATATTTATATGAACGAACTTCCTGCAGTTACCTCAAAATGTTCCGTTTTTGCAATATGCAGACGACACAGTTTTACTGACTTCACATTTGTCATTCACGACAGCAGCATGTTTATTGCAAAGCAATGTTTGCAGGTCAATGAAGTGGTTCGCGGAAAATGGCTTGTTAGTTAACATGAAAAAAAAACTGAACTGTTATGCTTCCGTAATCCGTTGAAAAGGGTAAACCTAAACGTGCCAATTTTTTTGCATGAGCAGAACTGCTTCCAGTGTCAATGTGTTCCGTTGGGTTACGTAAATTCGATATAATACTTGGGTGTCTATTTTGACAGTGACTTATCGTGGAACAGTCACTTAGCTTTTGTTTGCGGTAGACTGCGCGGGGCGGCGTGCGCACTGTTTAACATGAAATCTCTGGTGCCACTACCGGTGAAAAAAATGGTTATGCATGCCCTGGCGTACAGTGTCCTCAGGTATGGTATCACAGTTTATGCACATTGTTCTCCCAACTGGAAGGATCGAATTGATAGCCTACTAAAGAACATGTTAAAAAGTATCGTTTACAATTCTTCCGTATCTGTTTCTGATAATTTGTTCACAGCTGTTAAACTGCCGTCGTTTCATTCTTTGTTTCTTGAGACTGTCATTCTCAAGCATTTCTGGAGCAGTTATTTCAAGATTCAACCCAATGTTTCGAGAGTGTTAAGAAATGAGTTTCGTTTTTCAGTACCCCGGTGCTCTACCAGATACGGTAAAGCAACAAGGAATGTATATGTGCCTGTTTGTTTTAATCAATTACCTGAAGATTTTTTTACTGCGACCTCAAAACGACAACTGCAGAAACTGTTACAATCCCTTCGTTAATTTTTTTTTTTAAGAGTGCTAAAAAGCAGCATTAACAGTGTTCGTTGATGTTCCTTAGTCTGTGTCTCTGTTGTTTTTTCTTCGGCCATAGTTTGACTCGCCGATTGCCGGGCCCAGTCCCTCAAGCCTCCCTTTGGCTTTGACGGGCCCCAACACTATGTATTTTCTCATGTGAATGGCAATAAACAGATTATTATTATTATTATTATTATTATTATTATTATTATTATTATTATTATTATTAGTATTCGCCGCATGATGGCGTTTACACGCAGAACATCGAAAAAACTCCTGCCTGCCGAAGAAAGCGAGGCAGCAGAGGAGGCACTTGTCCTTACTGGGCGCCATCATTCGCCGCATGATGGCGCCCAGTAAGGACAAGTGCCTCCTCTGCTGCCCCGCTTTCTTCGGCAGGCAGGAGTTTTTTCGATGTTCTGCGTGTAAACGCCGTGCGCACGGAAAGTGCATTGCTCTTCCGGACGAGGAACTGCAGCGTTTGATCTCCGGTGAGCAGCCGTTCCTCTGCAATCTGTGTGTGGCCGCGGCGTCACCCGCTAGGCCTAGCAACCCCGGTGACCAAACCAGCGAAGACGGTGAGCCAGCGAACATCCCAGCCAAACGAGTGGCGTCCCCTGTCGGAGCAAGCTTCAACCCTTCGGCGGACCTACGCGCAGAGGTAGCTGCTTTGAAGAATCTCCTGTCCGAAGCCTGCGCCAGCCTCTCTTTTCTTGGGGATGTTGTCACCGAGCTGCGCGAGGAGAACCAGCTTCTGCGACGGGACAATGTGGCTGGGCTTGCCCATCAGGCTGCAATCGTCGCGTCCCTGCGTGAGGAGGTTCGCTGCCTGCGAGGGGAGCTCGCCCGTCCGCCGCCTTCCCCGCCTGCTTCCCCGAAGCCTGCTAGCCGTTCCACGCTACCGGTGACGTCACCGCACTCCGGTCTCCCCATGAGGTCGTCGTTCGCCGCAGCTGCCGCCGGTGCAGCGGGTGAAGGCGGCCCCCTCCTGTCCTCGACGAACGCTTCGGCATTCTTAGAACGCTCCAGCGGTCAACCAGGTGCGGTGTTGAGTGATTTGAGTTCCCCATCGGACTGCCCTTTGCCTCCGCCGGTGAACTTAGTGAAGAAAAGAAGCCCACCTCGCGTTGGTGCATCGGAAGCTTCTGAGTTGGTTGTGGTGCGCCGACCGCCGAGCTCCAGGGCCATCTTTGTTTGGAAGTTGTCGGTTAACACGACATCTGGGCAACTGTTGGCCCACTTGTCGAATGTGCAAGTCACGCCATTGTCGTGCAAACGCCTTAAAACCAAGCATGACTCATATTCTTCTTTTTGTGTAACTGTTGACGCAGAGTGTTTCAGGTGCCTGTGCGACCCGTCTATGTTGCCAAAGGGCTGCCTCTTCAAGCCGTTCCAAGGCAAGCTCCACCCTGGCATGGTGCACAGCTGTGAAACTTCTGAGAATGACCAGTAAGAACGACACTCTCGACATCTATTATCAAAATGCTCGGGGTCTACGTACTAAGTCCTCCGAATTTCTTAGAAATGTTGTGTGCTCCAAATTTTCTACTATTGTTATTACTGAAACTTAGCTTTGCGATGATATCTCATCTTCCGACTATTTTCCTCCGACATATGAAATTTTTAGAAGTGACAGAAAGTTAACTGGGCCTAAGCAAAAGGGTGGCGGTGTTCTCATTGCCATCGATCGCTCAGTGCAATGCGTACGGCGTGCAGACCTCGAGACTGAGGAATCAGTCTGGCTTGAGGTAGGCCTCAAGAGGGGCGAGAAGCTGCTCATCGGTGCATTCTATATAACCCCGGATATTTTACCTGCTGAATATAATCTAAAGCTCACATCTATTGAAAATGTTTCCAATTCACACTCCAACCATAAGCTAATTATACTTGGGGACTTCAACACCCCAGGTATTCACTGGAACAGTCTTTCATTTCAGCATAAAAACCATTATGCAGCGAAGAAATGCACCATGTTATTAGATTTTCAGTCATTCACCTCCTTGCAGCAGTTCTGCCACATAGAAAACTTCTGTGGTAATGTCCTAGATGTGTGCTTCTCGAACTTGAAAAACGTACAAGTGTGTGCCTCCGAAATATCTCTTGTACGCCCCGACAAGTTTCACCCCCCTCTTATTGTCTCTATCTCTGTCGCTGCCCAGCATTGCTATGGTGGTGTTGACGATTGTGCAGTCCCGCGATATGCTTTCAAGCGTGGAGATTATGTTGGGCTCTATCACTTTTATTCATCTGCTGAATGGTCTAGTGTTTTTGATGTCAATGATGTTGACGAACAGGTTCGACGTTTTACCGAAATTGTCAGGAGTGGCATGGAAAAGTACATTCCTTGTTATAAGCCTGTTCATTCCAAATTTCCCCACTGGTTCTCTAAAGAACTTCGAAGTTCGCGTAAACTTAAGGACAGCGCCCACAAAAAGGCCAAGCGTTCTGGGCTTGACAAGTGGAAAGCGGAGTTTAGTCGGTATCGCTCACTTTGTAAAAGCCTCTACCGGCGTGACCACCAGCTCTATATAGAGTCGTTAGAGGCTTCTGCGTCTCAGAAACCTGCTGACTTCTGGAGGTATGTACGCGGCCGTTCTAAGGCGTCTAAAGAACACATTAGCCTGCTTAATTCTGATGGGGAACAGGTTGAGGATGTCGCCACGAGCTTTGCTCAGTACTTTCATTCTGTCTTTCAACTGCCAGATGGTCACGACGAACGCCTATCGTTTAATAATATGTCTAATTTTAGTACACTTCTGTTCGATGAAAAACTTGTCAATGATAGCCTTAAACGTATGAAACCGTCATTTTCCTGTGGTGCAGACGGAATTCCACCAGCCCTCATGAAGGCTTACGGCAACATTTTTGTGCCTGTCTTAACTTCCATTTATAATAACTGTTTATTTTTCGGCAAATTTCCTCGTGCATGGAAGATTGCTCGAATTTTTCCAATATTTAAGTCTGGTGATAAGTCAGCCGTTACCAACTATCGCCCAATCTCACTCCTTTGTGTCGCCTCAAAACTCTTTGAGTCAGCTCTGCACAACGTTCTTGCTGCCTGCGTCAAGAACGTTCTGATACCAAATCAGCACGGCTTTTTCTCGGGTCGATCGACGGTTACAAATCTTGCAAGCTTCATGACTCAGGCTTCGGCTGCAGTTTGTGAAAATGGCCAGTTGGATGTTATTTATTTTGACCTCAGTAAGGCGTTTGATGTAGTGAACCATAAATTATTAATTAAGAAGCTTACTATGTCCGGTGTTGATGCAAGCCTTGTTGCCTTGTCCAACATCTCCTTGACCGGTCCTTTTACGTAGATGTAAACTTCGAAAGGCTAGTGTTTACACTGCAACGAGTGGTGTACCACAGGGTTCCGTGCTGGGTCCATTATTGTTTTATGTCTTTATCAATGATGTGTCAACAGTGTTAACAAACTCTTCTTTTCTTCTCTATGCTGAAGATGTCAAACTATTTAGGCACATTAGCGGTGTTCAGGACTGCTGTGCCTTGCAGAGGGATGTGTCGGAATTATCGGTCTGGTGCAGCAAAAACTGTCTAATTTTAAATCCAGCTAAAACAAAGGTTGTCACCTACAGCCGGAAAACCCACCGCCTGCTGTTTTCCTACAGTATTGAGGGAGCTCCTCTGCAAAGGGTTGAGGAGATTAGTGACCTAGGGGTGCTTTTCGACAGTACCCTCTCTTTTTCTCCTCATATTAGGCTCATCACCCGGCGAGCACTCCGATGCCTTGGAAATGTGTGTCGGATTACAAAGGAATTCTCTTCTCCAGATCCATTTCTAATGCTATACAATGATATGTATACCACAGTTAGAATATGCTTCTGTTGCCTGGAACGGCATCTCCAAATCTAGTAGGGAATTAATAGAACGTGTGCAGAAGAAGTTTTTATCCATATTTAAGCACCGTCATCACAATCACAGTTTTCATCCTGATTCTGACTTACCCATAGTCCCTTCCATCCCTTCCTTGAACTGCAGACGTATGCGTGCAGACCTTACATTTCTTCACAAAATTGTTCATGGTGACCTTCCTTGCCCAGACCTGCTTAACTGTTGAGAGTTTAGTGTACCACAAAGGCCCACCAGGTCGCATCGCCCGTTCTTGACCGCTGCGCGCAACTCCAGTCATTCTCCTGTGCGCAGAATACAGAATTGTTACAACCGCTTCTTTGAACGCCTTGACATCTGTCAGAAATCCTTTACAATTTACCGTACAGCGCGGCTGAATACAGTATGTTAAACGCCTATGATATGTCTGTCGTTCTTTTCATTTTCTGGAATTTTGTTTCTCTGCGGTTGTGTCTATCCAACTGATAGTTGCCTATTTTTGAAACTGTGTACTGTCATTTGTTCGTCTTATCATTTGTCTCTACACTCTTTCCGTTGTTTTTGTTGTATTACTGTCAAACTTTGTTGCTCTGCCTGTCGTGTGGCCTTTACGACAGGGAGAGCAACATAGGCATCTTCTTTTTTATTTTTTACCTGTACCCAGGTTCCGCCTGTGCTTTATTTCTGTCATTTTCACTACTTCAATTTGTGTGTGTCTTGTCGCTTGTTTGTTTCTTGCTATATGTTTCTTGTATTTTGTTTTCATGTAACTACCCCTGCGCCAGCACTCAGGCCTCTGGCTGTTCCTGGGCACGTAAATAAACATGATTGATTGATTGATTTATTTATTATTATTATTATTATTATTAATATTATTATTATTATTATTATCCTTTTCCAAGATGGCGCCCAGTAAGGATGCGTGTGTTCTGTGCTCGTGCGTCTTCTACGGGAAACAGAAATTTCTCCGTTGCGGTGAGTGCAACAGGCGTGCTCACGCAAAGTGCATAACGTTGCCGGACGAGGACCTACAGTCTATTAAGTCAGGCGCGCGTCGTTTTGTGTGCAATGCCTGCAAGTCTGCCTCGTCGCAGTGTGTGCTGGCTAGCCCTAACGACGACTACGGCGGCGTTGCTTCGGCGGCGACCCTTTCGTCGCGCCCTCCCCGCACAGCCCCCGCCACCCAACCTGTTGACCTTGCGGCCGAGCTGCTGTCCATGCGCGCCCTTCTCGTGGACGCCCTGGAAGGAATTTCCTTCCTCTCCGATCAGGTTACCAGGTTGGGAGAGGACAATGAGCGGCTGCGCCGGGACAACGCGACAAAGGCTGAAGCTCACGCCGATGTCGTGAAGACCCTGCGGCAGGAGGTGCGTGCACTGCGCACAGATTTGACTCGGTTGAGGGGAGACCCTCCTTCCCCCTCTCGACTAGCCGAGTTCCCGCCGCTTCCAACCGCGTCGTCCGCGGAAACAATACCCCCCACGCCGCTGTCGCAGAGCGCTTCGCCTGCCGCATCGCCTCTCTCGGCCGATCCCAGCTCGAAGGTGGTTTCTTCGAAATCCCATCGCCTGGACCATCCGCCCCTGCACCTACCCCTGCAGCAACGCACTCCCAAGAACTCCGTACCGCGTCCCCTGGCTGTTGGTGTATCTGAGGGATCTGGTCTTGTGGCTGTCAGCCGTCGCAAGCCCCCAAAAGCTGTGTTTGTAACAAAACTGGTTCCGTCTACAACTTCAGCTCAAGTTTTCGAGCACCTGTCCGGTGTGGGGGCCGCCCCGATTGTGTGCAAACGTTTAAAGACGAGGCATGACTCTTACGCCTCTTTCTACGTCGCTGTTGACGACGCGTGTTTTGAGCGGCTCAAAGACCCTGTGCTGTGGCCTCGGCAGTCTTTTCAAGCCCTTCCGTGGTGAATTGCATGAAAAAATGATTCATGCAGAGCAGCAATGACTTGATGATGATGGCAGGTAATAGTAGCTTTGATTGCTTTTATCAGAACGTCCGTGGACTTCGCACAAAGTCAGCTGAATTCTTCTCAAATGTCGTTTCTTCTTGCTGGCCTATAATTATTCTAACAGAAACTTGGTTGTGCCCGGACATAAGTTCCAATACCTTGTTCCCTCTGCATTACCAAGTTTTCCGGCATGACCGTGACCCGTTGCACGATAAACAACGGGGCGGTGGTGTGCTTATTGCCCTACATGACTCCATCAAGTGTAAACGCCGCCTTGACCTTGAATAAGAGAGTGAGTGTATTTGGTTAGAGGTGTTTTGTGATCGGGGTGAACGGCTCTTAGTGTGTACATACTACATTTCCCCCGAGACACATGCCAGTGAGTTCAGAAATATCCTTAACACAATCGAAACTACAGTAATATCTCACAGTGATCACCATTTCCTTGTCACTGGGGACTTTAACGCACCGGGGATTTCTTGGGAGACTCAGCGGGTCAGTCAGGCGTCTCACCCAATATCTCCGAAGTGTGACTTTCTATTTGATTTTATTTCCTTTATTTCCTTGCAGCAGTGCAACCTCATTAGGAATTCATGTGGGAACGTCTTAGATTTGTGTCTGACTAGCTTGGAAGCTGTCGACGTCTCGAGCAGTCATACTAACCTTGTAAAACCGGACAAGTTTCATCCGTCATTACATATTTCATTGCATAAGGTATCTCTCCTCCATTACAGTCCCCCTGTTTGCACACCAGGAAGCAGTAGTTACGACTTTGCTCGTGGTGACTACATTGGTTTATTTCACTTTCTTAGTAGCACTGATTGGTCACCAATAGCTAACCTCAACGACGTTGATGAACAGACCGATTTTTTTTACTGAAGTTGTTCACGATGGCTTGAGGAGCGTTGTTCCCCGAAAATTTTAAAAGGCAATTTTCCGCGTTGGTTTTCTGCTGAACTTAAACGAGCTTTGGGGAGGAAAAATCGAGCGCACAAGCAAGCTAAGAAAACGGGGCAGGAAAGGTGGCAGAATGAGTTTCGTCAACTCAGATCCCTTTGTAAATGTCTGGTTAGGCGCGATAGGTCGAATTACATTGCCGCGGTTGAGGCTGATGCAACACGCAATGCAAAAGCTTTCTGGGGCCACGTCCGTTCTCAAACATGTAAAAATTCACCTGGGAACATTAACCTCATCGATGAACGAGGAGAGAGCATATCGGACGTTGCCAATGCCTTTGCGCGACAATTCCGTTCCACTTATGGCCACAACAGTGCAGCTTGCCCCCCTCCACAATCTCTAGGTTACTGTAAAAACTCAGAAGTGCTGGTTTCGGAAAGCCTTGTTTTGAAAGCTCTGAAACAATTGAAATCGTCATTTTCATGCGGCCCTGACGGCATTCCTTCTGCCGTACTGAAAGCGTTTGGTGATATCCTAGTTCCAGTATTGACGTGTATATTTCAAACTTTTCTCAAGTCTGGCAAGTTCCCCGCTCGTTGGAAGAATGCAAGGGTTGTTCCTGTATTTAAGACAGGTTCTAAATTGGACCCCACGAACTACCGACCGATATCTATTCTATGTGCTGCTTCTAAATTGTTTAGTCAATACTGCATAAACTACTCACATTCAGTATAAATACCACATTAATACCTGAACAGCATGGTTTTTTCGCGGGCCGATCGACCACTACCAATCTCGTCAACTTCATGCTGCATGCTTCGGAAGCTGTGCAAGGGAGAGGTCAACTTGATGTAGTCTACTTTGATTTAAGCAAGGCTTTTGATGTCGTCTGCCACGAGCTCCTAGCCACAAAACTATCTGAGCTTGATATACAACCATCCCTGATATCTCTTATATGCAATTATCTTTGTGATAGGTCATGTTTCGTGCATGTAAATGGACAGTCTTCTCTTTCCTATGAGGTCACCAGTGGTGTCCCTCAGGGCTCAGTTCTCGGGCCACTTCTCTTCTCAATCTTTATAAATGATGTCGCGACAATATTTAATGATTGTAATTTTCTTTTATATGCCGATGATGTAAAAATATTTAAATCTTTTTCCAACTCTGCCAGCTGTTCCGCTCTCCAGAGAGCAATCTCGTCCTTCTCGCATTGGTGCTCATGCAACAAACTCCTCATTAATACATCTAAAACTAAGGTGATGACATACACAAGAAAGACTGACAACATCTTGTTTCCCTATAACATCAACGGTGAATTACTGCCACGTGTGGTAGAGGTTAATGACCTAGGCGTCACTTTCGACAGTAAACTGAGCTTCTCTCCACATATTCAGGTAATTACTCGTAGAGCTCTTCGATCGCTTGGCGTTGTCTGTCGCGTGTCCAAGGAGTTCAAGGAGCCGATTTCTCTTCTCAAGCTCTACACAACTATATGTCGTCCTCAGCTTGAATATGCATCTGTTGTCTGGAACAGCACGAGCAAAACAAACCGTAAGCTTGTAGAAAGGGTCCAAAATAAGTTCATATCTATCTTCAACCATCGCTTTGGCGATAGTAGTAATTATAACCCTGGATCGCCCTCTTCATTGACGCTATCATGCTTAACTTCCAGGCGGAACAAGGCTGATATTCTCTTCCTCTTTAAAATTATGCACGGCATAGTGTCTTGTGGTGAGCTGCTACAGCATGTTCGTCTTTATGTGCCGCAAAAGTGGACCAGGAAACATGATACCTTTTGCAACCCCAATTGTCTGCGTGTCTTGTGCCCTGTGTGCCGACTGCAATGCACGTACAATCGGTACTCGGATTACCTTGATATATTTAATGATTGCCCTACTCTGTTTCGCAAACATGTCTGTGAGTTTGTACTGGCGTAACTGCCAACTTTTCTTATTCTGCATTTCTCTTTTATCCTTGAGTTCATGCACTAAAATTACTTTCATTCCGTAACTTCAACATAAGCTATCCTTTAGTTTTTTTTTTTATTTTGTATTTTATTTTGTTTTTGAACGATGTGTACATTATGTTTCGTGTGTTTCTGTTTCCGTGCGCCAGCACAAAGGCCGACCCCGGCTGTTCCTGGGCACGCAAATAAATGATTGATTGATTGATTGATTATTATTATTATTATTATTATTATTATTATATTATTATTATTATTATTATTATTATTATTATTATTATTATTATTATTATTATTATTATTATTATTATTATTATTACACGAGAGCCTGCCGGCCACGCAGCCACCCGATCCTCAGAACAGCGCTCCTCGACCAGGCGACCTTGGAGGGGACGCGACCGACATCCGCGAAATGCTGCTCCACGCTCTCGAGGGCCTTTCATTCCTGACGGACGAGGTGGCAAAGCTACGAGAGGCCAACGACCGCCTGAGCAGGGAGAACGCGCGTGCTTTCGCCCAGCAGTCAGGCATAATTGCTTCTCTGCGGGCGGAGGTTCGCAGCCTTCGAGGGGAGCGGCTCCCGCGGTTACCGCGGGCCGGTCCCTTGCCTCCCGAGCTGCCTGCCCCCCCTTCGACACCTGAGCTCAACGTGACGATGGCGACCCCTTCCACGCAGCGAGTGGACCTTTCATCCTTTGCCAGTGTTGTGGCGAAGATAAACGCAGCGTCTACGCTTTCAGCGAACGAGCAGCTGACCCCAGCCCCTTCCGAGGCTTGCCTTTTGTTAAATGATGCATCCGGCAAGCCACCTTCCAACTAGAGTCACTAAATAAGGTTAGAGTACCGTCACTGAGGCACGCAAGTGAGCAGCGGTGGCCATTTTGGTGCTTATCAATGTTGCCAGATTGTCTCTTCTACCTTCTCGCCGCTAACTTTGACCGGGTCGCTTGTAAACAACATGGCCGGGCTGGCGGGGCCGTGCAGCCGGCGGTGGTGCCTCGAAGTCAGAAGCTACTAGCTAATGGTCTCAAAATAATACTTCATACGCACAATTTTTTTCATTTAACACGCCGACGCTAGACAGGCGAAGAGGCGCGTCGTAGTGTAGGGCTCCAGATTAACCTTGAAAGCCTGGGGGATCTTTGACGTGCGCCGAAATCTAGAACGCACGGTCGCTTTCGCTTTTCGCCTGTGCAGAATCTTTCAAGTGCACTGCAAATAATTTATAGTAACAGAGTGCCAACACCGCGCAAGCATTTGTAGTAGCTCACAGTAATCCTTTTTCTGCCCGGTTTCTCCGAACTTTTGCGGCAGAAATGTCGCATACGGGCGCTGCGAATTAGCGAAAAACGGTTATTTCGGCAAAGGCAACCGCGCCTAAGATAAAATAACGCTCGGTGCAATGACGAGTGATCCACCTAAACGACCGTTTAACTTGGAGGCGAGCGATAACGATCCGCAAGCCCAAATATTAGCAACTTAGCCCGTGTACGTCACCATTCGATTTGCAGCGTCAGTTTGTGCGCATGTAGCTAATTTTCCGGTTGATTTCCGAAAAGCAAGTTTTCCGCTGATTCTGCCAGTCACCTGGGAAATCACTTTCAAGAAGCAGGCATTAAAATTATCAAGAACACAAAAGACGAGCTGAACCCGCCCCATGCTTTGGATTTTTTTTTTTTCGGGCGAAACTGCGAATTGCATCAGCAGGTATGTATTCCGGGCACAATCCCTACTCTTGCTAGTCACTAAATAACCTTATGCAGTAACGCTGGCTTTTACCCAGCAATGCGCGCTGTTTGCGACAAGCGCAGGTTAAATTTCGGTTAGCCATATCAGAAACTCATAAACATAATTTAGTATAGCTTGGTAACGTTTTTCTAGTCTGCAACTTAGAGGACATACCTAAGATTCTTCTCTTATCCCCTCACAGCCTCCTCTTTCCTTCTGGAACAGGATGGCGATTCGCATGGTATCTTAACTAGCTGCAGTCTGTGTATGCATTTATTCTGAGGGCCTGTTAAACATGGTAAATGCATTCCTGGTTGTACTAGTGTCACTAGCTAGTACCACTATATAAAGTTTGTGACACCACTAGCGGCTAAATTTCGATGAATTGAATTCAAAGGACTTGAACATGTTTCATTTGTCAAGTTTCCTTTGCAAAGAAAATGCAACTCAGTCATCAAGTGCCAAAATGGATGCTTTCAGGAAATAAAACTCACCAGTAAACCCTACCTGATCACAAAACCCCCATATAAGTGCTGGTTTTTGTACGCACTGAATTCAGTGAACTTTAGTGAGCGGCTATCATTTAGCGGCTAAGAAAAATTCAGTAATGCAGCCACCTCTTTTTCTGATAATGGACGTTACTACCTAGGTGATGCAGAACGATGCTTGAACTCTCATTTGGCTCGAAAAGTTTTTAACACTTCAGCCCGTTCAGCACTAACGCCCAGGTCATTTTTAGCTCCAGTTAATGGAGTGCAGAAATGCCTCACATATTCTGGGAGTATTCTTTCACTGCTGAAAATCAAAATACTATCAGAAGGATATTAACGATGAGCATATGAAAGCAGAGCGGGCAAAAAAGAACAACTGAATGTAAAATAAATATTTATTGAAGACAACGGCCTCAAAAAAAGAACACAACCAATCGCAGTTCAAAAAAATCTGGAAAAATTCATTATGAACTCTAGCAAGCCTTTCCGAGGACAATGAGGCCGATTCCGAGGACGACTTATGCCAAACGGCATACTATCGCAATGAAAAGAAGAATGCCTCGAGATCACAAAAACTATCATAGCAGCAGAAAAAACCACACTTTCCCCTGAAAGAAAGCAAAGTGATTGCCATATAAACAGGAAAACTCTGCTGTTTTATTGCATAACTTAACACAAAACTGGTACAAAAAGTAGAATGCAAAGACCCCATGACTTGCACACACACACACACACAACGCATTTATCCAACAAATATTCTGTACACAGTGACTATGCATTTGGTAGCATATCAGTACTTGGCCAAAGTAACACAAGGAAGAATTTTGTATGTGCATCTATGTGCAAAGCTGATTATGTCACACTTGAAAACTATTACCCCGAGGATGAAATCACATTACTTCACAGTGAAGTCACATTGCTACTGAACTATAAAAACAAACCTTTCCAAGAACGTAATTATTGTAACTTAAAAAATTTGACAAAAACAGAGTTTCTGGTGCTGAATTTGGAGAGCACTTGTTGTACTAATGAGTACACCTGCTTGTACGGGCTTGAACTGGTCCCTTCGGTTGCTCTTTATGGAGACATGAGCAAAAATCTCCATACACTCCCTGAGGAACGCCACTGCCTCATCATGAGCGTCCGGCTTAAACATGCTCATAGCGGTGCCGATGTACCGCGACGTCATCAGGGTGAACCACCGGTACACCTGCTCAACAAACCACGCTGTGGTTAGGGCCTCCTCCTCCATCCGCCCAAGACTCACTAGTACGCGTATAGCAGCGCCAACACTATGGTTGAGGACAGCAACCGCAGATGCCACGTTCATTTTGGCAAAATGGTCCTGGTCCAGGTAGGCCGGCTTGAGGTGGGGGGCCAACTTGAGGTCGCGTTCGGCATCAATATCCGCCAGCTTTCTGATGTGCTTGACTGACACCTGCGAGATGCACAGAACATATTTGAAAATGGTTTAGCTTAAACTGCACTAAAATCCCCCAGCTCAAACACTAACACACTATCCCTACGTTGATAATCATTCTAGCGATCGTTGCTGTGCTCATTCTTGCGTTCGATCACCTCTTTTGAAATCACCTTGGATGACAATCCGTAGCACAATTTTTCACCACACTATCATCCTCTCTTGCACGTTTACCTTGCTTTTCGCGCCGGCCTTGAGTCTGGACGGCAGCGAAGGGCGGTCCCTGCCGCGGCATGTGTGGTGCTAGCCGTTTTGTGCCCCGTACAGGCATGCACGACCGGCAAGTGTGCGGAGCGCTTCCGCGCGCATAAAACGCTTCATGCTTTCAGCTTGCTTGATTTCTTCTTAAAATCTTATTCAGCTAAGCTGTCGTCACAGCCAACAACGTTGATCGGGAAAACAAAAGCCTAGAGCGCTGTGGTCCCACAAATTTCCTAATTCCCTTATAATAATGGATTAGGAACTTAGGGTACCTCCGTATTTGTTTGAGCCCGTCGCTTCGCGTACAAAGCACTGAGCACCCGACGACACGGCCTGCCCCGCGACTACTCGTGAAGGCAATGTAGTAGCCACGGGCGCTCGGGTAGGAAATCTCCATGGTATCTAGGAGCCGCTTTAGGGAATCACGCAGTAGCATTACGGTTAAAAATCGACGCAGAAGCAACTCTAGACAATGATGATTAATAAAGTGCAGGTTACACGCCTGCTTATTTTGGAACTTCGCCCAGAAAACTGGGACACAGCGAAGCGGCGGCACACGTCGCTGGCCATCTTCCGAATATGACGCTACTTCCGGTCGCTGCCGCTGTTTCTCGCTCTTCCGGCGATGCGGCAGAGAGCGGTGGGTCAACTTAAACGACGAATACCGCTGTCCCCAAGCTAAAAATGACGAAAAAAACTTTACAGGCATAAACTGACCAATGTAATAATTGTAAAAAGTAGAGCTTTGCCTGGTTTTAAAAGCATGATGGGGCTAATTAGTAATGATGGGGCTAATTAGTAATTAGCCGATGATGGGGCTAATTAGTAATGAATCAGTGGCACCTGTTTCATTTCAGGTTGGGACGATGCAGCATTGAAGCTTTTACCTCAGACCTCATCACATGCATGAACCTTTAACAGAGTGCTTGAAATTTCCACTAATTACGCTAGCTGGCATACTTTACGGACAAGACGAGCACGGCTAGGTGCCCAGCCTTAACCTGGACTAGTTTGGTTGTTTTGAGGTGAACACACGTACATGGAATGCCACGTGCAAGGTACACCTTCAACTGATGTCTAATGATCAAACGTGTACCGTGATAACATACTAAAGCTTGTTCGGCACCACAATTTGAATATTTCAAAAACAGCGCAGAGACGAAGGTGTATGGAGTGACAAACTAGGGCGCTATGATTTGTCAATTGTCTCTGGGCTATTTTTGAAGCAGTCAAAGCGTGTATTGTGCTCTTGTTCTGCTTATAATTTCTGCTTCGTCTACATAAAAAAATGAAACAATTAAAATCTTCGGTTGAATCTTTGTCGTTGCCATGCCTAATTTCATCCTGTACATACCTCGTGACTGCTTCCACCCATACTGCTTGCAAAATTGCTTAGCTTCATTGGGAGCTCAGGTGAAGGACGGTCATGCATTCAACGCCCGAGAACACTGTCACCAGAGCACATCACCGTCTCTTATACTCCTCAAGAAGCGCACAGCAGGCCTAGGTGGCATGTAAAACCACCGCCTCATCTCACACGCCAGAGCCACATAAAATATCGTCGCAGCCTTGGGTGGAGACGTTTTCCTAACTCAAGCCGCAGCGGTTTGAAGCAACGCAAGACATAAGAAACTCCCCGCACAGGGATGATGCTGAGATAGCATGAAGCAAGCCGCGTTATCCATGGCGCTGTACGTGCCTGCCCAACCGTACAAATGGAGTTGGCGCCATTTGTGTGTGTGGTGAACTTGAAACTGGCCCACACATACCTACATCTTATGAAGCTATGTTCACTTCCACACACACATATGCTTACCTGTCTCAATTGGCTGAGCTTCGCCATCCAATGGAGGAGGTCATACTCCATGTGCTTCACCTGGGAATGGGCGAACGGCAACAGAGGCAGCAGGTGCATCGGCGGCATCCAGTGTGTCTGAGATGCCAAAAAAATAAAAACCATACATGTCATCGAGATAATGCATGGTACAATGCTCAGCAGTGCATCAGCTAAGTGACATACCGTGGGCTTGTTCACTGCCTGGCCTCCTCGGAACCTTCCCCTTAGCCCGTTTCTGCTGGTTGTTGGAGGCTTCGATCGTTGGCACAGCATTCCACTTGAGGAGCTTTCGGCCATCAGCCCTGCCCGTTTCAAATTGGCTGTCTTCAAAGTGGTCCTAACAAACAATTCAATACAATAAGCAAACAAGAAAAGTTTTATCAAATGCAGAACATTGTGTGAATGCTTTCTCGCTTGAACGTCTCTCTGTCAACTTCACATGAAATTGAAACTGCTAAATTGCGCCCCACAATACGTCTAACGGCCTTATTTGGCAGCATCATGTCGAAATTCCGAGTTTACAAGCCACACAACAGATCGCAAGCAGTATACCCGCAATTATTGGTCAAGGCATTTTAGAACATGCCAGAATGCTAACGCTCATTGGCATTATAAAGGTAGGCTGCGAAAATATTTTGAAAATTTTAGTGTACGCATAACTTAGTGCACACAGAATGCTTTTGTTTTGTTCTTATTTTTTCTGAGAGTTTCGTGTTATACTACAGAATGCACAACCTCGTAGAATTTATCTAAAGTGAACAGGCCAAGCTTTATACCAGAATTGGCAACAGAATGGGGTGAAGGCGTTTGTGACATTAATAACACATCTGTGGGGCCTACTTGGTGCCGCATAAATGAGTCGGAGAGCGCCTAAACATTAAAAAACGAATGAGGACGAAAGAACATGGCGAAACAACGCGCGATTTGTAAAGTTTAAGCGCTTTCACTCGTGACAGTTCGCGGTGTACATCAAACCAAAACTTCCAAAATCTTCTGGAAAGTTCCGCACTAATTCCCGTGACCCCTCCGTGAACGTTAAACTGCCGAATTAAAATTTATCCAACCATTTCGGATTCTCGTAATGGCAGTCGCCCAACGGGATGGAACGTCCCACGACATGCAAACGTCCGGGGCGGGGACGAAATAACTTAAACGGATGGCGGTATTTATTTTGGCAGGCGCCTCGTAGGCGTTGTGAACCCCCCCGTACCCTGAGACATATATGTTAATTCCCTGCGAGGCCACATGCGCGCATTTCACCTTCAATTTCCACGTATGTGAATTCTATGCCTCTATGAACTCTAAGACAGGCGTCGTCATATGCATGCCGGATTGTGAAATTGCCGTACTCGCTCGCTGGCGCGCGGCCCAAACTCTCTCACCGTTTCCTTCCCTTGCATACTATTTTCTCCCCCCTGCACTTTGTAAATTCTCATCTGTTTAACTACGCCTCCTGCGTCCACATCTCTTGCCTACTTTTATTCCAGCACAACTCCGCCAGCACCCGGCCGACGCGTACGTTGTCGGGCCGCGTTGGCGAGCGAACGAGTACAGCAATTTCACGACGCATATCGCGGCCCGAAGACCGCGGTCGGACGTTCGCGGCGGCGGCGGCCGGTCTCGCGAGCTCATTAGCTGCGAAGCGCTCGGCACGGAATTCTCACAACGCCTACGAGGCGCCAGCTTTTATTAACTATCGCGAATTCACTTCAAACAATCTCACCTCACAAATCCTGGAGTACGGGGTGGGCACGAATTCATCGCGGCTGACGAGTTGCAGCCACACGCGTAGCCGCTCGCCGTCCTTTTTCCCCAGCGGGCAGCGCATGAAGCGTTTTCCATCTTCCTGGGAGTTGTAACAGCTGAGTATGCAGCAAAACGGCATCTCCGGACACACTTCTGCAGCTAAAATGCTGCGAAGCGTGCCAAGCGCGGGATGGTTTGGTCGGTTTGGTTCACGTTCGGAACGTCGGTCGCGCGCAGCCACAGGGCGAACAGCTAGGACTACCACAGTTGACCGACTGAAAACGCACAAGCAACAAAATGGCAGCGCCCATGAACCGTCGCAGTGTAAACAAATGTCACGTGTCGCGAACTGACCAATCATCTTGGCGGCGGCACGGAACAATGGGAGAAAAGAGTGCCAATACTCTAAAACCGTATATAGTGACACTACTTCCAACGACTCGGCCCAGTCAAACAAACGCAGAGGGAGTGCAGTGTGTGTGGGTGCTTCAGATGCGTGTAGCATCTCCGTCGTTCGTCCATCTAAGCGTCCGAGACACATCTTCGTGTCTAAACTGTCACCGTGCACCACTTCAGCCCAACTGACGGAGCATCTTTCGACGGTACATGTCATACCTCTGGCTTGTCAGCGGCTGAAGTCCAAGTACAGTTCATATTCTTCCTTCTGCGTTACGGTCGATGAGGACTCCTTCGAGCGATTGAGCGATCCTTTGTTCTGGCCGAAGGGCTGCCTTTTCAAACCTTTCCGCGGAAAGCTGCATCCCGAAATGTTCTGTTCCACTGATGTCCCACACGATGAAAAGAACTAACAATAGGGTGGACATTTACTATCAAAATGCGCGGCCTTCGCACTAAAGCGTCCGAATTTTTTGCTACTGTACTTTCCACAAATTTTCCAATTATTGTAATTTCTGAATCCTGGCTCTGTAGCGACATTAGCTGAAATGATTATTTCCCTCCAAATTACCAAGTTTTCCGCAAAGATAGGAATTTTACTGGGGCTAAACAAAAGGGAGGGGGCGTATTAGTTGCGGTCGATTGTGGTCTTCAGTGTAAGAGGCGTCAAGACCTTGAGGGCGACAATGAGTGTGTCTGGCTGGACATCCGACTGACTGGGGGCGAGAGGCTCTTAATAGGGGCGTTTTATATTCCCCCCGATGTTCCTATTTCTTCGTTCAATGAGCTACTTACTTCTGTAGAAGAAGTTTGCGCTTCACACCAAAATCACCATTTTATCATTCTAGGGGATTTCAATGCACCTGGTGTACAATGGGACAGTCTAACTAACCAGCATTACAATTATTACGTACAGCAAAAATCTCGCATTGTTTTAGACTTCCTAGATTTCACATCCATGGCACAACTGAATAACATCAAAAACTGCTCCGAAAATATCTTAGACCTCTGCTTCTCAAACATACAGAACGCGCGAGTATCAATGGTGGATATCTCTCTTGTCAAACCCGACAAGCTTCATCCTCCATTTTCAGTTTCGGCTCATGTTTCGATGCGGCATTGTGGTACCTCACTAAAGTATAATGAACTCTCTCCCTTCTGTTATGCACGTGGGGATTACATTGGCTTGTATAGCTTTTTTTCTTCGTTTGATTGGTCGGAAATTCAAGAACTTCTTAGGTCGAACGGTTCACCGAAATTGTCAAAAGCGGTATGGACCAATTTATTCCCAAGTATAAACCAAACCACTCCAAGCACCCACATTGTTTTTCGAAAGAACTTCGTACGACTCTTAAATTAAAAGACCGCTGCCACAGAAAGTATAAGAAAACCGGGAGTGACGAATGGAAACAGAACTTCTGCTCTTATCGTAAATTATGTAAAAACCTTTATGAGCGGGACCAGCGCTCCTATCTCGATTCTGTAGAGAGTAGTGCGAATTCTCAGCCTTAAACATTTTGGAGATACATCCGGTCCCGTAAGAACAACTCACATGATCTTATCAATCTTGTAGATTCCTCTGGGGAAGAAGTTCATAATGTCGCCAACCCCTTTGCTCAGCACTTCAGTGCCACATGCGGCCAGCATGACGTCTCTGAAATGAACATATTGTTAAATCGCGTACAGGGCTCCAGCTTAGTGCCTTTGGACGAGCAGTTGGTTTTGGAGAGCCTAAAGCGCATGAAACCGTCATTGTCGTGTGGAGCTGACGGAATACCTCCAGCTATTCTCAAAACATACGGCAGCAATTTTGTACCTGTTTTGACGGTGATATTTAACCAGTGTCTAAAAACAAACGTGTTCCCTCTCGCGTGGAAAATTTCTCGAGTCCGTCCCATTTTCAAGTCAGGCTCCAAATCGGATGCAACAAACTACAGAGCAGTTTCTCTCCTTTGTGCTTGTTCCAAGCTGTTTGAGACAGCCCTGTACAAATTACTGTCAAGTTCTGTACAGAATTTTCTTGTAAGTAAACAGCACGGCTTTATATCAGGAAGGTCGACAACAACTAATCTCTCCTGCTTTATGGAGCAGGCCTCGGCAGCCATTTCTGAGAGGGGCCAGCTCGACGTTGTCTACTGTGATCTGAGCAAAGCACTTGACGTTGTCTGCCACACGCTGTTACTTAAAAAGCTTTTGCAGGTAGGAATTTATACACCACTCGTGGCATTGTTGGGTAGTTATCTAGACAACCGGTTCAGTTTCGTTAGCTTTAACAGGCAGACGTCTGCTCTGTACAGATCAACAAGCGGTGTGCCTCAAGGCTCCGTGCTGGTGCCTCTCTTGTTCTCCATTTTTGTTAATGATGTGTCAGCCGCAATTAAGATGTCTTCTTTCCTTCTTTACGCTGACGACATTAAAATATTCAGACGGATTGAGTCCATTAATGACTGCATTGCCCTGGAGCAAGATATATCCTCATTTTCCAAGTGGTCCTCAGACAATAGATTAAATCTTAACTCTACAAAAACAAAGGTCATGTCGTATAGCAGGAAAACGAACCGCACTTTATTTTGCTACAGTATTAACGGCGGTTACTTGTCTAGAGTTCAAGAGATCAGAGACCTCGGCGTGCTTTTCGACAGTGCCTTAACTTTCTCACCTCGTGCCACTCAACTTACTAGGCGGGCGCTACGCTCTCTTGGGGCTGTATGCAGGTTTTCTCGAGAATTCCGGTTTCCTTCTTCATTCCTAAAACTATTCAGAACGCTTTGTATTCCGCAACTAGAATATGCTTCTGTCGTTTGGAATGGAACCTGTAGTTCCAACTGTCAACGTATAGAGCGTGTACAAACCAAATTTTCATCAATATTTAGGCATCGTTTTCCTTCGGAGCCTATCCCTATAACTGTTTCTCTAAGTTCCCGGCGGACCCACTCAGACCTTCTTTTCATGTACAAATTGCTTCATGGTATTATTTTATGCCCGTAACTACTTGAATCAATCAGTTTTCGCGTTCCACAAAAAGCTACAAGGCTCGCCCACCCTTTTAAAGCAGCTGGAGCTCTCAGCACACGTTCTCCTCTTCAAAGGATGCAGCATCTGCATAATGTTCACTCCGAGAAGCTCGATATCTTTCAGCGTCCTCTTCGGGAGTTTTTGGCCGGGTTGTCAGCTCTGACACGCTAGGTTCATCTTGGCAGTGCTCTTTTTCTTCACTTATCGTCCTGACGTGTGCATTGACTTCACCGAGCTTGTTCTTGTTCCTGGTTATTCGTGTATTGTGCTGATACTGCGACTGTAATTATCGTAGAATTTTTCTTTTTCTGCCGTTTTTATCATTAAAAGTTGCCATATTCACTTCATGCGTCCATTTGAAACTGAAAATGTACTCTTCCCGAATCTTGTAAAAACTTTCTTCTTTTCACTCACCCCTCCGTATAGTTACGCTTATTGTAAGATGTCTTCTTGCAATTGACCAGACATTACAGTTTCTATTCATTGTGTAATGTTGCCTAAAATTACACTACGGTATTTTTATTCTTTGAAGTTGTAGTTTCTTATTATTTTTTGCTCACTCACTGTTCTTTTGCCAGCTGTTGATGCATTTCAGTGCTGTCTTATACCTTTTCTGTGCGCCAGCGCGACTTGATTGTGTAAAGTCGGCTGGATTGCACTATTTTATTTCTAATCTTCTTTGCCGTTTTTTGTAGGTCTTTCTTTCTTTCTTTTTTTTTTTTGCTCACTGAGTGTTTATTAGCAGATTGTTGATGTACTACAGTGCTGCATTTTCCCTCTGAGTGCTCCAGCACGAAGGCCTCCGCTGTTCCTGGGCACTATAATAAACATTGATTGATCGATTATTATTAGCTTGCATCGCTGTTTTTTTTGCTTTTCTGTCACATCGGGGATTTTGTGTGTTGTGGCGTGCTGTCTTACGTTTCTTTTAATAATGTGTTGTATATGGTGTGCCAGCACCAAGACCTTAGGGTTGTTCCTGGGCACAAAAAATAAAGGTTGATTGATTGATTGATTGATTGATTGATTGATTGATTGATTGATTGATTGATTTGTTGATTGATTGATTGATTGATTGATTGATTGATTGATTGATTGATTGATTGATTGATTGATTGATTGATTGATTGATTGATTATTAACCTTTCCCGCCATACGATTTACGAACGGCAGGGTACACATAGAGCGAGTAGGTGAGAGAATAGCGTCAAATAAACAAATTAAGCACAATTAAAGGACGCAAAACAAGCAGCAACTTGCAGAGATGTGTAATTTTATATTTACATTACATAACATAACAGCCACATACACGGTGCGCGGCCCAAATGTTTACATGTGATTGTCACTGACTGTGTTGGTTATATCTACCGCAGGGGTCGGCAACCTACAGCCCGCGGGCCGAATGTGGCCCGTGGTGCTGTATTACGCGGCCCCCAGACGTCGTCAGAACCCCCACCCCACCCCATCTCATAACAATTTGAACGCCGACATGCCAGTTTTTAACTGAAATAGTGTTTGACGGCGGGACAAGGATAGAAAATTGATCGCTTCTAGCTGCATTGTTCCCCATATTCACACTTTGCCAGATTATTGTCAAATATTATTGGCAATACGCTGATTTTTTTTGTCTTCGCCTTCAAAGCCCCCCTCCCGCTCCCACCTCATTTGCCATCAAGCCCTCTGCCGTATCGACTTCATGCAACTCGGCACTACACCTGAATGCATTGCCGACCCTTATTCTAGTCTTAAGTGCTAACTGGGGATATATGATGCAAGAGCGTTAATAAATAAAGTGGGAGCAAACAAGGAAGCAGGACGGTCACTCAGTTCGCCCGACCACTTTGTTTTACGGCCACTACTTTCGGAATCACAAAACAGATTTCACGCTTCTGACGCTCGCTGCATTTTTTCACTGAGCCACGCAAAGAAATGGCAAGCTAGCGCTGCACCTTGCAGTCATAATGGCGACGCAAACCAGCAGTGTTTAATGAAAGTACACCCATATTGCGCATGCACGTACGCAAAAGCGCGGGGCACCGCTGCAGACGAGCCTGCAGTACGCAGTATTTGCAAACTTTCACGCACGATAATCGCCGATTGCGTTACTTTTTTTTGATCGCCTACTGTTGAAACGTCCTTGTCACCAAGTGTATTAGTTTGAAAAAGAAGCTTTCCCTTTAAATTTCACTTCATGCGACCGTGGATCGGTGAGCCTGCAAGGGGCACAGCGCGGCCACCGTCCCAGCACTTTTGTTGACGCTGTAAACGTGTTTAACGCAGCAAAGATTTTTTTCCTAATGCCAAGTTGAGGAGGCCGAGCTGAATGGACGTGTTCCACGTCAGCTCTGTTTTTCCATGGCTTTTGTGGCGTAATTTTCTACAGTTCCTCGGAAATAACCACGGCATCGATTACCCGACGAACCTATTTTTCGGTGGACACCTCTTTTTCGAAGTCTGGATCCTCGCCCGGCCTGCAGCGGACGAGAAACCCTTCATAGGCGGGGCCACCCTGGGCCTAGGCCTAACCATTAGCACGCGGTCCTCGGCACTCCTTGAGGCACTCGGCACCTTCCCCCTTCGCCCGGAGCAGCAAAATGGAGCGTATCGAGGTGGACGGTGAGTCTATTTCGCGAGAAGACCTAAGTGAAGCGGCTGGGTAGCTTACCAGTCACCGGCGACGGAGCGCCCGCGCTCTATAGCCAAGCTAGCCCTCGCCTCGGGCGGCTGCTCCAGCAAGCCCGTCACTGCCTCCCAACCACGCAGCAAGACGTCACGTCTAAACAGCGCCTGTCCCGCCAGCCGCCGGTATACCCAGCGAGGACATTAAAATAGTGCTGCGGCCCCGGGAAGGGCTGAACATCCCCACGATAAGCCAAGCCGGCTTGCGTGACGGAGTGTTGCGCTCGGCCGGAATAAGTTATGAAGAGGCAGCCGACGGTATACTTCGCACCAACGTCGTAAAAAACGTCATTATCCACAGCACTCCAAGTATGGGACGGGCCAAAAAATACACGACCATACAAGAGCTCCGCTTCGGGGACATCACATGCAAAGTGAGCGCTTACGCAGCGCCACCGGAGGACACTGTCAAGGGTGTTATCCACAACATTCGCGAATATGATAGTGCCGACGACATCACGCGCAGCCTCCTCTAAAGAAGAATCCCACGATTCTCCAGGCGAAACGCGTGGGCCGTACTAACTCTGTCCTCATCGTCATCGAAGGACAGAAGGTACCGCACTATGTGTACTACAGAGGTGTGGAATACCGTTGCTTCATTCACAAGAAGAGGCACGAACTATATGAGACAGCTGTGGCCATTTAGGGCATCGCTCGGACGTTTGCCCAGCACCCGACAACAAAGTGTTCAAGATCTGCGGCACCGAGGCTCCGGTGGACCAACACGATTGTGAACCAAAGTGTGCACTGTGTGGCCGCGATCATCCTACGGGACATAAGAAGTGCCGCCAGCGTTTCCAAACCCCATACCTTCTGAAGAAGTGAAATGGCAGAAAAGACTAAAACAGCGACTGCAGCAAGAACAAGAACCCTGTCATCGCCGAGGACAGCAGTGTCCCTCCAACGGCCCTGCGTCGTTCCTACTCAAGGACAACGGGACCGCAGCGCATCAACGCGGATGAGACGACTCGTTCCCGGAACTCTCGCAACGTGAGCATCAGAGCCGAGGGGGTGGGAGCCGCGACGGGGCAGCATCCCATGACGTCTCCTCCAGTAGTCGACACCGCTCCGGTCCACATTGTGGGGGGGGACCCTCAGCCACCTGAGGCCCAGCAACCAAGGACGGCAGTCGCGAAACAGACGCCAATCAGCCGGCCATTCTCAATTAAACAAGACGAGCTGGGCGGATACGGTCTCCAAAGGCAAACAAACTCAGAAACGTAATGCTTCCACATTCAACGCCTCAAAATCCCACCAGTCAGATCATTCCTCCGAGACACCCAAAATCAAGCAGATGCTCGAAGAGCTAATAGCTGAAAATGCGAAAATCGCCAAATTGGAAGAAACAAAAACCCCTTTCCTAAGCCTCGGTTGTGTATGCCCTGGTACCCAACCGACAGACCCGGTCAGCCCAGCAGCGCAGCTCGCTACTGTCAGTTCCCAAACCCCGCATACGCGCGCCTCTGCCGTAGGGATGGACACTGTGGGCTCTCCTGCCTCAAAACATAAAGCCCAAGCGATAGCCTCTGAGAGCTCTAGTAAGGCCGCAGGCACGTTCCCGAATAAAAACGTTGACGACGCCATGCTCCGTGAGTTCGGAGAAACCCTCACCGAAACTCTTGCTGAAACTCTCAGCGCCATATTCGGAGCGATGCTGAATAAGTTTGGCAAAAACGTTGATGCCCAGATTGCCATCCTGAAAGCTCGAGTAACAGCTCTAGAGAATGGAATCCTACTAGCCGGACGGGAAGTGGACCGGGTCCCATCAAGTCCGCTAAACCCTATTCCCGCCAATCGCCGACACACATCCCCAAAACTGCAAATGATCATGTCCGATAGCTCGTCCAACAGAAAAAGCAAAGCCAACAACTTGATGGTGTGGCAATGGAATTGTCGAGGATTCAAAAGAAAACGTGTTCATTTAGAACTATTCATCAAAAGCAAGAATTCGGATGAAATACCTGATGTGGCCTGTCTCCAAGAGGCAGGTGTTTTTGCCCGAATGTCAAACTACAAATCTTTTAATGACCTAAAAGTTGATGCCTCTGGTGTAACAGAGAAACAAAAACCCGCAGTCAGCACCCTTATTAGGCGAAACTTCTCAGCCCTGCGGCCCGATACCGGGGTAGACGCGGTGTCCGCGGCTCACATCTTTGTAGAAATTATCCCAAACCAGAAAAACAATGCCCAGAGCACGTTTATTCTTAATTTGTATAGCTGCACAAAAAAATCAAATTTAGAAAGCCCTTCTGGAGAGCTGTCGAAGGAACACACTGTTGATTGTCGGAGACTTTATTGTCGGAGATTGTCGGAGACCATACGGAATGGGGATACAAGCGGGACACAATAATGGGGCGCAATTTATGGCTTGATGCCCATTGGAAACAGTGTTAGTGGGGACACTACCCTTGCTTGACCTTTGCCAAAAACACGCGTACGGAAGCAACCTGGCTAAACACACAAGAAAACCTCGGCAGCAACCACTATCTCGTCACTATTTGGGTCAATTCTGAGGCAGCGAAAGGATATTCCGGTAAAAAACTGCAGCTCATTGATTGGGATTCATTCCGCGCGCTTAGAGCCGAAGCACGAGGCCCTCGGGCCGCGGGGTACGGTACTTCTGAAGTCGACATAACAGACATTCGCAGCTGGGCAGAACAACTTCAAGTGGACACAAAACGTGCCTCTAAGGTTATACCGGAAGAGGCACAGCTCCAACAGGCCGACGCAAACTTTCTGCATATGTGGGAAGCCAAGCACAGCTTACACACACGACTCCAGGAGCAAAAACCTAACCGAACCCTGCGGCGACGACTGGCAGCCCTCAACCGTGATATAGAAACGTACGCACAGCAAATAACTCGGCAAAATTGGCATAGCACATGCGATCGCATGGACTACGAAATAGGCCTTCGCAAACCTGGAACATCCACCGCTGTCTGATTTATTTATTTATTTATTTATTCATTTATTTATTTATTTATTTATTTATTTATTTATTTATTTATTGTACCCTCAGGGTAAAAATACATTGTAGAGGGGAGGGGCAATAATACTAATCAAGTAAGAAACTATGCATGCACAAAAATACTTCGAAAAAACATTAGTGAAGAACATCAAGTTTGTATGGGCTGTTTACTGGGTTACAACTCAGTGCACAGTTAAAACATAAACAAAACCAAACAAAAAAAAGCCTTGGCAGTCAAATAGAAGCAACGTAAACGCTTCCAAATAACGAGAACACGAACCAGTGGTTAGACTTTCCACCGAACAGCGGGTAAAGAGAATAAAAAATGGAAGAAAAATGTACAGACGCGGAAAAGAGGCCCTTATTTCAACAGCGCATGCCCACACAAGAACAAGAAGCGGTATATCCAACAATCTATAGCGTTATCGTGTACACTAGGAAAAAAAGAAGAGAATCATTTTGGCAATTCCAATTTACAGATAATTTGCAGATTACCGGTTTACAGATTACAGACTACAGATTACAATTTACAGATAATTGACCCCGAAAATAGTAAAACTACTCAAAGAAACAACATCAGCATACTTCTCCATAAATTTTAGGGAACACGGAATTGCTCAAAGCCATTCAGGACAGATACATTTGCGACTGCCCCCGCGAGGACCTTGCTCCGTACGTGGGCGACGAAATGCTCTTCTTGACCGGCCAATCACTATAAGTGAAGTTAGGGGAGCTATCTTCGCATTGTGCACTCGCTCTGCTCCTGGCCCAGATGGCATTTCAAATAAAAGGCTCAGAAACCTAGATGAGAAGTCCGTTGAAGCCCTCACATGATACATGAGCGTATGCTGGGAGACTGGGCAACTACCACCTCGGTGGAAGACGGCTAAGGTCGTTATGATACCTCAACGGGGCAAAAAATCGAGATTGAAAACCTTAGACCTATTTCCTTCACTTCGTGTAGCTAAACTTTTGGAACACGTTGTTCTACATCGAATCACCAACTATATGGAAGACAATAGACTTTTTCGGCACTCTATGATGGGGTCCGTCCAAAACTCTCAACGTAGGATATCACGCTCCGTCTAAAACATCACGTCATCGACGGGGAAAGCTGTTCACCTTTAGATCCCAGAGCCATATTGGGATTACATTTAACCAAGGCGTTCGACAACGTCAAACACTCGGCAATTCTTGACAACCTCGTCCGACTGGGCCTTGGGAAACGGGTACACAACTACGTAAGTAACTTTCTATGCGAACGCACAGATACTCTAGCTGTGAGGGACTCCAGTCAGATGTGATCAAGCTTGGGAGCAGGGGGATTCCACAGTCCTTTCCCCGTTTCTTTCAAACGTAGTCATGATGGGGCTTCGCGAAATACTGGAAAAGATCGATGGTTTCCAACACAGCCTGTATGCTGACAAAGTCACGCTTTGGGTCAACGGAGGCACTCACGGGCAAATTCAGTACATCTTGCAACAGGGCATTGAGGCGGTGGAGTGGTCCGTAAGTCCCAGGGGCCTCCGTTTCTCCTCGAAAAAGTCAGAGTTGTTGCTCTACAGACCCACTAGTGGGGACAGACGTACAGACCCGAACCCCACGGTCGTGAACATTTTCGCGAATGGAACGCAGCCCATTCCCACAGTGTCAAGTATACGGGTGCTCGGTCTCCGAATACAGGCCAATGGACACAACTCAGAAACCGTCCTCGCGCTTCAAAAAACCGTGCATCAGACTACTCGACTCATATCGCAAATCGGTAACCGGCATCACGGTATGAAGGAGCACAATCTTGTTTCATTAGTTGAAGCCTTCGTCCTCAGTAGGATAACCTACGTCACCCCTTTTCTACACCTCAGAAACGACGAAGGACTCAAAACTGACGCCCTTATTAGATGGGCCTACAAGGAGGCCCTCGGCATCCCGATCACTGATCCGACCGACCGTTTTGAGGCTCTGGGGCTTCACAATGCCCTCAGCGAACTAATAGAGGCTCAACGGCTGGCTCAACGAGAACGGCTTAGCTACAGCCAGACGGGTCGGCATATTCTCGGCTCCCTGGGCATCAACTATCTGCTTACAGGCACTCACAAGGTACTCTTGCCTCCCGTAGTGCGCGATCAAATTCACATCCCACCGATCCCTAAAAATATGCACCCGGTTTACAATCAGGAACACAGGCAGGCAAGGGCGAAAGCCCGGCACAAACGATTCGGAAATTCGGAGGACGTGGTTTACGTGAACGCGACCGACTGTCGGGTTCGCAATGCTAGGGCAATTGCAATAGTCAACCACCAGGGCAATTCCATCAGCTCCTGGTTGGTCCGCACGAGCGAACCGGAGGTGGGCGAAGAGGCGGCCATACGTTAAATACATGGTCAGCGATGAAATACGTGGTGAGCGACTCAAAATCCGCTATTATAAATAACGCAAGGAGCGCATCTTCCCAGATGCGTCTGCAATTCTAAGGACTGGGCTCAACTGTAATCAGAGATCGGGCAAGATATGTCTAATACGGGCGCATGCACCCTCTGACCTGGCTGGGAATGAATGCGCTCACGACGCCGCTCGACGATTTTTTGACCGAGCTGGTGTCGACAACAACGCTCATTCACTTCGCTGTTCCCGTAGGGATCGCCTCGTGTCCCACAGGGACATCACTAATTACTACAGGCTAGAGCGGACCCGCTTTCCCCCGGCTCAACCTACCCTCAGTAAATGGCAATCCGTGGCTTGGCGACTTCTGCAGACCAACTCGTATTCCAACCCGGTTGCGTACAGTCACTGTTACCCCGGGCAATATTCTGACAAGTGCAACCGGAGTAAGGACAGGCCAGAGTTAGCCAACATGGTGTGGGCCTGTCCACAGGCGACAACGTTAGATCGCAACATCGCTACTGCAGAGTAATAGGAGCCCATATTGTTCCGCTCCGACCCAGCGGATCAAGTGTGGGCCATTCAGATGGCCGAAGACGCTGCTAGAGCCGAAGGGCTCTTGGCCGACGTCTAGAATTAGTGGCTGTTATGCAATAAAGTTTTCACTCTCACTAATGCCAAGTTGATCGCAGGAAGAGATTTGACACGTCGGGGACGGGTTGGATGCCGTGGCCTCTATTCCCGACTGCACAAATTCCCAGGTAATTCGCCATGTTTTTTTACGTAAGCACAACGTAAGCAATCAGTGACGTATTGCACGTATAGCTATGTCGACATTCAGTGTAATTTGACGCTTCACTCATAAAGATCCCAACCAAGGTATCAAATATTGTACATGAAGATATAAAAGCCCTTGGCATGTATTACAAAAATTGATATGGTAGTTGAGGTTGGCAAAGGAAACACATTTCCGCGGGACAAAATTGGAATCAACACCACAAGGCGATCGAGTAACGTTGATCCAAAAGTGAGCTACAGAACCTCACACAATGTTTTTTACCGTATCTATTTATTTATTTCTATCGCTTTTAGTAACATAGTTGAGCGCTCTGCTTCAATGCAAGCTTTGTAGTGTTATCACCTTCCGGGCCGCCACCGCCGCCACGCTATCGTCTGCTGCTTATGTTAATGGCGTGATCACATAAAAAGACAGCCGCGACCATCGCTTGTATGACACATAAGAGCAGCCAAGCGCTACGCCTGATAACCGCGGAGCGTACCGTTGTCGCCTATTCACTCATTTGTCAAACTCAACTTAAAACAGCGCTGTAAGAAACAAAAGAGTCACTTTCCTTTGTTATCACTTTTCTTTGTTATTTTTCTCTTGAGTTCGATCATGTGACCCAGCTTACTAGGAGGAGCTTGGACAAATACCATGCATTGGGTTCTCTTCGTTGTGGAGAGGCTTGTACTGCCCTCTTATGTTGTGGTTACCCCAAACAAATAATTTTTATTTTATTGCCAAACAAAAAAAAATACTGCATGTTATTTTTATGCTCCGTGATCGTTGACTTGAAAACCGCCGAAACTACTATTTGTTTCGGTGAAAAACATGCTTTATTATACCGCGCGTCATACCAAACTGCGCCTTTTGCAAATTCGCGGACATTTCGCGCAACCAAAGGCCGGGGAAATTTTTTCCCTCTTTCGCAGCAAAAACAGCCGCCATTTTCCAGCTCTTGCGTAGCATTACGTCACTTTTACGCAGGCTGAAGTTGCCAATGTGTGACGTATTCGTTCTCGCCAACTGTTTCAATTACGTCACGCCTTCTCAGCCAGTCACAGAGAGGGTGTGTTTTACAAGCAGTCTTGTAGTTGAATAGCAAAGACAGGCTTACGTAGTCAATACCGGTGCATTTAGTCTAGTTTTTCATTGTCTAGCATGAATTATGCGCTTTCAATAAAGACAAGGCAAACTTTAGAACTGGTGCCCGTAAACGTCATGAAACGTCAAAATGACGACAGCACACACAACCGCTTTGTCAACCGGAAGCACATGACCAAAATTGAGAGCCAATCAGAAAAGACTTCCGGCAAATTGCCCAATTCCCCGAGAATTTGTGCAGTCGAGAATAGGGCCCCATGTCGCAAAACAATCGGGAGTATCGAGCTCATTTTGCTTCTGTCAACACGGGATTCTATGGGACCCCAGCAGCTTTGTAATGCCCGCTAGTCGGTTTCGCAGCGCCCCCTGGGCAGCGCAGGAGCCCCCTGAAGGGAATGTGCCATGGCACGGCGGCCCGGGCTGGGACGCTTTGGATACTGAAGTTTTCTCTCTCACGCGCCCTCTCTCCCAAGTGAACCGAATCCAACACCTGGAGTCCAAACTCACTTTTGGAAACAGGCATGTCTATTGGATATTTCTCCGTGATAAGCTTCTTCTGGGTCAGGCCCTTCTGAGCTTTGCCTCAGACCGCACAGAAATAGTGAAATAAGGTATGGCAGGGGCCCGTTTGAAATGTGCAGTGCAAAAATCCTGTTCAGAAGGGGCAGGTCACGCCCTCCTCGGTGAGGTGGCGCACGTCATCAGCCTTCTACCAAGGGGACACCGTTAACACTCCGTCGTTCAAAGTGCGAGCGCGTTGCCGTAAGTGAACGGCGGTTACGAGACCCTGCTCCCCATCGGCAGCAAGCACACGAGAAGAGCAGGCACGCACGCGTTTTGCACACGCTCTGGCAGTCTGCTTGCGAGGCGAAAGCGTTGGGCCTGTCGAGGCATCCTTTGGGTAGCTGCTCCTTGGCCAGGCACTCGGATCGCTCGCCGTCGTAGTAGTGCGTGCTCGCCGGAAGGCCTGGCACGCACTCTTTCCAACCGGCACGCTCCTGGCACGGGGACGCTGCATTTAGGGCGCCGCATGAACTTACTGTTAGGGCAAGCCTTAAATGGGTTACGAAGGCAAAATACAACTTAGTTCTTTTTTATTTTCGAAATAACCATCCTTTTGGTAACTCTCTCAGCCCCAATTTAGTCACGAAATATGTTTTCTGGCCGCAAAAAACACGACAAGTATTAAAAACATTCCAATTTCGCTCTACAGGGACGTGATATGGGCAGGAGTGACGTATCATGGGCGCGGTGGTATCAGTGGCTAGTAATCGGAATCCGCGCTGCAAAAGCGAGACAGGCGTTTGAGAAGTACGCAGTAGACGGAGATGATCATTTATGGAGACGGGATAACTACTAACCAGACGAACGCTACAGTAGCAACCAGAATGCGATAATAAACTCTATCATCAGGCCATAACGTGGGGATCACAAGAAAAATAGCAACAGTTCCCAGTTCAGTTCAGAAACGTCCGTGTGATATATAAAACGGCTCACGTGCTACGGCTACCTCCGTGCAAATGCGTTGGGCAACCCCGTCTTGATAAATATTCATCTCCGTCTTCCACGTACTTCTAAGACGCCTGTCTTATTTGCAACACCATTTCCGATGACTAGCCACTAACACCATCACAAATGGCAACCGCGACAGTACCTCTTCTCTACGATATAGAATGGGGAAAACGCTAGACTCCAGACATGGAGATTGAGATTCTAATGAGAGTCAGACAGGACTAGTTTACTTCGTTTTGTCTACCGCTAAAAGCCACTATGGACACAGCAGCACCGACAGAACTTGGGGAAGGCGTAAACGTAAGCAGAGAAGAGCTGTCAGAGTGGGTGCTCGCAGGAAAGAGCCCTAGACGTAGAAGCCGATATCAAAAAGGCGCAAGCAGAACTCGGCAAGCGAAATTCGCAGCTTCGACATACCAAAATGTCTACAAAAGCGTAGATAGTGACATCAGACCTGAAAGTTCCCGAGCCTGTCGAGACTATGTCTGACGGTCTTATAATGTTTCTGCTTGACATTGTACTGTCGAAGCGTCGGCCAGAAAACGCCGCGATGTTCCGTGACACCAGATCTCAGACCACATAGTTTCGAAGAGACAGCACCAGCATCACGAGATTGCAAAAGGGCTGGGCCTCCAGGAAACACTCTTGCTACCGTAAAGGCATGAGGTTGAGGCAAAATTGAGCATCCGTTCGAGCCCGTTAAAACATAGGGGTGCTCTTTCCAATGGCACCATTGCTTGTCTCGTACATAGACTGAGAAGACAGCACAAACAAGAGAGGATACGTGTAATTCAGGGAAATAGAGCCAGAAATTCAATATTGCCGCGAACCATGCACAGGTTTGTTTATTTTTTGTTTGTTTTCACTGTTCGGCCACGCCAGCCTGTGTTATCTGTGTCCCTAGAGAAGCGTATGTTTCATTCTTTATTTTTATGTCGCACGGGAAATCTCATTCAGATCAGGAGACTGTTTCAGATAAGGAGACGCTTCGAGATGCAGCTGCAGGCACGTGTCTATCACAGCAGCGGGACAAGCATTCACACCTATCCTAGTGCTGCAGCAAACAGTCTTCGTACACTGCGCAGTCGTGCTGAGCAACTGTTGATTCGTCGTCCACCAGAGGAACTCGTTGAAAACTTCACCGATGCTGGTAGCTGAACACATTTCCTTGATATCGCTGTTGTGTCCCTGTGGCCATGACTCAAAACCGGCGCCGAACTACCACAGCCTGCAAAAAGAGCAGCCGTAAGTGTGCGGTTCGCATGTCGGCACCGGAACCCGAAGGGCCCAGTTGCAGCAGCAGCTTAAGCATTTCGTCGTATGACGAGCACCCCTGGTGGAGGTTGACGGCTCTGTCAGTCACATGAGGCACCCATGACGCATCGAGATGCAGCTGTACGCACGTGTCGATCACAGCAGCGGGACAAGCATTCACACCTATCCTAGTGCTGCAGCAAACAGTCTTCGTACACTGCGCAGTCGTGCTGAGCAACTGTTGATTCGTCGTCCACCAGAGGAACTCGTTGAAAACTTCACCGATGCTGGTAGCTGAACACATTTCCTTGATATCGCTGTTGTGTCCCTGTGGCCATCACTCAAAACCGGCGCCGAACTACCACAGCCTGCAAAAAGAGCAGCCGTAAGTGTGCGGTTCGCATGTCGGCACCGGAACCCCAAGGGCCCAGTTGCAGCAGCAGCTTAAGAAGCATTGCGTCGTATGACGAGCACCCCTGGTGGTGGTTGACGCCTCCGTCAGTCACATGAGGCACCCATGACGCATCGAGATGCAGCTGCAGGCACGTGTAGATCACAGCAGCGGGACAAGCTTTCACACCCATCCTAGTGCTGCTGAAAACAGTCCACGTACACTGCGCAGTCGTGCTGAGCAACTGTTGATTCGTCGTCCACCAGAGGAACTCGTTGAAAACTTCACCGATGCTGGTAGCTGAACACATTTCCTTGATATGGCTGTTGTGTCCCTGTGGCCATGACTCAAAACCGGCGCCGAACACCGCTACCACAGCCTGAAAAAAGAGCAGACGTAAGTGTGCGGTTCGCATGTCGGCCTCGGAATTTGTTGAGCACAAGTTAGCTCCAATAAACTTATTTCCTTGAAGAGAAGTGCGTCGTCTTTGGCTACGGGACAATATATTTGCAGTAAAATATATGTGCAGTAATATATGTGCAGTAAAAAGGAGTGAAAAACATACTAGCAAGTACCCAGCCAAGCTCCGCAAAGCAGTATCCATGACCTTGGAGAAGCCGAAATTGTGCATAAAAATGAGTGATGACATCTCTCTGGATCCAATTTTCAACTGCAACATTTCGTGTTTGCTTAAGTGTGACTACAGGAAAAATGTCTTGTGGTTATTAGTGGAAGCTGATGATGATGATGGTTGGATGTCAATGGCGCAAGGCCAACTGGGGCAAAGAGCGCCAAAACAGTGGTTAAATATGAGAGGTGAGAACGTAGACACTAAAATGAGTAAGCAAGAACAAAAGTAAAATCAATAAAAGACAGTGAGGATGGCTGGTGTAAAAGGCAAGGTTGTGATGGTGCATGGCATGAAATAAGGCTTTAAAAAACTACGCGTGATAGGAAATGAGGTGTAAAAACTTGATGTCACTGAGAAACTTAAAAGTGCGTTGCACAGGAATCACGGGATCATCCGCTAGGAAGAGTGCTGGGTGTAGTGGAGTGTGTTGTCTGTAGAGTTGAGAGAAGGGCTTGCGTCTTGTTGTCTGGAGTGCTTTGCATGTAATGAGGATGTGAAGTACGGATAGGCCCTCCCCACACCTGCTACACAGGGGTCTTGGAGATCCAGTGAGCAGATGGGAGTGTATCGCGTGTGTGTGGCCTATCCGTAATCTAGCTAGGGCAACTTCGATGAATCTGTTGTGTGAGTCACTAGTGTATTGTCCTAAGTGTCGTTTTATTATGTGTAACTTGTTGTTTGTCTGTGTATTCCAGTCGGCTTGCCATGTTTTGCGAAGGTGTTGTCGGATGTGTGGCTTGAGGTCAGTGTAGGGTATTGTTGTTATATCCACTGTGTTTGCAAGTGCAGCAGTGGCGGCCATTTCATCTGCAGTCTCATTGGCCTGGAACCCAGCACAGGATTAGTTGAAAATAATTTGCATATATAGACATTATGAAATTAAAGACAAGATTGACAGTGTGGTTTTTCTTGGGTCTGTGTGAAGACAATGCACGCACAACGCTCAAAGAGTCTGTGAAGATGACGGACTTAGGAATTTGTTTTTCAAGAATATGCTGAACGATGAGTATAATGCCATATGCTTCTGCAGAGAAAATAGTGGTGTGTACACTCATGGTTCTGGAAGCAATAAAATTGGGACCATGAGCGGCGCACGACACTGTAGTTGAAGTTTTCGAGGCATCGCTATAGAATTCGGCACATTTATATTTATCCTGAAGCGCCAAGAAATGCTGCAGATTCGCAGCTCTCGGAACCCTGGTTTTATCTATTTTCATAAAAGAAACATCACAACAAACAGGCTGCAGTTGCCATGGTGGTATAACGTCAGAAAATGATGATGATGTACAGACATCTAAAAACCCAACGGAAATACCTGAAGCTTCCTCTCTCATCCTCAGAGAGTAGGGCAAATAAACACATGGACGATTTGAGAATAGCTGGATTGTAGATGTATCGTTGAGGACAGGTTTAAAAAGATGGTTATTGAATGATGAGACCTTAAAGGCATATAATAAATCTATGTACATTCGTTGATGTTCCAGGCCCATTTGTTACTTTCAGCGTACAGACTCTGGGCCGGGCTAGTGCGGAACGCACCACACGCAAGGCGCAGGCCCAAATGGAGAACAGGGTCAAGCATTTATAGTGCTGTTTTTGATGCCGACCCATACACAACACTACCGTAGTCTAGCCGAGACCCGACTAAGGCGGTAAAGACGTGCAGAAGGAGTTCTTTGTCTGCACCATAGGACTGGTGGGAGAGGACTTTGAGAATGTTTACTTTTTTCAGGCATTTATGTTTAAGTTGTTTGATGTGTGGAATGAATTTGAGATTTTCATCAAATATGACACCTAAAAACTTGTGCTCCTTTTTTACAGGGATAGAAGCGCGATGAAGGGTAATCTCAGGGTCTGCCTTAATCTCGCGCTTCCGGGAGAACACAACACAAGTACTTTTTACAGGGTTCAGTTTAAAACCGTTTGCGTCCGCCCAGCCAGCAAGTTGGTTCACCCCAAGCTGGACGTGGCGTTCACAAACTGAAAAGTTATAGGACTTAAAAGATATTTGGACGTCATCTACATTACAGAACAGGAAATAGTTGGTGGGAATGCCTTCCGGAGCGAGTTCATCTTAACAATGAATACTGTGTAGCTCAGGACACCGCCTTGAGGAACGCCCTTATCCTGCACGTATACATTGGAAAGTTCACTGCCAACCCTCACTCGAAAAGTCCTTTCCGACATGTAGCTACATTCAGCATGTTGCCGGAGACACCAAACGACTTGAGGTCACTCAAGATGCCGTACCGCCAGGCAATGTCATAAGCCTTTTCCATATCGAAGAAGACTGTTATGCAAAACTGATTATGGATAAATGCATCGTTTACATACGATTCTAACGCAACCAGTTGATCGTTGGTGGATCTGCCAGCCCTGAAGCCAGCCTGACAGCCGTCGAGAAGACCATTGTACTCTAGAAGTACATGAGTCTCCTATTGATCATCTTCTCGAACAGCTTACACAGGCAGCTTGTGAGGGCGATGGGATGATAACTTGCGGGAGAGGAAGGGTCCTTCCCCTCTTTCAGAAAGGCCACTACGATGGCCTCCCTCCATGACCTTGGGAAGTGCCGCGAAAGAAATATTTTAGTGTAGAGGTGAAGGAGGGTTTCAAGTGTGTCTGTGTGCAAGTGTTGAATCATAGTGTATGTAATGTCTGCGCCTGGAGCTGAAGGTTTACATGTACTAAGTGCAATCTTCAGCTCATGCAGTGAGAAGGGGGTGTTATAAGATGACGTCGACTTATTACTGTCTCGCAAGGACTTCTTTTCACAGGATGTTTTGTGTTTTGTGAAAGTGTTGGTGTAGTGCGCTGAACTGGACACATGTTGGAAGTGTTGTGCGAGTGTGTTAGCCTGGTCTTCCAGTGTGTTCCCTGTTGTACTAACCAGGGGCAGGCTGTGTGTCTGTTGTCCTTTTAGTTAACGTATTCGTGTCCATACTTTTCGCGTGTCAGTGTATGAGTTCATGGAAGTGAGGAAGGCGTGCCAAATCTCCCTTTTCGCCTCCCGATGCACTCGCTTCCAAAAGCCTTTGCCCGTTTAAAAGAAATGAGGTTATCTGACGTGGGGTACCGGCGAAGGACACCCCACGCCTTGTTCTGGGCCTCTCGCGCCCGCCTACAGTCCTCATTCCACCACGGCCTCCTTTGGTTGCGCGGAGCGCTGGAGGCGTGGGGAATGGACTTTTCGGCGGCGTCGCGGATGTGTGCCGTGATGAGTTGGGATGCTTCCTCCACGTGTAGGCGTTCTATGGTTGTGTGGTGTAGTTTAGATGTTTCTGTGAATATACTCCAGTTTGCTTTTGATTCATTAAACCTGTTATGGGAAGATGGACTGCATGGGCCTTTACCTATATATGTTAGGGAAGTGGGGAAATGGTCACTACCATATGGGTCAGTGCCCATGCCCCACTCAACACATGGAAAGAGAATTGCAGAACCAATACCAAGTCGAGATGTGAGTATGTATTATGTTTTAAATTATGGTATGTAGGCTGCTGTTTGTTGAAAAGGCGTGCTCCTGAAGATGTAAGAAATTTCTCTATCAGGCGACCTCGGGCATCCGTTCTGGAGGAGCCCCAAAGAGAGTTGTGCGCATTAAGGTCGCCTGTTAGGATGTACGGTTCGGGCAGCTGGTCGACCAGCGCCTCGAAGTCAGAGCTGGAAAGTGTATAATCAGGACGAATGTAAATTGAGCATACCGTTATCAACCTATTAAAAATTATTGTGCGTATTGCTACAGCCTCAAGGGCGGTGTTGAGACCGATAGGGTGGCATGCTAGAGATTTCCGGGCTATTATGGCTACACCGCCCAAAGAGTGTGTGCAGCCAACCCTATCCTTTAAGAATACCATGTACCTATTTAAGAAATTTGCGTGATTGGGATTCAAATCCGTCTCCTGAAGACCCATCACACTTGGCTGGTTCGAATGCAATATCTCATGGACATCATCAATATTTTTAATGAGGCCTCTACAGTTCCATTGAGTAATATTTTCTCTTCCCATTATGGAGATTTAGAAGCTACTGAAGTCTGTGTGCATGCGTGTTCATGTGTCTTTCGGGGCTGTTACTCTAGGATTTGGCTTTTTGGGCATATCTGCTGCTGGCTTGGGCGTCGAAGGCCGCTGCTTGCGCTGTGGTGCAGGCAGGAACAGCAAGACATCCATGTCGTCGTCGGATGTCCGAGGGGTGCCCGGCGGACCGGGCCCCCCAGACATGGCCCCCTTTCGGGAGCCCTTCGTTTGAGCCGCCACCGCCGCGGGCGTCGGGGACGCCAAATGTTGCACGGGCGGTGCGGTGGCGGTGGGAGCCGATGCGGGGCCCGTGGTGTCCATCACCTCTGTACCCTCCAACGCACTGGAGGACGAGGAGGCGGAGGCGGGAGCGGCACAGGTCCCAACAGAAGTGGTTTGCACCACAAGCTCTGCTGCCTCAGCAAGCGGCGTGGTGCCGGGTTGGGCTGCGTGATGACACCTAGCGGGGGGCGGGGGAGGGACCAGGTCAGACTCGCTGTGGACACCAGACGCCGCTCCGCCCCCCCGGCGAGCTGCGTCAGCGTACCTCCCCAGGGGGAAAGAGGCAAACCTCTTTCGCGCCTCCGGGAAGGTGATGTTCTCAGTTACCTTGATGTTGATTATCTTTTTCTCCAGTTGGAACTTTTCACACTTGCGGGAGTACGCTGCATGCGGCCCGCCGCAGTTCACACAAGACAGGGTATCGGATGGACAATTCTCGCTTGGATGATCGTGCGCCGCGCATTTCGCACACGTCGTTCGGCCACGGCAAGAGTTTGTACCATGCCCGAACCGCTGGCACTTAAAACAGCGCCGTGGGTTCGGGATGTACGGACGGATGGAGCAACGGATAAAACCTGCATTTATGTGTTGTGCGAGTACTGCGCGGTCAGAAGTCAAGATAATGTGCTTCGTGGGAATCTCCTTGTCGTCTCTGCGCATAGTGATGCGTCTCACGGCAGTGACGCCCTGATCCTTCAAGCCGGCAAGGAGATCCGCATCCGTTTCGTTCAAGAGATCTGTCTCGGATATCACACCCTGCGAGCTGTTGAGGCTCCGATGGGGTGTGACCCTGATGTCGAGATCAGCCAGTCTAGTCTGAACTAGAAGCTTTGCAAACTGCTGCTTGTCATTTATTTCGATTAGGAGTTCACCAGACCTTTGTTTTTTGCACTTATACGATTTTCCTATTATGGCTTAAAGATACTTGGCGATCAAGAAGACTGACTGAGATGCAAGAGGGTGGGTTGCATTGAGGGACTCCATGACAAGAAATCGAGAGTAATGATCTGGTTCAAGAAATGTCAAAGATGGCAATGGGGGAAACGATACTTCGGTGCGGCCCCTTTTAGGGGGCCGATCACGGTTGGGGGGGGGGTTAGACTTTAGACAATACCATAAAGCATGGTATAAAAGCAGGGAGACGGGGGTACTTTCTCCTTTGACCTTACCCTGGTAGTCAAAGAGGTCCCGGAGCTCCCTGCCTGGTAGACAGGCAGGGAGCCCATCGGCCGGAGCTTGACCAAGGCTCCGACGGCCACCGTTTACGGCTTCTACCCTTCACCTTTAAACACCTCGCCACGGTTGGACATGGCTTATGTTGGGAGCTCGGGGTCCGCGGTGTCGCTGCTCACCGTCACCATGAATACTCAAGGTGCCCCGTGCGGGGTATTAGTGGAAGCTTTTTGCCGTAGTTTAAACTAAACTCTATGCCTAATCCTTTTCGTGCACTTACACTGATCGTGAGCTTGCACCGATTGCTTTTCATGGTTCGGTCTTGAAACCGTCATTAATGCCCCCACTAGATGCACGACACAGGAATTGCGGGCGCTCATAGATCACGCATTACGTTATATAAAGCCTCCTCCCCTCTTTCACGAGGTGGACGTTGACGTAACTGATCATTTTCCCATTTTTCTTGCCTTTGACACTTAAGCGCCATGTAGAAACGCTATGTACTACACATCCCTATATTATTCTGACGAGTTTGTAAAAGCGATAGTAGAAACTAACTGGTCGACAGTTGATTCTCTGTGTGATTCTAAAGACGCTCTGCAGCAGTTTTCGTCGTTATTTCCAAGGGTGGTATCTTTAAACACAAATACGGTAAAATGTAAAAGGAAATATAAACACCCCTGTCATGTGTCAGGCCACCCCCCGAGAGGGGATGCATGAAACCCCCCGAAAAGTAGAAGAAAATAACAAAGGAACGAGAATTTTGAAGTCCGCGCCAGGAGCACGCCAATCAGCAAGCGCCAGCACCGACGCACCAAGGAATCCTGGGAAAAGGTGGCAGCACACTGGTCGGCCAATCAGGGAAGGCCACGCAGGTGACAAGTGGCGAAATGGCCATATAAGGACAGGGAGGAAGCAAGAAGCCAATGGGAGTGCACCACGAGAGAGCCCAGAGGGTATAAAAGCGGGGCGCACAAAGAGAAGGGAGAGGCAAGAAATCGAAGGAACCAGGAGGCGGCCGGAGCACGTGAGCTTCAACGAACGAGCCAGGGAGACACGGCCAGGCCATCGACCACGCCATCCGAGCCTGGGCGGGAGCGGGCCGACTTCGCATCGGCACCGTCATCCTAGGTGCACCACGAACCTGTGTCTTCGTGGCCCCAGCGGCATCGGTCGGGCACCAGCGGCCAGCGTCCACGCTCCGTCGACGTTCGTCTCGACGGCCCCGAAAGGCGACGTTCGTGCCAAGCCTACCTGAGACCTCCAGTGGCAGCGGCTACCAGGGGGTAGCCACCGAGGAAGCGCGCCGCCGAAGGGATGACCGCACGCATCGAACGCCGGCACCGAAGCGAGAGGAGGACGGCTACCACCGGGTCGCGGCCACGCAACGGGTGCGACTCGTCAGCGCCAACGACAGCGGGGTAGGCCAGTCCAGTAGGGACGTAGTTGTAAGGGACATAAGTACGGAGTTGTGATACGAGAGAAATGAACTAGAACTTGATTAAGGAGTGTATTTGAACTGATAGTGTAGGACTTTATGGTAGATTTTTGGGTTTTGATTTGAATTGTATATTGACCTGTTAAGTTAGGGGTTTGTATGTGAGTTGAATTTTTTCGGATTGTAGAAGTTTGAGTGTTTATCGGTTGTGTGTAGTTTAAATATTGAGTGCTTTGCCTGAGGGTTTTTTGTGCGTGCATTAAATGTATGTTGTTAAACACGTCAACAGCTTCCCTGTGACCATTGCTCTGAGCTGGTAAAGACCACCCCACCATCCGTTCACGTGACAAATAATTGGCAAGCCCGCCAGCATTGATTTATCCTTATACAGGATATTTTCATCGGGCCCAGTCACGTGTCTTACCAGCTGCGAGAATGGATCTGGGAAAGCTGGTGTCGTTGTGCAGCTCATTAGACTTAAATAAGGAGCAGGCGATGGCGATGTTGGACAAATTCTCGCGTGACGAAAGCGCGAGGCTGGATAAGGAAAGCGCGAGGCTTGATAAGGAGAAGGAGGTGCTTGAAATGAAGTTACACTTGGCAGAAACAAGTGAACAGAGTTCTCGAGTAGAGCTGGATACTACCTTGACAGGGGAGGCGACGCCGCGTTCAGGGAGCATATGCCCCGGGAAACAGATTGCCCCGTTTGATGAAAAGCGTGACGATTTGGGCGCTTATTTGCACCGCTTTGAAAGAATCGCCTTAGGGCGTGGGTGGAAACGGAGTGAGTGGGCCACAGCCCTGAGCATGTGCTTGGTTGGCGAAGCATTGAGTGTGTTTGGTAGGATGCCCGCGGATGAATCTATGGACTATGATAAGGTGAAAGTAGCGTTGCTGCAGAGGTCCCGCCTTACCACGGAGGGCTTCCGCGAAAAGTTTAGTGTTTCCAAACCGGAAGACGCTGAGACAGCCAAGCAGTTTGCCGCGCGCCCCTCGAACTATTTTGACCGATTGATAGAGCTGGCTGGAACGGCCAAATCGTTCGAGGGACTTAGAGAGCTTATGATTGCCGAGCAGTTCTACGAGCGCTGCAGCCCGGAGCTGACGGTGTTCCTGAAAGAAAGGAAACAGAGAGGGCTGGCGGAAACCGTGGAGCTTGCGGACAGGTTCATGGAGGCTCAGGGCCTAAACAACTTAGCCAAAGTGAAGCAAGAACCAGTCAAGTTAGATGATCAGAGACAAACTCGTGGGGCAGGGTCCTGGGAACCCCAGAAACGTTTTCTGTGTGGTCGGGTAGGGCATAAGGCCGCGGAATGCAGGGTGGGATCCCGTAGGGGCGCCCCGCCGACTGTATGTCAAACGTGCAATAAGAAAGGACACCGCACAGAGGACTGCTGGGTGCGTACCCAAGACAAAGTGGCGTGCATGGTATGCCCACGAGCCGGCCTCCCAATGGTTCCTAAGCAGGAAAATGAGGTTCAGGTAGAGCGGGCAGAGGTTAGGGAACGGTTGGCCGGGGATATAGGGCCCAGAATGCCGGTGGTACGTGGACAAATAAGGGGACAAGAGGTGTCGGTGCTACGAGATAGCGGTTCGGATACGGTACTTGTCCGGAGAAGCTTGGTTAGAGATGAGGAACTTACGGGGAAAAACTCCGTTATCGTCCTGGTGGACCGTACAGAGAAATGGCTTCCTGAGGCGGTGATTGAAGTCTCTACACCGTGCGTACGAGATAACGCCCGTGTGTACGAGATTTCGGCGCACGATAAAGATCCCCAGGTGGTCAAAATTAATCCGGAGCCCTCCACTACGGCGCGCCTCATCGCCTGCGTTGCGTCGGCGCGTTAAACCCCACAATCAGAAGTCTCTACCCCTTATTACTCGGGAAAGGTGAGAGCCAAATGTATGGAAGATCCATTGTATGATCTTATACTGGGAAATATTGCAGGGGTAAGGAATGTAGATGACCCGGATCACAATTGGAAGATCCAAGCGAGGAAGGGGGAATGTGAGCGAATGAGGCAGAATCACGGGCATCCCGTGGATAAAGGTGATTTGATTGATTGTGGGGTTTAACGCGCCAACGCAACGCACGCGATGAGGCGCGCCGTAGTGGAGGGCTCCGGATTAATTTTGACCACCTGGGGATCTTTATCGTGCGCCGAAATCTCGTACACACGGGCGTTTTTGCTTTTCGCCTCCATCAGAAAAGCGGCCGCCGCGGCCGGGAATCGAACCCGCGACCTCGTGCTCAGCAGCGCAACGCCTTAGCCACTGAGCCACCGCGGCGGGTGTGGATAAAGGTGAGGAAAAGATGGGAATGATATCCGTAGTACAAACAAGAGCTAAATGTAAAGTGGACAAAAGGGTGATTGCTCTCAAGACGCCAGTATCGCAGGTGTTAGCAGTTACGCCAGTTGAATTAGCGCACCAGCAGAAAAAGGATCCGTCTCTCAAACAATGCTTCCAAAAAATAGTAGAGGAAGTCAGACGAAACCGAAGCCGCACAGTGCATGAGTTTCAGCTGGTGGAAGGAGTCTTGTTTCGCAGATGTGTTTTCAGTTCGGGCCGGGAAGTGAGGCAAGTCGTAGTACCTAAGAATCTACAAGATTCTGTGCTTAGCCTCGGACATGACAGCATAATGACAGGGCACCAAGGAGTGCAGCGAACTATGGCTAAAATAACAGGAGAGTTTTTTGGCCGGGGGTTCAGAGTGATGTCAAGAGGTACTTGCGGTCTTGTGACATATGCCAAAGGACTTTTCCCAAAGGACGGGTAGGGCTTGTTCCGCTAGCTAACATGCCTACCATCGAGCTACCGTTTCAACGAGTAGCAATAGACATAGTTGAACCGATAAAGCCGGCATCAGGGTAAGGCAACCGGTACGTGCTGACGCTAGTCGATATGGCCACCAGATATCCTGATGCAGTCGTTTTAAAGTCGATTGATACAGTTCATGTGGCTGAGGCTCTATTGGAGATGTTCTCTCGATATGGGGTACCCAAGGAAATATTAAGTGATCGAGGAGCAAACTTCACGTCAGAATTGATGAAAGAGCTTAACCGGTTGATGTCCATCAAGCAGCTCCTTACTACACCATACCATCTAATGGCAAATGGCTTGGTAGAACGATTTAATAGCACGATAAAAAACATGATACGGAAAATGTGCCACGAGAGACCGAAAGACTGGGACAGATACTTACCGGCCCTACTGTTCGCGTATCGGGAGGTGCCGCAAGCTTGTTTGGCGTTCTCCCCATTTGGACTGTTGTATGGAAGGACGGTCCGAGGGCCGTTGACAATTCTTAAGGAATTGTGGTCAAGTTCGGCACTGGACGAGAAAGTGAAAACTACGTATACCTAGATCCTACAGCTAAGGGAGAGGCTTGAAGAAACTTGCCGATTAGCGCACGAAAGCTTGGATAAGGCAAAGGAGAAATATAAGAATGCATATGACCGCAGGGCTGTAGAGCGCAAGTTAAAGGTTGGAGACAAGGTGTTGATACTCCAGCCATGTGATCGCAACAAGCTCCTCATGCAATGGAAAGCACCATTTGTTGTTACGCTTAAAAAGAATGAGGTTGACTACGAAGTATTAATCAACGGGCGGAAAAGGGTATTTCATGTGAACATGCTTAAGAAGTATGAGGAAAGAGAAGTAACCCGACCCCCAGAGGTAGCGTGCATGGTAGTTGGCTGAGGAAGCAGAGGACATTGATGTGCCGACCTACTCTACTAAGAGAAGCGTGGGAGTGGAGAGTGTGGTTATTAGCCCGAGGTTGCACAGAAGGGAAGTGGAAGAGCTGCGGGGTCTGCTTAGAAAATATGAGGCGGTGTTTTCCGATTTGCCGGGGAGGACAGATGTCATAGAATGCAAACTAGAGTTGACTTCGCAAACGCCCATACATGTGAAACAGTATCCGCTACCATTGGCTGTCCAAGAGTCTATCGAGAAAGAGGTGGATGCAATTTTAGAGCAGGGCGTGATTGAGCGGTCAAAGTCATCATACAATGCGCCCTTGGTGGCGGTAAAAAAGGCGGACGGTTCCACCAGAGTGTTTGTTGATTTTAAAAGGTTGAATGACGTGTTGGTGTCGGATGCAGAACCAATACCAAGAGTGAATGTGGTTTTTGCTAAAGTAGCTAGAAAGAGGTATTACTCAAAGTTGGACCTAACAAAAGGTTACTGGCAGATTCCCTTGAGTGAAGAGTCAAAGGATAAAACAGCGTTTTCCTCCTCTTCTGGCCTTTTCCAGTTTAGATATATGCCTTTTTGGGTTAAAAACCGCAGCGGCAACGTTTACGAAGTTCATGCGGCAGGTGCTGCATGGGCTACCCCATGTCGAGCACTACATTGACGACATATTAGTAGCGACAGATACCTGGGAAGAGCCTATGGAAGCGTTGGAGAGACTCCTCGAGAGACTCCAAGAAGCAAATCTTACAGTGAAGCCCACGAAATGTGAACTAGGGTTCGAAACAGTCACGTTCCTTGGGCACAAGTTAGGCATGGGTAAAATAGCAACCAAGGAAGATATAATAGATAGAATCCAAGCGGTGCGACAACCCAAGACAAAGAAAGAGGTACAGTCTTTCCTGGGGCTCACTGGCTTCTATAGGGAGTATATACCGAATTATGCAGATATAGCAAGCCCCTTGATATATCTTACCAAAAAAGGCGCCAGTAATCTAGTAAAATGGACGCAGGAGCACGAGCTCGCATTCGAGACGCTTAAAGCACTATTGGCATGGCCACCAGTGTTCTGGCACCCAATACACGAGAGGAATTAACGCTGAGGACAGATGCCTCAAAGAAAGCGTTAGGGGCGGTGCTCATGCAAGAGAACCGATAAGTCTGCATTACTGATACTTCGCTTACGCACGCGAGATAGAACTGCCGAAACCCCATCAAATTCCACTCTGGCGATTCAAAACCCTCCTATCCCCCAAGTTTCGGCTCTGTGTGATATTGGCGTTCCTTTGCATTATGATGGCCCGAGTGCTGCCCTTAGCCTGTTCGCAACTTACTTCTTTCACTCAATGTCTAAGACACCAACACGCAGTACTCAGAGAGGATGAATCTTGCAAGCTCAAAGAGGCCCCGCTGCTTGGTCAAATCACCTACGCGACGACTTATACTCCAGTCGAACGCCCTGAATTCAAAACATTTGATGTTAAGCGGGCACATGGGTCTTTGGGACCAAAAAATTGCCAAAAAAAGCATTTTTTAGGTATCACTTTTCTCTTCATTTTCGCTGTTTTTCCTCCAAACATTCCGTCTGGAACAGTGTCACGTAGTTATGAAAACCATAGAGGCCCAATTTTAACAAAGAAATAAATATTTTCCCATAATTCCCCACTTTCTCGCCTCGAGTGGTATCGAAGTGATACAAAATTCTTGAGAGGTACATCCCAGCATGTAGTGCAGCCAGGAAAATGATTTGCTTTGCACTTACAAGCTGAATGCGTAAACCATGCGATATGGGAAGCAGATTTTGCATTTTATGTTTAAATTTTTAAGTAAACTTGTATGTGATTGCAAAACAAAAAAACTGCTTCCCATGTTTCCTTCTCCACAACTTCTGGTATGTATTCATGTCTTGCTGGTAATCTTTTGTTGAATTGTTTTTTTCCTACTCTTCTCGAAAACAATCAAGAATTTTTTTTAAAAGTAACAAAAAACTAGTTACCTTACTTCAAAACTAATAACATATTTGAAATCAGCTAAAAAAACTGAGCGAGAGTATGAAGTTTCATCAAAATTGGTAGTAAAGCAAAAAAAAAGTTTGAGACCAGTGTGCTTCCTTAAATGGAAAGCCTACAAAACGCCCATTCGCTGCCAACATATATAGCAACTGCAAATTCAGCCACTCACTAGGACCACCTTTGTACAGAGGCACAACATGTGCAGCTTAAGCAACACTGTTCAGTCACTCTGCTTACCAACACTGCATCAACTCATAGGTGCAAACCATGATACGTGCAGTTAAAATATGAAACACAGCCTTTATCTCGGCAGCAGTCGCCCTTCCGCAAGGTTGCCCTGCAGTATGTTTTGGTTGCTGCTTGCGTGGAATGCAGACTTTAGCTCGCGACTGTACACATTCGGCCATGTGGAATGGGTATGGATTGATTTCAAAAAATGAGTCAGTTTCACACAAACACCAGTATACTCAGCAGGTGGCGAGCCTATTGCATACAGTGGGTGTACTCCACAGAAACGTATATCTGCTTTACCCCAACGAGCGTGCACTCTGACTGCTTGTACACTCCAGACACAAACAAGAGCACACGCAATCAGCCTAGCACACAACCAAACCAGACAAATCAGTAGACTGGGTCACTCACTAGTGTTTCTATATACGGCTCTCGAAACTGCTATTGTCAGCTGTTGAGAGGTTTTGCGTGTGCTTATACAACTGCATGGTGTTGCTAGAAAGCATATCGCTGCCTATGGAAAGCACTGCCTGTAGGATACCACCAGCGCCCGCACGAAAAATAGAACCCCTGGTAGCGTCAAAAACAGACTTCAACGAAAGCGTGCTGTTGAGCACTGTTGCGCAGTGTACATGGTGCTGACGGCGTAAATAAATGCAGCTGGCTGCTGTGTGCAGCAATCTTCCTGGATGTCTAGCTTACTGCAATAAAATCTATAATCGCGCGCGTGCTTACACGAATTGTCGCGGTCATTGCGGTGAACAGCATCACGGCAACACACCACATACCACGTCCCGCCGCAATTTTTTCTTTGGCTCGCTTAACGGTGTATCACGGTCAGAAGTTTTAGAAACCAGTGGAACACAAAAGTCGGGCGTACACAGCCCATTCGCGCGAGACCCTAACCGTAGTCGTTGCCGCACCGCGAACTCATACGGACGCACACAGAGCTGTCCGCTTGATGGTTCGTCACTCCTATGTCCATTTTGGAAGCTGGCGCGCACAAATCAAAGCGTCAGTTTCTTCAAACACACTCACGCACACTCAAAACCAACGACAGGCCAGCCGTCACCAACATAAACATCGGGGTATGCTTGCTGCCTTAATATCGCGGCACTGTGGATCTTAAACTAAGCGCCAGGCAGGTATGTTCCGTCGGCACAAACAAATGCTTCGTGGATTTACACCTCGATTCAAACAGTCACAAAATAGTCGCGACGTAATATAACCCAGTGCGACTATTTTCCTCCGCATCGCTTCGCGTGAGCAACGCCGCCGTGTTGTTTAGCCTGAAACCTTCTAATAGCCCTGATTGGCTAGTAGGAAATCGGTAGGAACCAATCAGAGCGTCGGATGATGGCTGGCGGAACGCATCATCCTCGCGGGCCGGAAACGTTGAAGTACGCCAACTTCTGGCGGAACGCAATTTTCTACCGGAAGGCGGCGCGTTCCGGCCGCCGGAATGATTTTGGCCGGAAGGGAACGACCTTGATGGAGGTACCGTTTATAGGCCTTAATGGACAGGGCCGAGACACGGCATCGTACTCAATTCTATCGCCGCAGCATTCTCCAGCATTTGGTCAACCCCGAAGAAATATATCGGCGACCACCCAGCACTCTTCGAAGGAAAGAGGCGGCAATTCTTCGCCGAGCCCAAACTAGCCAACTTCTGTCAGACGTTCTGTTAGTCCGTTCGTTTGGGGGTGGCACGCCGTAGTTCTTCCGTGATCAGTGTTGCTGCACCGTAAGATTAATTTCATAAGATCAGCAGTGAAGGCCGTTCCGCGGTCCGCGATTAGGACTTCAGGGGTTCCATGTCACAGCACAACTTGGTTTATGAAGAACTTCGCGACTTTTTGTGCAGACCCCTTGGAAGAGCTGCGGTCTCTGCGTAGCGCGTCATGTAGTCTGTCGCTATGACAATCCACTTGTTTTCTGATGTGACTTAGAGAACGGGCCCAGAAGGTCCATTCCAATCTGTGGGAAGGGCGTCGATGGGGCTGCAATCGGCTGCAGAAATCCGGCTGGTCTCATCGTCGGCGCTTTTTGTCGCTGGCAGTCACGGCAGCTCCGGACGTAGTGGTTGACGTCAGAGGTAAGGCGGGGCCAGTAGTACATCGCCTTGATGTTTCCAATAGTGCGAGCTGTGCCGAGATGTCCGGAAGACAGGTCGTCGTGGCACGCTTCCAAAATTTCGTCACGAAGGTCCGCGGGGATGACGAGAAGGTAATTCGCTCTTGTTCCGGGGCTGAAATTCTTCTTCACAAGGACGGAGTTTCTCAGGCTGAATGCTGGTAAGCTGCGTTTGAAGGTCCTAGGAACGGCAACGTTGCATCCCTCGGGGTACTCGATTATGACGCGTAAGTCGGGGTCGGCACGCTGCTGGGCGGCTAGGTCACTCTCCGTCACGATCCCGAAGAACGCGCTGTCTTCATCAGAGTCTTGTGGTGGTGGGTCGACGGGGGCGCGGGACAGGCAGTCGGAGTCAGAGTATCCTGCCGGATTTATAGACGATTGTAACGTCCAACTACTGCAGGCGCAAGCTCCACCGCCGAAGACAGCTAGAGGGGTCCTTCAAAATGGCGAGCCAACACGGCACGTGGTGGTCTGTCACAACCTTGAACGGTCTACCATACACGTAGGGGCGAAATTTTGAAATCGCCCATATAATTGCGAGGCATTCTTTCTCGGTGGCTGAATAGTTTTTCTCCTCCTTCGACAGACCACGGCTGGCAAAGGGAATTACTTTTTCGCAACGGCTTTGCTTTTGGACGAGGACAGCACCCAACCCTACATCACTGGCGTCCGTGTACATCTCCGTTTCCGCGGCTGCGTCCAAATGAGCGAGCACGGGAGGGTTTTGCAGTCGTTGTTGAAGCTCGCGAATGCTTTTTCTTGGGCGTTTTCCCAGCTGAAAGGGGTGCTATCTGTCGTAAAACTCGTTAGTGGCTCTGCAATGCGTGCGAAATTGGCGACGAAGCGGCGGTAGTATGCGCACAGTCCGAGAAATCTTCGCACGCCCTTCTTGTTTGTCGGTCTTGGGAAGTTCGCTATGGCTGAAGTCTTCGCTGGGTCAGGAAGGACTCCCGCGGCGTTGACGACGTGCCCAAAAATTTGAGTTCCTCGTACGCAAAGCGGCACTTTCAGGCTTCAGCGTTAACCCCGACGTACGAATGGCCTCGAGTACAGACTCCAACCTTGCAAGGTGTTCGTCGAAATTTCGGGCGAATACCCCAACGTCGTCGAGGTATACGAGACAGGTGTACCACTTCAAGCCAGCTAGCACGGTGTCCATGACTGTTTAAAAGGTTGCTGGTGCCATGCACAGCCCAAACGGCATCACCTTGAACTCGTAAAGGCCATCCGGGGTAATGAATGCACTCTTCTCTCAGTCTCTCTCGTCCACTTCAAGTTGCCTGTAGCCTGTCTTTAGATTAATCGATGAGAAGTACTTCGCGCGGCAGAGGTGGTCGAGGGCGTCGTCAATTCGGGGCAGGGGGCCACACGTCCTTTTTGGTGATTTTGTTCAGACGCCGGTAAGTCAACGCAAAACCTTAATGTGCCGTCTTTTTTCTTCACCAGTACGACCGGCGTAGTTAAGGGGCTTTTTCATGGCTGTATAGCGTCCTCACTTAGCATGTCTTCCACTTGTGTCCGGATGGCTTCGCGCTCGTGTGAAGACACGTGGTGCGGTGACTGCCGGGTAGGTCGGGCTCCGTCTTCCGTTAGTATTCGGTGCTTCACTAGAGGTGTCTGACGTAATTTGGAGTACGACGAAACACACTCGCTGTAGCCATGCAGAAAAGCCAATAATTTGTTCTGTTTTTCTTGTGGTAGCGCCGGATTCACGTCGAAGGGTTTCGGAAGCTTTAAGGTATCTTCGGATGCGCGTTGAAAGTCGACGACCGCGGTCACGTTACTTCCTTCTTGCGTTTCTTTGAGGAACGCAATTGCAGCTTACTTGTTTAAATGCGGGTATACTCCTCGGTGAAATTTGTGACCAAAACCTTGAATTGGCGTTTCTTAAAGTGCGCAATGCCTCTTGCGACGGATAAATCGCGGTCGAGAAGCAACCTTTGGTCACTCTCTACGATAGCGTCGACGTCAGGAGCAGCATCTTCACAGTAGACCGTGGCAGGGTGACATGATCATCCGTGATCCTTACGGCAGCACAGTGTTCGGAGTTCGGTTCCGGCGTCATGCAGTGATCGGGGGAAAAAGTTATCGTCTTGGTCTGCATATCGATAATTTCACCATTGTCCGTCAAAAAGTCCATTCGAAGAATTACGTCACGGGAGCAGTTAGGCAAAATAACGAACGCAGCAGGGTACATCGTGCCGTCTATGGTGACGCGTGATGTGCACGTTCCACTCGGCGTTACGAGATGGCTGTGTTTTGAGATGAGGTTGAGAGCAATGAATCAACGAAGGTGGGCAGCTAAGGTTTTTAGGTACGTATACTTGAAAAGCGTGGACACGCAGTGGTTAAAGAAGACTAGAAAGCTAACGATGAAATACGGAAAGAACAGTGGAGAATCCAAAATAGCCAAGGTAACCAAAAAAGAGGCAACCCAGATTGAAACGAATAAATGGAGACAAAAAATGGAAGCTAGAACGTCGTTGGAGTTGTACAGGGCAGAGAAATTGAACATGGGAAAGAAAAATTTCTACAATAACTCCTAGGGGAGGGCTTTGCTTTTTCAGGTTAAAGCAACTGCTTGCGAACTAAGAGCCTTGTTGGGAAGTGTTCACAAAATGATGGGGTCCGCGGAAAAGAAACAAATTATGCGGCACATAGTGTTATAATGTGAGGGCTCGTCCAAGGCTCCACGGCTACAAACGATGCACTAGTCCTGTCACAACCAGGAAGTTGAGGAGGTGGAAGGTGCTCCCTTCGGAAGGCGTCCAGACTTCCACATTGTGGCTTGGTGCACCGAGTTGCTGGAGGGCAGCCCGGAGTTCCTCCCTCGCGGTGTCCTGCTGGTGGCAAGAGCACAGTAAGTTCTCGAGCGTCTCGGGCTCGGAGCAGTCGGCGCAGGTGGGGGATGCCCGGCGGCCCTGGTGGTGCAGGCGGTCTCCCACGTTGCAACAATTAGCCGCAGGCGAAGTAGGAGCGACCGGGCGTCTCTGCTGATGCGCGGCGCGCGCTTAACGCCAATGCGGCGGCCTCGCCTTTTTTCGCCACGTCCCGCGCACGGGTCCTGCCCATGCCTGGTTTCCCTCCTCGCCTATCTCTCCCTCCCGCCTATGTCTCCCCGTTATCGGGCCGCTGCTACGTGCCAGGGCGCTTGTGGTTTGACCTCTAGCGCTCGAGGGCAAAACTGGTCCCCCGCGAATACTGCCCCAGGTAGGGTAGTGTAGCTTCCGCCACAAAAACCGGTTACATATCTGGTAGCCCTTGCTCGGGCGGTTACAGAAAGTGTTTCTAGTTTTCTCTTCGCCCGCGAGTTGTCGATTTCAAATTTTAGCGATGCTACTTGAAGCTCCATCCCTAGGTCTCCTTCGTATTCCTAACCCAGTATAGGCACAGCGTCTCTCACGTAGCGCTGAACTTAAACTTTCCCCCTTCGTAACTCACGGTCCGATGCTGCGGAGGCCTTCTTGAGCTTTTCCGACTACTTTTGATCCCTGCCTAGCGAATAAGTTCTTTTTTACTGAGAAGCAGTGTACGTTTAACCCCCCAGTTTTCATTCCGGTGAAACCGATTTACTCGGCGCCATTCACGCGCTCCTCCTCACCACCGCCGACCCCTCCTCCACAACTGTTATTTCCCTCACCACTACTGATGCGGCTCTCACAATTTGCGCAATCGGTTGACAACGGCGGTAGCGCCGTTATGATTGCGGGGAATGGACAGAAGCGCGAATGGGCGTTGAAACGACCAAAGCCGCCGCCACGTTACCGCCTTAAATTCCACATGGTCCAGTAGCTGGAAATCCTCCCGGTTGAAGGGCAACGTGCCCGTTTGGAGCAATGGCGTGCACCAATCCTTCTTTAGCTTGAAAGGCTTTCCGGCCGGCACCTTCGTCAGTGTATTTCCCTCCTAAGCATGCGCCGTTGCCGTTTCATGCGTGCCCGTGTTGGGGGCGGAAGGAGGGGGGCGCGAACTCACAGTTGGCCTTCATGCCGCTACCCGTTGTGCTGGTAGGAGATTTTAAACATGGGAGCTTCATGGGGCAATGCGCCCTTGCAGCTGCATGTAGTGCAGTTGCAAGGAAATTTAAAGCTATAAGCTATCCCCATTGAAATCTAAAGCTATAAGGACGACCAATGATCTTTCGTCATGCCCAGACTGAAGACGCGAGCGTAGAGAGTGCAGCGCCGAGGTGGTACAGCACCTTGGCCTTGCTTAAAGCCGTACTGGTTCACGTGTAGCAGACCCGACTCGTGTAGAAAGAAGTGAAGGAGTCCATTGAGCGCGCATTGAACAAGGTAAGCAGAAATGAACACGTTCGTCCTACCAGGAGGGTCAGCATATTACCGGTTATACCGTCGGGTCCAGATGCCGATTTCAGATTTATATTTCGAGCAGCTGATCGAAGTTCATGCCAGGTGAAAGCAGCGGAGTTTTGATATGTTTGAACGTAAGGAACTTGTACAATCAGTGTGCTCAAAGCTGGATGAGCGAGAGTGTCATGTCGGTGGTCGTCAGCCGGCAGCAGAGTTTGAAATAGCAGGGCTGCATATTCCAAGGTGGAGGAGGTAGTTGAATCGTCGGCAGAGCGGAGAGGGGGCAACACGGAAGGAGAAGTGAACTTTTGAAACGCAATTTTGAAAGGGATGCCAAATAAGTTCTTCTGGGATGTTGTGGTGAATTTTCTTCTAACAACTTCATTGTTGGCTTCCTCAATGTGACGCCTGTACTGACCTAGCGATCTGTAATAGCAGAATCTGAGGTCTGCACGAAGGAGCGGATGACGACACGCTTGATACTTGCTGCGCAAGGATCTCACGAACGACCATTTCCTCGCCAGATCATCCGACCACCATGCATTGCCCTTGTGTGGTTTAGGAACACTTTCGAACCTCTTCCGCAGCCGGGCCATTTTGTCACAAAATGTGCTGATGGTGTCTTCCAACTTCTGTGGAGAATCGATGCTGTTGAAAGGCGCTGTTTCAAACCAGGGATCCAGGGCAAGCTCCTCGACCAGACGCGACTCAGAAGCCTTCGCCAGCCGCTTCCTTCGTGCAACGGGGGCGTCTTCCATGGCAAAGACAACGTAACGGTGGTCCGAAAGCGTCGGAGTGTCCCGAACTTCCCAGAAAACCCTGGAAGGCCAGGCCGTTCCACTCACAAAAGTGACGTCGACCCACCGTCGACCATTCGGTGGCAAAAGTTGGAAGGGAGTCCGGGTCATTTAAAATTTTAAGTTGACGAGAATGAACAAACTGCGACAACTGCTGTCCTCTCGCATTCAATAAATCACCCACCCCCCAAAGGGGGTTTCTAGCATTAACATCACCAGCAATGACCACATTGTCAGCGTTGCTGCTGTCCAAAAGGGAACCAGCTGAAGAAAGAGTATGGTCTAGAGCGGCAGATGGCGCAGCATACACTCCTATAAAGAGTATTGACAGGTTAGGTGCGTTCAAAGTGAGGGCGATCACGAAGGATGACACGTAAATGGGAAACCGGTCCAAAGATACATTTCGGGAAACAGCCATGCAACGTGGTGTTTGGGCATGGTGAAATTTAAACCACCGAGGCGGAATGCCTGGCACAGTCCCACCCCTAACATACGGGTCGCAAACCACCGCGAAGTCAATGGTTGTGGCTTCCACATAAGAGAAAAAATGTTGAGTTGCAGCACGAGTGTGGTCAAGGTTTGCTTGAAGAAAACGTAGTAACGCCAGTTGTGAGGGGAAACTAAGTTGAGCCGGTAATTTGGGAAGCGTGCAATGTCCTCGTAAATGGTTTTGGCGCGAAGTCTTGCAATGCGAGTTGTCAAGACCGGGCAGCACGGCGCATTAAAGGTGTGGTTGAAACGCTCTTTCCCAGAGACACGACACTCCCGGCATACCACGTTGTTCTTGTTTTCTAGGTTGCAAATATCTGCCATGTGCGCCTCTGCGCAATACGCACAGCTTACATGTTCACTTGGGCAACGGGTTGCCACACGGCCGTAAGAGTAACATTTCTGGCCAGACGCCTCGTAGAAATTCCCCTTAATGGTGCAGGATGTCCAGCCTATCAAGAGTCGGTCCTGGCCTTTGAGTACATTGTATACCGATGGTGAGACCTCAATTCTGCGGACATTGTTGCCAGCACGATCCCTGAAGTAGGTCCGATGACGGAAGCCCTCCTCAGGAATGTCCAGGTTGTTGCGTGCGTTTTATGTTAGCCCGCAAGATTCCAGGAACAATGCTGGGGTCAACTCCAGAAACCTTGAATTGCGGAAGGTGACGCGGAAGCCGGGTAACCCTAAGTGGAGTTTTAGTTTGTGCACTTGAAGAAATCGCCTTTTCTAGATTGTCGATCGACTCGCGGTCGGCAGAAACAACAGTGAGACCCGAGCGAGATGGAATGAGCTTCACCTGTTTAACGCTTATCCCCGAGGGGTCGTTGTGGAATGTTGATTTCAGCAATGTTATGGTGTCAGGACCTGGATTTGCTGAAGGACGAATCGGGGTCAGGAAAAGGACATGGTTGGAGTTGTTTGCATAGGACTTGTACGGCTGTGCACCATAAGAGCCAGAACATTGAGGTGCGGTGGGAGCGCACTCTGGAGCTGTGAAGTGGGCAGAGGTAGTCTGCGTTGCGCGGCCAGGGCCCTGTAGGATTTCCACAAACGTTGGCTGGCTGGCCTGAGGTGCCGCCACGCCATCAGGAGCGGAATAGGAATATTGGTGGCGCCTAACTTCGGACACCTGCTCGCGTAGTTCTTCAATGCACCCTTCCGCCCGAGCAAGATCAGTCTGCAAACCAACAACTGTGGCTGGCATAGCAAAAAACAAACAAGCCCATCACCTTCTCTCCCACAACTACCGGCACCTTGTAACGATTGTCCGAGAGGCAACTCAAAAGCTCCTTCCCAATTTGCGCGGTGTCCCGAGCGTCTGCGGCCATCAACTCTTTGTTTGTCCGTGGTAGGTGGTGTTTTGAGCTGCCCGGGGGATTTTCCACGTAGTCTTGATGCGGATTATGAGGGAGATTGCACATGGTTATAAAGAAATGATCCAAGCTATGACTGCTGAGTCCATCTGCTGGTGTCTCTTTACTTTCCTCAGCGTTAGCAGAAGTTTGGGATAACGCAGATCGAAGCGTTTCCTGGCGCAGGGTCCTTGTTGCTCGATTGAAGGGCTCCATCACTGGCCAACTGTACAGCGGTGGCGGGGTAGCCGAAGCTATTGCAGTCAAGGGCTGCTAAGCCTAACTGGCGATTTCAGTCATTAAAACCTAGCAGCCGACAATTTACACCAGCAGCCACTCACCCCCTCGACTGCAGACGTTCACATTCTTGGGGCGATGGTCGGAGAAAAGTGAGAACCGGTATAATATCCAGGAATGGTCGTATCGGCACAGAGCACGAAATTCGTGACTACTTCGTCGTTTGCCTCGGGCCAAAACCCCCGAGGCAAACGACGAAGAAGTCACAGGTAATGAGAAGGTTGGGTAAACGGAGCGGGTGTAAACAGGCTCATTCCCAAATGGCGTGTGGCGTGGTATCTTAAGCGCCACATGCCGGGCAGTTTGGCTGGCGATATAATGTGGGATAGATCTGGTGGAGGACGTGTCTGGGGGGGATGGAATGGGTCTGTAATTGTCGCCATAGTCTGTCCAAGCGCGAAGGAAGAGACGTGTGAGAGGGTGGTAGTTCCAGCCGCTTTAGGCGGTAGTGTGTGGTAATGTCGCCAAAAGTAAGCAAGGGTTCGCGAGTGTTCCGTGCGACGTGCTGTGAGACGTCGACATCTGGTGCTCGGTAAATGAGTCCTCGAGCGGCCAGGTGGGCCGTTTCCGCACCGCAAAAGCCCACGTGGCGGGGCTTCCAGTGCAGGATTATGACTGTTGGGAGGAGGGCGCGATAGGAGAACTTGGCGAGCAGGGAAGGGGATGTGTCCGCGCGCGAATTTCGTACGGCTGTCTTACAATCGGAGAATATGTGAGATGGGCGTAGTTGGTGTAAGTGCCGCGAGCCTACGGGCTCGCGTAAAGTCGGCATTCACGTACATTAAATTCAAAAGCAAGCAAGATTGCGTCCTTTTGAATTTATTGCACGTGAATGTGGCGTGAACGGAATGGAAAATGGCAAATGGGGGATTCCTTGGCACTTAACGGAGCTTAGCAGGGTTCCCTGGGAGCAACATGACTGAACCCCTGCGCTAGAATGAAGCTGGTGTCCTCGCAAGTTTCATTCGGCTATTTGCTAGGAAGTATGCTCAACCGGAAATTGCGAACAGACGTGTTTTCGTTCGTGCCATCCACAGAGTAGGAGGGCGCAAGTTTTTTTTTTCTGCAAATTTATTTCTGGCGCCTGAGCTGGTTAGGCATACGGCTACTGTCGTTTATTCCCCAAGCGCTTGGACGAGCCCTGTGATTATTCGACCTTTCCTTGTATCTAAGCGCTGTTAGAGGCAGCAGAATGGTTTCTTAACATATTTTAATTGTATAAACGCCCCGCCGGGTGAATCGCTTCGTTATTCGGCGATTTTTCACCGGTGGCTTCGCCGATTAGGGCTATGTACACATTATACGGGCTTCTTTTTGTCCTCTATAATTTCGTGTGCAACGTCTTAACCTTTTTAGTGGAGTAGAACACAAAATAACTTTTAGCAAGACAAGTAGACAAATTGAATGGACTTGCGCAACCTGAACCAAAACTAAAGTAGAGACGCTGGCTTATCTGATGCAGCATTTCAAAGTGAATACATGGAATGCAGCTGAAACTGAGAAGTTGCAGATTTTCTTATACTGCCTGCAATGCGCCGCTGTGACTCTACAGGTTTTGCTAATTTAACTAATCTCTACGAAAGATCGGTGTGCGCAAAAAATATTCACCAAAACAAAAATCTGAGTCTGTTGTGTACGCAAAAATGTAGTACAGCATTAAATATTAGGCCTACCTCACTGTTTACTATGACAAAGATTCAGATTCAGTACACCCTCATGAGTATTCCAAATTGTAGCAGGTAAAAGTGCAAACTATGCCATAACTTAAGAAAGTGAAGTAAGGAACAAATATATTTGGCAGGGAATCTTGCCGGCTAGTAGTTTTTCTGATAAATCAAAGGAAGTAAACAACGATTTTAACAATTATTCTCTACACAAGCGATGGTTTGCAGATAATTAAACTAACCACCTTATCTTGCTGGTTGATCATTTTGTAAGGAAACATAATTCAATAAAATAGAAGTTATTTTTTAGCAATTTGAACAATGTGATATTTTGTATACAATTACTTTTGGGGATCCCAGATACTACCATTCTTCGAAACCGGGGAATTCTGTCAGCGTTGTACGAAAAGAATCGAGAAGTGTAATCGGACACGAATTTACTATGCAAATATAAAGTCGTTTAGGGGTTCCAGCCTTGTAGATATCAGGAGTATTTGATTTCAGAATACGTGAATAATCACTTACGCTCTGTAACAGGTTCGACTGGAAGATCACAACAGAGACAAGCGTCATTCATTAGAGGAGCAAAGCAAGCAGTAGGCGCCCGAAGCCCTTGGTAAACTATAGCACTGCTAAGCTTATCGACTACTCCCGATAATTAGCATTAATCTACTCAAATCTTCAGAAACTGCCTTCTTGGTGGTGGATCCTATTCAGCGTGCCCCAGCTATCATGCACTAAGATTTTGAAAAAGAGCAATGGTGTTACTCGAAGGAAACCGATTGCAAAATGTTTACAACACAGTGGAGTTGCGGCGAGTAATTTTTTTTCGTTTCATTAATGACATTTGATTGTCTAATGTCAATCACTTATCCTACTCGGGAAGTGCTATCCCAATCAATAAAGTGTCAATGAGGCACTTGTACTTAGCCAGGAGGGACACCTAACCACGACATTTTTAGCGGCGAACTCGTTGCGTACTCATTTATTCCACTAACGAAGAAACCCGCGAAAAATGAAAAACATTACCTGACCGCACTCCCGCTCGCTCCATACGGCAGTGCCTTCGGACAGGGTACCCCTGAGTTAGCCAGAATGAAACAAAGAAAAGAAGGAAAGAAATCTCGACCGACGTTTGCGCCTCACCTGTCAGACGCACCCCGTGAAACTTGCTCCTGCTGCTCCTTGTCAAGGTGATGCGCTGTATCTTAGGACGGGTGATAGGCAAAATAGTTGCTTTCAGTCAGCTTATTTCAGGGGCGTGTATTATGATGCGGGCGGGAGCGCCGTCACGTGGTGTTTTTTATGATGATGACGGTTGGCGTTTAATGGCCCAAGGCCAACAAGGCCAAAGAGCGCCAGAGAAGTTATTTAATGGTTGATGAGACAGTAAATACTAAAACTTCTGAGTAGAAGTAAAAGTGACGCAATACAAAACACAATGTAGATGGCTGGTGTATAGGGCCAGGATGAGTACACGTGATATTACAAGAGCTGCAGAAATTTTACCTCAGCTAAAAACTTAAGAACACGTCGACAAGAAATCATCGGTTCGTCGGCTAAAAACTACGATGGGTGGAGTGGAATGTGTAGTCTGTATAATTCAGGGAAGTGTTTGTGCCATGTTGTGTCAAGTGCCTTGCATGTGACTAGTATGTGCACTACGGATAGGTCCCTTCCATACCTGCTACACATGGGTCGCAAAGATCCAGTGAGCAGGTGGGAGTGCGTTACATGTGTGTGGCCTGTTCGCAGCCTATCCAGGGTGACTTCAGTGTATCTGTTGTGTGAGTCAGTTGTGTAGCGTCCCAATTTTGGTTTTATTACGTGTAGTTTGTGGTCTAGTTGCTGTCACCAGTGTAGGTGCCATGTGTTACGAAGCTGTCGTCTGATGTGTGTCTTTAGGTCACTGTAAGGTACTGTTGTTATGTCAACTGTGGCCATGAGAGCAGTAGCACCAGCCATTTGATTAGGGGTCTCATTGCCAGAGATCCCGCAGTGTCCTGGTACCCACCAAATTGTTATTTCTAAATTTGAAGCATATGCAGTCATTATAACCTTCGAAATAACATTTATCACATAGTTTTTACACGGCCTTCCTGATGACAGTGCCTGTACAACGCTTAGAGAATCTGTGTACACGATGGAGTTGGGAATTTTATGTTTGATGATGTGATTTGAAACGAGTAAGATGTCATATGCTTCTGCCATGTAAATACCGCTATGAAAATTTCTTATTTTAGTAACGCCAAAATTTGGTCCGCGCACTGCACAAGAGACAGTAGAATCTGTTTTCGGCGCGTCGCTGAAGGATTCTGCGCACCTGTACTTGTCCTGCAGGAACAGGAAATGCTGCAAAATGGCGCTCCTGGGTACCCTTGTTTTCTACTGGTGTGAATGATACGTCGCACGATACACGACGAAGATGACATGGTGGAATGAAACTATGGATGGGTGTCTTGTGCGTGTCTGACAGAAGGGCCTTGAGTGCAGAAGCCTTCGCCCTAACTCTGAGAGAGAAATCTAAGGAAATAGATGGCCTGTTTAAAAAGATTTGCAAGTTTGATGTATCGTTTATGACAGGATTAAACGGATGGTTGGTAAGAGGCACGATCTTAGATGCATACAGCAAGTTAAAATACTCCCGCTGATGTCCTAGGCACCATTTGTCCCACTCGACATACAGACTCTCTACAGGACTAGTGCGGAAAGCGGCGCACGAAAGGCGAAGGCCAAGATGCAGCACTGGGTCGAGCATTTTCAGTGCTGTCTTTGTCGCTGACCCAAACACGACACTGCCACAGTCAACCCGAGACCCTATCGATGCAGTGTAAAAAGGGGGCAGCAGGAGTTGTTTGTCAGCCCTATAAGATTGATGTGAGAAGACCTTGAGAATGTTTAGTGTTTATAAGCATTCGCATTTAAGCTCTTTGATATGCGGAATGAATGTCAGCTTTTCGTAGAATAAAATAAAGTACCTAAAAATTGTGCTCCTTGTACACAGCAATCGACGCGCCGTTAAGAGTGATGTCTTGGTCTAGGTGGACCCCACGCTTACTGGAGAACCCAACACAAGAGCGCTTTCCAGGATTAAACCATTCTTGTCTGCCCAGCCGCCAAATTTCTTGACGCCAAGATGGACTTGACGCTCGCAGATTGACATATATCATTTAAAGGAAATGTGGACGTCATCTACATATATAGAATAAGAGATTGTCGGTGGTAATGCCTTTCCAGGAGAGTTCATCTTAACTATAAAAAGAGTGAGGTCAACACTTTACGTTGTGACGTGTCATTTTCTTGCACATGAACCTTTGACAGTGCAGAACCAGCTCTCACACTAAAGGTTCTCTCCGACATATAACTAAAAGGATATTCAATATGTTCCCCGAAACACCCATTGACTTCAGGCAACTAAGGATGACTCTCAGTCTATTCTTACCACGCACCTCTGAGGAGTGGAACCGCCTTCTCGAATCAGTGGCAGTCATTGAAAATCACCTTCATTTCAAAAGTGCGTTAGCTAATTATGTGTAATTTATGTCTTAAAGTACTGTGTTACCTGACTTTCGTGTTTTCTTTTGCAACCACTTGCCTCTGTAATGCCTTTCGACCCGGGGGGTATGGCAAATAAATAAATAAATTAATAAATAAGTAAATACATAAATAAATAAATAAAAATAAATAAATAAATAAATAAATATAGAATACTTTTATAAACCTATTAAATGTTGTGCGAATTGCTACAGCCTCAAGGACAGTGTTCAAAGTGACAGAATGGCAGGCTAAGGATTTCCGGGCGATTATGGCTACACCGCCAGAAGCGTGTGTGCAGCCATCCCTATCCTTTCTGACTACCATGTAACTATTCAAGAAATTTGTGTGATTGGAATTCAAATGTGTTTCCTGAACACACATTACACTTGGCTAATAAGCATGCAGTATTTCGTATACATGGTCAAGATTTTTAAGAAGGCCTCTGCTGTTCCATTGGAATACGTTTTCTCTTCCCATTTGGAGCTACTAGAGTGTGTTGTTTATGTGTCGTCTTTCGCGGCTTGGACTCTTGGAGGGCGCTTAGTTGGCTTCTCTACAGGTTTGGATGCACGGACCCGTTCCTTCCGCTGCGACAAAGAGAGGAACGGTCCCACGTCCATGTCATCCTCAAATGTCCTAGGGGTGCCGGATGGGCCAGGCCCCATGGACTTTGCATCCCTTCGGTTGCCTTTTGTTTTCGGTGCCGCTACCGCCGAAGGTGTCGGGAGCACCACAGGTGGCACGAGTGGTGCGGCCGGGCTTGGAGCCGATGTTGGAGTCCTTGTATCCATCTCCTCCGCATGCTCCAGTGGAACTAAAGAGGGTGAGTGTGATGTAATACAGGCTCCTTACAATCCCCAGCATTACGGACGGGAGAATAACGAGACAGGCCACCGCAACATGGGGAAGAACTGGAAATATCACACTTTATAGGGTTGAGTTATGGCAGAACGCGCGGAGGGGAGAGGCGACGGAAAAAAAACCAACTAGGGCTGCTAACAAAAAAAAAACACGAGTCCGCTCTAACGGAAGTAGAGTTGGAAACTTCAACAGTCTCGCGGGTTAGATGAGCTGCTCGGGAGGGTGCAGGTTAGCTGGAGCTTCATCGGCGCGCCGGCGCAAGTTCCTCGAACGTCGGCAGGTCGTGGGCCACTGGTCCGTGCTGTCGTTCCCTGGCCGTTGCCTTCTAGGCCGTCGCAGGGGAACCACGGTCGCGCACCCAGTAGTAGAAGAGCGGCATCTAGTCCGCAGGCTGTTCTCTTGCTCACGACCACCGCCGGGCAATCAGGAACACACCATTCCCTTCGCCTTAACCTTAACCATCTGTGGGAAGCCTACAAAAGCATACAAAGAAGATGGCGAAAAAACAAAAGCAACCGAAAACTCAAAATTAGACTATCTAAACTTCATAAAGACATAGAAAGGCATTCATCGCGCTTATCTCAAGATCAATGGGACCAAATTTGCGATCAAATGAAAGGGAACATGAGCATGAGAAAAACATGGCAGCTCCTCAGACATCTCCTTGACCCAGATCACAGCAAAACTGACCAAAGACACAGGCTGACTAAAATAATCCAGGCTTTCCCAGGCACTGACGGAGACTTGATAGAACAGGTCAGAAGAACCTACCTCTCCTCTGGAACTCCAAAATCCCTCCCGAAGTATAGCGGGCTACCAAATCCGCTGAGGGACAGTGAGATAACGGAGGCAGAGGTGCGTGCGGGAATCATCCAACTTCGCTCAGGGTCGGCCCCTGGCCCAGACCAAATAACTAACAAGATGTTGAAAAACCTAGATGACGAGTCGATTAGTAACATCACGAAGTTTTTCAATCAGTGTTGGAAAGAAGGCGTCATCCCTCAGGCATGGAAACACGCGAAAGTTGTATTTATTCCGAAACCGGGCAAACCCTTAACTCTCGAACACCTAAGACCGATCTCGTTAACCTCATGCTTGGGAAAGCTAATGGAACATATAATCCTAACAAGACTGACACAGCACATACAAGATACACAGCAGCTCCCACACACAATGATAGGCTTCAGGGCCGGACTGTCGACGCAAGATATTCTCCTCCAGCTATCTCATGACATTATAACCCCTTCAGATAGCCTAGACACGGCGGCAATCCTGGCACTAGATCTTGCCAAGGCTTTTGACAATGTCACCCACGCTGCCATCATGGAAGGGCTAGAATCAACTAACCCAGGAACTTGCACATACAACTACATCAGGAACTTTCTTACAAACAGAACTGCAGTACTTAACATAGGAAGCGTCACCTCGAACACTATTTTACTTTCAGACAAGGGCACACTGCAAGGGGCAGTGCTCTCCCCGCTCCTCTTTAACCTGGCAATATTAAACATTCCCAAAAAGCTAAGCCTGATCCCTGACCTGAAATTTAGTCTGTATGCAGATGATATCACTCTGTGGATGAGAGGTGGTAGTGACGCATACATAGACGAGACTGTGCAGAAGGCCTCACAGGTGGTAATAGAAGAAGCAAAGAAGGCAGGATTATCATGCTCACCAAATAAGTCTGAACTCCTTCTAATCCCCCCTAAACGAAGTAAACAGCAACACCCCGACATTAAAATACACATTACGGCAATCGCATTCCAGAGGTCTCACCACTAAAAATCCTGGGCCTCCAAATTCAGAACAACAGGGTAAACACTAAATTCCTCCAGACAATCGAGAGACATATCAACCAAACAATCGGTCTGATTCGCCGAATTTCAAACAGACGCAAAGGTTTAAAAGAAGATGAGAGGATCAGTCTGGTACAAGCATTTGTCATCAGTAGAATAAACTATTCTTTACCATATCTAAACCCAAGCACTGCAGAACTGAACAAAGTGAACCAGTTAATCAGAAAAATATATAAATCCGCATTGCACCTGCCCCTGTGCACCTCCACAGCCAGACTCGAGGGACTAGGACTTTACAATAAAGCCGAAGAACTTATTGAAGCCCCCTTGTTAAATCAATACGGCCGATTATACAAAACCCCTACAGGAGTACACATCCTGCATAATTTAGGTATCAAACATCCTGCTAAACAAACTGGCGCACTTCCGATACCGCATGACACGCATGCAAACCTGATCATTAGGCCAATCCCAAGAAACATGCATCCCCTACACCACGTAGAGCGAAGGGAAAAAAGAGCTCGAGCTCTTGAGACAAAATTTGAAAGCAAGCCCAACGTCGTGTATGTTGATGCAGCTGAGTATAGACACCACAAGGCCTACGCGATCGCCGCAGTAAACGCCGGAGGGTCCCCTTTAGATACCGCAACTGTCAAGACCCTCAGTCCTGAGACAGCGGAAGAGGCAGCGATAGCCATAGCACTTTCACTGCAACCCACCCCAACCACAATAATCTCTGATTCTAAAACCGCAATTCAAAATTTTGCTGCCGGCTTAATCTCCAAAGCAGCACTCAAAATTTTGAACCGAAATCCCCCCTTGTCCTCCGTAGAACTGGTCTGGACACAGGCGCACTCTGGCTTCGACGGAAACGAGGCAGCTCACGAAATGGCCCGAGGCCTCACCATCCGGGCGGGAGCTAGCCTGTATCCAAACCACGGAGCCAGATCTGCAAGGGACAGACTAGTGTCTTACAATGAAATCACGCAACATTACCGCCTCTGCCACCGGGACTACCCTCCGGCTGAAAAAAACCTAACTAACGAGCAAGCACACATCTGGCGCCTCCTACAAACAAACGCCTTCCCAAACCCCGCAAGATAACGCACATTCACCCGTCAATATAACCCACACCTGATTGCCCCCTATGCGACGCCCCAGCCAATCTACCTCACATAATGTGGGCCTGCCCTCAAAATAGCTTTCCCCTAATCACGTCCAAGGAGCAGTGGGAGGAGGCACTGCGTAGCCCGGACCCAGGCGTGCAAACCACCCTGGTCACCCGAGCTACCGACGTCGCCGCTCGGCTCATGCCTGCGGCCACGAGTATCCTCTGACCTAAGGAGATGCTCAATAAAATGTTTTCTCTCTCTCTCGCCGGAATCCTCTAGCACAGCTCTTCTTCCTCTTCGTGGCACATAGCCCCGCCATAGGGATTGGCCATCTTCTTCGACAAAATGTTCCTCAAAAACGCAAAGTTACCGCTACTTCCTCACATGTCTCCCCACTTTAGAAAGTTGTTGGCGAAGACACACACTTTCACGTCCTCACTACTCCACCAAGAAGAAAAACTCACTGGAGGTGGGGGGAGGGAATAACACACGCGAATGCTCACACTCTACTGAGGACATCGGCACCAACATTGTCACTGCCCTTAATGTACTGCACAATGAATGAGTATTCTTGGAGGAATAGGCTCCAGCGAAGGACACGGTTGTTCAAATGTTTCGCGCTTTGCAAATACCCTAAAGGTTGGTGAGTTGGTGATCGGTTTGCAAAACAAAGTCCTTGCCGCATAGATACAAGTGGTACTTCCTCACAGCCCATATCAGCGCTAAGCATTCGCGTTCTACAGTTGAATACTTGCTTTCTCGAGGGGAGAGAGCTCGGCTAGCATACGATACCGGATGAAGCGTCCCCTCCACCTCCTGCAGAAGTACGGCGCCCAGACTCTGGTCGGATGCGTCAGTCCGCAAGACGAAGCTTCCCTGAAGATTGGCTGTTCGCAGGCTACGAGCGACGAAAGCTCTCTTCCTTCAGGACGGAGAAAGCTTGCTCATGGTTTTCATTCCATTGAATCTGGTTTCCTGCGCTCTTACGGGTTAGATCTGTAAGGGGATTGGCTAGTTCAGCGTAATGAGGAATAAACTGACGGTAGTACCCTCCGAGTCCCAGGAATGACCTAACTTGCTTCTTGGTCTGAGGCCGTTTGGAACCAAGGATCTTTTCCAGCATCTTGTCCATGGGCTTCACTCGACCATCACCTATCATGTGGCCCAAAACGAAGACACTCGGTTGACCGATTTCAGATTTTTTCGGTTTGATGGTGAGCTTTGCTTCTCGAATGCGTCGGAAAACCACTCGTAAGGTGTCCAAATACTCCTTCCAGGTTTCAGTTGCGATGAGGAGATCGTCAAAGTAGCGATACACATTTGGGATACCTTCGAAAACCTTCCGCATGAGTTTAGCATAGACCGCGGGGGCGTTTTTTATCTCAAAGGGCATGAACTTGAATTGATATAACCAAGACTGGCATGAAAATGCGGTCTTTGCACGGCAATCTGGGGCCATGGGTATCTGCCAGTACCCTTTGGCGAAATCAAACTTTGTGTAGTACTTCTTAGGTCCGACTTGTGCCAGAATGACGTCGATCCGAGGAATCGGTTCACTGTCAGCAACAAGAAGTTTGTTTAACTCCCTGTAATCAACGCATAGCCGGATAGTGTTATCTGGCTTACGGACCGGAACCAGTGGAGCATTGTACGGGGATGTAGATCGCTCGAATACATCGAACCGAAGCATGTCTTTCAGCTCTTCTTCGATCGATTACTGGAGGGAAAAAGGAATAGGGTACTGCCGTACCTGGACTGAAGTGGTGCTGGTCAGTTTAAGTTGACATTCCACCAGATTCGTCTTGCCCGGCAAATCACTGAATATGTCTTGGTATTCTTCGCAGAGTAGGCGAGCCGCCTGACTCTGTTCCGTAGACAGGCTAGGGTGATATGGAGATGTCTTCAAAGGTCGGCTCTTGTTTCATAGGTAAATAGGGTATCTCTTCTCCTTCGACCTCATCTTTGAGGCTGCTAACCGCAGCTACGCTAGCCGTGGCTGTCTCGCGCTCTTCGTACTTCTTACGCATGTTCATGTGGAAGAGCTTGGTCTTGTTGTTCACATCAACTTCATAGTCGACGTCGTTCCTCTTTTGTAGTACAACAAATGGCCCTTTCCATTGCATGATCAACTTGTTAGGGTTGCTCGGTAGCAATACTAGCACACACTCTCCAGGCTTAAGCTGTTGCACGACTGCTTTGCGGTCGTAGTACGCCTTTTGCTTGATCTTCGCCTTCCGCAGTTCTTCGTGAGCAGTCTTGCACGTTTCCTCCAGACAATTACGAAGCTCGAATAGGTACGTGTATGTGGTTCATACTTGCTCTTCAAGCTTGTCCTTCGTCCAAAGCTCTCGTAGGGGTCCGCGGACATGCCTGCCATAGATTAACTCAAATGGCGAAAATCCCAAACTTGCCTGTGGAACCTCTCGATGAGCAAAAAGCAATGGCGCCAAGTATCGGTCCCACGACCTCGGTATTTCTTGGCACATCCTCTTGAGCATCATTTTCAATGTGCCGTTATACTTTTCAACCAATCGATTGCTCATAGCATGATACAGTGTGGTTATCAGAGACTTCATACTCAGTAGCCGATTCCCCTCTTGCATTAGCGAAGACGTGAAGCACGTTCCTCCGTCTGTGAGGATTTCTTGAGGGATACCGACTCTCGAACACATTTCCAGCAGACCTTCAGCAACATGGACGCTGTCCATGCTAGGTAAGGCCACAGCGTAAGCGTAACGAGTAGTGACGTCAATCATGGTCAGAATAAATTTGTTGCCTTTTTCTGAGGGTGGTTTTAAGGGTCCTATCAGATCCACTCTTTGGAAAGGGGTGCCAATAATAGGTGTCTTTCCCAAGGGCACGACTCCGACTTTACCCCTTGGAGTCGTTCGCTGGCACATATCGCAGGAGTTCACAAACCTTTTGATATCAGCGTGGATACTCTGCCAATAGAATTCATCGAGAATTCTTTGTGGTCTTCCGAATGCCTTGATGACCGGACATTATGCCTTCGTGGGCCACCTTTAGTAGTGTTTCTCTTAGAGGGTTTGGAACGACCAGCTGTTTGTAAACTTGACCTGATGGAAGACAGTATCGTCGATACAGCAAATCGTTTTCTTGAATGAAACGGTAGGTATTGCCACTTCGTGACGTGTAGTCGGTCCCTTCCTTCTTAAAGCAATCCCTTAAAGAACAATCCCCGAGTTGTTTCGCCTGCATTTCTTGTCTCGTTACCTCGGCGACTGCGATGTTACTTTTCGGTAAGCTACCGGTTTTGATGACGGCGACTTCACTCATGGCATCCTGCCGTCCGGGGTCCCTGTCAGTGTGGGATGCAAAAGTAATTTGAACTCTGTCCCTTCCTGTTGCGGTAGGGCCTCCCAATTAGTTCAAGAGAGTGAATTGCTGGGCTAGTTGGTTCATAATGTTCAGAAAAGGGGAAACCAGCGAGCAGAACGCAGGACAAGAGGAGGAGGCACACACACAACACCGCTGGACTAACAACTGGTTTATTCGGCAGAAACACATCACATTTATACGCCAAAACCTGCGCGCGCGCACACTTTTGAACAACGTGAAGAGCTGAACTATAAAGATAACAATTCAAATTCCTTTTCCGTGATAACAACCGAAGGATCACTAACGCAACTCTGTTTATTCTTTCGTATTAAATACGCTTCTAGCAGTTCGCGCTCACGTCTCGTTTTCCCACGACCGATAGTGCTAGCGAGGTGAAACCGTGGGGCACAATTCTGGCAATCTTTTACATGAAAAGCTAGATTGCTTCCCGTGCCCGAGCCTAAGGTTCCTCGGTGCTGCCTCAGGCGTTGATTTAGGCACCCGCCAGTCTGCCAAATGTATATTTTTCCACGGGACAATGGGATAGAATAAACCACCCCCACTGCGCACATGGTGACCCTCGTCTGGTGGTTAGTTTTGCAAGTGTCAGCTTGCCTCTTCCCACCCGAGATTTGGGGGCACAGACCAGAAAGTTTGCGGGGAGCAGAGAAAACCATGTTGACACCATATTTCTGAGCCACATTTTTCAGCCCATGGGAAGTCTTGTGGAAGTAAGGGATGACTTCAAACTTATTCCTCCCTTCTTCCGCTGGGCAACCAGGCCTTGCAGTAAGTTTTTTCTTCATTTTCTTACCCAAGGATTTACCCACCGCCAGCAATACCTGAGAGGGAAACCCAGACGCCTTACACCGGTCAACCTGTTCTGGCAGAGTTTGGTGATCACATGCGGGCAACTTTTCTTCACAGCATTCATGAAACACACATTTACTATGCTACGCTTCACCAACTTCGAGTGCGCCGAATGATACGGCAAAAGCGCCTTTTTAGACCGAGGGGCATATTTCCAGCACACGTGTCGGTCGGGTAAAAAAGATATTTCTAAATCTAAGAACCTAATGGTCTTGTCACAAGGCACCTCTTTTGTAAAATCCAGGTTCTGGGAACATGTACTAAAAACAGTTAAAATCTGGTCTGCCACAAGCGTGAGCTGGTCACTTTCAGTTAAATTCAAAAGTACTAAAAAATCATCAACATACCTAAAAACCCTAACCACCCGTGTGTCTCGAAGTGCAACCTGTAGCGCCAAGTCCAACTTGGCTAAAAAAATGTTACGAGGGATTTGTATTGGCTCTTGTGTCGCGCCTGTTCTTTGTGTGTGCCTCCTCCTCTTGTCCTGCGTTCTGCTCCCTGGTTTCCCCTTTTCTGAGCCTCCCAATTAGGATCGGGATTATTTGGGTCTCTAATGCCGGGGATGTTACCTAGGACCAAGTCATAAAGTGGGTCGGTCATGCACTTCGCCAGGACGTGGCCCGAAAAGTAGGGAGTGTGAACCTTGATGTACGCCTCTTGAAGGCGCTGTGTTGTCTTGTCAAGGAACAACAAGGTGTTCGCTTGGCCTGTCAAGCACGTATCCGGCACGAGTTCTCTGCGTACAATTACTGTGTCACTTCGGAATCCCGTAGCACAGCTACGGATTTCCCGTACATCTGACCGGTAACAACAGGTAAGTTGTCAATGGAGCATTCTGCTTGAGGTGCACCTCCCCTAAGCTTCTTCCGCGGATTTGGGACAGAAATATGCGTGTAGGGACGAGTAGCTCGTCTCCTTTTCTGAAATTTCGCTAGTGTACACGCGGAAACTTGATTGGGATGAGGTTCTCTCGATTTACAGGTCTCGTTTGTGGCACTTCGAGCAGATTGCAGCTTGTCCCGTCATACGGCAATCAGGAGCGCGATGTCCAACTCTACCACAAATAAAGCAAGTCTGTCCTTTCTTTGCAGCCCCATCAGTGTGACTCGAGCCTGCCTTCATCTGAGTGCCTTCCTTGAACTTCCCTAAGTTCTTCAGAAACTGGGCTTCCAGGAAACAATAGGAAGCCTCCGCCATTTGGTGAATGGTCTGGTAGTCTCTTTCCTTAATGAAGACAACAAGTTCCTGGCTGCAGCACTTCATGAACTGCTCGGCGATCATTTTGTCGCGTAGGCTCTCAAATGTCTTTGGTACGCCCGACGTCTCGAGCCACCGATCAAAATATCCTGACAGGCGGGACGCGAACTGTACTCCAGTTTCTCCATCTTCAACCTTGGCATGGCGGCACTTGTCATTGTACCCCTGAGCAGTGAATCGAAATCGCTGGAGAAGAGCGAACTTGACCTTCTGGTAATTCAGAGAGTCCTCCGGCGTCATTCTCCCGATGACTGTGGGAGCGTCTCCATTCAGACACATGCTCAGGCCAACAGCCCATTTATCTTCCGGCCACTGTTGCACGAGCGCTATTCTCTCAAACCTCATGAGGTAAGCGTCCAGATCGTCCCGACGATTGTCAAACGGGGGAATGAAATTGTGTGGGCTTATGGAGATAGGCGCCGGTGCTGCCGCTGATGCGATCGCTTCGGTGCCCTGCGGATTATTCCTGGCACTTTCCTGCAGTCTTAACTTTAGCTGAAGGTTCGCATGCTCCAGCTCTGCAGCTGCCTTGTTAGCCTCGCGTTCTGCTGCCCTCTCAGCTCTCATGCGATCTTGCACTGCCCTTACCCATTCCCGGAGCTCAGAGTCCCTGAGACCCAGTTGGGTACCAAGCGTGACTAGTTTTTTCAGGTCCATGTCACGTCTCGCACTCTCCAATCCTCCTGCTGGTGACGTTAGCTCTTCGGGTTAAGTTAATGAAGAGTCCTGTCGCGGACGCCAGATGTGATGTAATACAGGCTCTTCCAACGATCCCCAGCGTTACGGTTGGGAGAATAACGAGACAGGCCACCGCAACATGGGGAAGAACTGGAAGCGTCACACTTTATAGGGTTGGGTTATGGCAGAACACGCGGAGGGGAGAGGCGACGGGAAAAAAACTAACTAGGGCTGCTAACTTAAAAAACACGAGTCCGTTGTAACGGAAGTCAAGTTGGAAACTTCAACAGTCTCACGGGTTGGATGAGCTGCTCGGGAGGGTGCAGGTTTTCTGGAGCTTCGTCGGCGCGCCGGCGGACGTTCCTCGAACGCGGGCAGGTCTTGGGCCGCTGGTCCGTGCTGTCGTTCCCCGGCCGTTGCCTTCTAGGCCGTCGCGGGGGAACCACGGTCGCGCACCCGGTAGTAGAAGAGCGGTGTCTAGTCCGGAGGCTGTCCTCTTGCTCCCGATCACCGCCAGGCAATTAGGAACACGCCTTCCCCTTCGCTGAAATCATCTAGCACACCCCTTCTTCCTCTTCGTGGAACATAGCCCCACCACAGGGATTAGCCGTCTTCTTCGACAAAATGTTCTTCAAAAACGCAGTTACCGCTACTTCCTCACAGTGAGGAAGGAGGGGCCGAGAGGCATCGGTTCCGACGGTGACCATTGTCACCCCGGCCACTGCTGGCTCAGCAAGCGCTGTGGTGATGGCTTAGGCTGTCTGAGGCAACCTGATGGGGGGCGGGGGCGGGACCAGGTCCGACTCGCGGTACTGGGTTCCCCCCGAAACCAGACACCACTTCGCCCCCCGGCGAGCCGCGTCGGTGTACCTCCCCAGGAGGAAAGAGGTTAACGTCTTTCATGTCTCTGAGAAAGTGATGTTTCCGGTAACCTTTATGTTTATTATTTTCTTCTCATGTTGAAACTTCTCGCATTTTCTCCAGTGCGCCGCGTGTGGGCCCTGAGAGTTATTGCAGAAGAGTTGTTGTGAACTACAATTATCTGTTGGGTGGCCATGATGGGCACACTTGGCACAGGTTATTTGGCCCCGACACGAGTTAGTACCATGCCGGAACCGCTGGCACTTGAAACAGCCCCGCGGGTTCGGGATGTACGCTCGGACGGAGCACCGGATGAAACCAGCATTAATGTGATCTGGAAGGATGGAACAGTCAATTGTCAGGATGATATGTCTTGTGGGTATTACCTTATCATCTCTTCCTGTGGTTATCTGCCTGACAGCTGTCACACCTTGACTTTTCAGGCCTTCAAGAAGATCGGTCTGTCTCGTTTGCTAGGTGTGGCTCCGAGATCGCGCCCTGCGAGCTGTTGAGGCTGCGGTGGGGCGTGACCTTGATATCAAAATCGGCACTTCAGGTGTGCTTCAGGGGTTTTGATGCCTCCCGTTGAGTGTGTACCTCGACCAAGATCTCGCGGCTTCTTGGTTTCTTAGCTTTATAGGATTCACCTACAATACTTTCCAGAAACTTCGAAATCAAGAACACAGACTTTGAAGCAATAGGTCTGGCTTGTTCAAGAGATTCAATAACCAAGAAGTGGGGGTAATTATCAGGTCTTGGGATTGGCATGGTCGGAAGAAGTGCAAACGATACTTTCGTGCGGCCTCTTTTATGGGGCCGATCCTTCGGTTTGGGGAATTCATAAAAAGCCATACAGCATGTATAGAAGCAGAGGACGAGGGTACTTTTTTTTCGGGTTACCCTGATACCGAGAGAGGTCCCGGTGCTCCCTGTCTGATAAACAGACAGGGAGCCCATCCGCCGGAGCTTGACCTGGGCTCCGACAGCCATCGTTTGTGGTTTCTAGCTTAAAACCTCACAACTCATAGCCACGGTAGATTACAGCGTGAGTATGGGGGCTCAGGGTCCGCGGTGTCGCCAATACTGTCGCCAAAATTACTCTGATGATGATCATGGTTGGAGTTTTTTGGCGCAAGGCCAGCTGGGGCAAAGAGCGCCAAACAAAAGTATCTAAAAGAAGATAGTGGCTACTAAAGCCAGAATAACCATAAAACCAATTAACGGCAATGGTGATGGCTGGAGTATAGGGCCAGATTTGATTATGCGTGATAGGAAATGAGGTTTAAAAACTTAACGTCTGGCAAGTACTCAAACACACGTTTCACGGAAAACATGGCATCGTCACCCAGAAACAGCGATGGATGTAGGGGAATATGTTGTCTGTAGAGTTCTCTGAAGTGTTTGTGTCGTGTTGTGTGAAGTGCCTTGCATGTAATTAGTGTGTGCACTACGGATAGGGCCTCTCCGCACCTGCTGCACTGGGGTCTAGAAGATCCCGTCAGCAGATACGAGTGCGTTGCATGGGTGTGCGCTATCCGCAGCCTACCCAAGGCGACTTCTGTGTGTCTTTTGCGTGTGTCAGTGGTGTATGGTCCCAAGCGTCGTTTTATAACGTGTAACTTGTTATCTGTCTGTTCACTCCAGTGTGTTTGCCATGTTCTACGCAAGTGTTGTCTGATGTGTGGCTTGAGGTCTGTATATGGTACGGTTGTTATGTCTACAGTGTTCCTGAGTGCAGCAGCAGCGGCCCTCTCGTCTGACAACTCGTTCCCAGCGATCCCAGCTAGTCCTGGGACCCAGCAGAGGAGCAGCTGATGCTTCTGCGCATACACAGACATGATAGTGTTAAATACAAGATTAAGTATGTGGTTTTTGGGGGTGTATGCGATGACAGTGCGCGAACAACACTCAAGAAATCTGTGTAGATGATAGACTTTGGAATTTGATTTTCAAGTATGTGTCATACGATCAGTAAAATTCCATACTCTTCTGCTGAATAAATTGTTGTGTGGACCCTCATGGTTCTGGCTGCACTGAAATTCGGACCATGAGCAGCGCAGGAGACCATAGTGGAGGTTTTAGATGCGTCACTGTAAAATTCTGCAAGTGCGTATTTAAACTGCAGAGACAGAAAGTGCTGCAGTATTGCAGCTCGCGGTACCCGATTTTTTTCAAGTTTCATAAAAGAAAGGTCTGAGGACACAGGACGAACTTTCCAAGGAGGTAAAATGTCTGAAAAGGATGATCCGTACACATCTAAAAACGAAGCGCTCAGATCCGAGGATCGCTCTCTTACTCTAAGTGAAAAGGGCAGAGGAACGGATGGGCGATTTACAAAAAGCACAGATGTGGATGTGTCGTTAAAGACAGGATAAAAAGGATGGTTATTCAGCGATGAAATTTTAAAAGTATAAAGTAAGTCCATGTACGTCCGTTGGTTCTCAAGGCTCCACTTATTACACTCGACATACAGACTCTCGACAGGGCTAGTGCGAAAAGCACCCGACGCACGCCGTAGCCCCAAGTGTAGCACTGGGTCAAGCATTCGCAAGGCTGTTTTAGTCGCCGACCCATATACCACACCGCCATAGTCTAAACGAGACCCAACCAAAGCAATATAGAGCCGTAGTAGGAGTTCTTTGTCAGAACCATGCGATTGGTGGGAGAGAACCTTCAGAATATCCATTGTTTTCAAACATTTATGTTTAAGTTCCTTGATGTGTGGAATGAATGTGAGTTTCTGGTCAAACACAACACCTAAATACTTGTGCTGCTTGTTCACAGGAAGCGACACGCCATTAACAGTAATGTCTGGGTCAGGAAGGATCCCGCGCTTTCTGGAGAATACAACGCAGAAGCTTTTTGCAGGATTCAATTTAAACCCATTCTTGTCTGCCCAGCCGGCAAGCTTCTTGACACCAAGCTGGACTTGACGTTCGCATATTGACATATTACATGATTTAAAAGATATTTGTACGTCGTCTACATACATAGAATAAGAGATTGTTGGTGGCAGTGCCTTTCCAAGAGAGTTCATCTTTACTATGAAGGGAGTGCAACTCGACACGCCACCTTGCGGCACGCCATTTTCTTGGATTTGAACCTTTGAAAATGCACAACCAACTCTTACTCTGAACGTTCTCTCTGACAAATAACTAACAAGGGTGTTCATTATGTTACCCGAAATACCGAATGACGTGAGGTCACTAAGGATCCCATAACGCCAAGCACTGTCGTAGGCCTTTTCGAGGTCGAAAAACACAGTTAAACAATACTGCTTATGCGCGAAGGCATCCTTGATGTACGAGTCAAGAGCTACCAGTTGATCGTTCGTCGATCGCCCCGCCCTGAAGCCTGCTTGGCAGCTCTCGAGAAGACCGTTGTGCTCAAGGAAGTACACGAGCCTGCGATTGATCATCTTCTTGAAAAGCTTGCACAGGCAGCTCGTGAGGGCTATTGGATGGTAACGTGAGGGGGACGACGGGTCCTTTCCCTCCTTCAAGAAAGCCACTACAATGACCTCCCTCCAAGAGTGTGGAATGTGCCCCGAAAGCCATATTTTATTATATAGATGTAGAAGTGCTTTGAGTGTGTCTGCGTGTAGGTGTTGTATCATTGTATATGTAATGTTGTCCGGGCCTGGAGCAGACGGTTTACACGTGCTCAGAGCAGCCCTCAGCTCATGTAGTGAAAACAGGGAGTTGTAAGAAGTCTGTGATTTGTTGTCATGTAGGGACTTCTTTTCACTAGAGTGAAAAGGTGTTCGTGTAGTGTGCTGAACTGGACACGTGTTGGAAGTGTTGTGCGAGTGTGTCAGCCTGGCCTTCCAGTGTGTCCCCTGTTGTACTGACCAGGGGCAGGCTGTGTGTCTGTTGTCCTTTAGGTTTGCGTATACGTGTCCATACCTTGCGTGTGTCTGTGTATGAGTTTGTAGATGTTATGAATGAGCGCCAACTATCTCTTTTTGCCTCACGGCGCACACGTTTTCCGTGTGCCCTAGCCCGTTTGAACAAGAGGAGGTTTCCCGACGTGGGATACCGACGGAGGATACCCAACGCCTTGTTCTGGGCCTCTCGCGTCCGCCTACAGTCCTCATTCCACCACGGCCTCCGCTGGTTGCGCGGGGCACCAGAGCCGTGCGGAATGGACATTTCGGTGGCGTCGAGGATGTGCGCCGTGAGCAGTTGGGTAGCTTCTTCAACGTGTAGGTGTCCTATGGATGTGTGGTGTAGTTTGGATGTCTCTGTAAATGTATTCCAGTTACCTCTTGCTTCATTAAACCTTTTATGGGAAAATGGACTGCTCGGGCCTGTGCCTATATACGTTAATGAAGTGGGGGAAATGGTCACTACCATATGGGTCCGTGCCCACACCCCACTCAAGACCTGGAAAGAGAATTGCAGAGCCAATAGCCAGGTCAAGATATGAGTATGTGTTGTGACCTATGTTATGGTATGTAGGCTGTTTATTGTTGAAAAGGCATGCTCATGAAGATGTAAGGAATTTCTCTTACAGGCGACCTCGAGCATCTCTGTGCGAGGAGAGCCCCAAAGAGAGCTGTGCGCATTAAGGTCGCCTGTTAAGATGTATGGTTCGGGCAGCTGGTCGACCAGCGCCTCGAAGTCAGAGCTCGAAAGTGCATAATCAGGACAAATGTAAATGGAGCAAACCGTTACCAACCTATTAAAAATTATTGTGGGGATGGCTACAGCCTCGAGGACGGTATTCAAGGTGACAGGGTGGCATGCTAAGGATTTTCGGGCGATTATGGCCACACTGCCAGAAGAGCGTGTGCAGCCATTCCTGTCCAAACACACAAAAAAATTTGTGTGTTTGGAATTCAGATGTGTTTCCTGGACACACATTACACATGGTTTTTTTGCATGCAGAACCTCATACACGTCGTCAAGAATACGCAGAAGGCCTCTCCAGTTCCATTGAACTATGGTTTCTCTTCCCATTATGATGTATTAGAGCTACTGGAGTGTGACTATTTATGTAGGGTCTTTCGGGGCTTGGACTCTTGGACGGGGTTTCTTTACCTCATCTGGAGGTTTAGATGGAGGGACCCGCTCCTTCCGCAGGGGTACCCGGCGTACTGGACCCCCCAGACTTGGCACCCTTTGCGGTGCCCTTCGTTTTGGCCGCGACCACCGAGGGCGTCAGGAGCGCCCCGGGTGGCACAGGTGGTGCGGCGGAGATGGGAACTGCTGCGGTTTCCTCCGTCTCCATCTCCTTCTCCTCCGGGCCCTCTCGTGTGCTTTAGGCAGGTGGAGAGGAGGAAACAGAGGGTGCAGCACCCCCAACGAACGTGGATGCCACCACAGCCGCTGCTGGCGAAGCAAGCGGCGCGGTGGTGGGTTGAGCTGCCGGAGGCAACCCAGGGGGGGGGGGGCGGCGGCGGGACCAAGTCCGACTCATGGTACTGGGTCCCCGCCGAAACAAGACGCCGCTCCGCCCCCCGGCGAGCTGTGTCGGCGTACCTCCCCAGAGGAAAAGGGGCGAACCTCTTCCGCGCCTCTGGGAAAGTGATGTTTTCCGTTACCTTGACATTAATTATCTGCTTTTCCTGCTTGAACTTTTCACATTTTCGCGAGTACGCTGCATAGGGTCCCCGGCAGTTGGCACAGGTGAAGGTTTCGCATTCACAATTTTCTGAGGGATGGTCATTCTGACCGCACTTAGCGCAGGTACGTCGGCCACGGCAAGAGTTTGTGCCATGCAATGTTGGCACTTGAAACAGCGCCGGGGGTTCGGGATGTACGGACGGGCTTTGCAATGTATATACCCGGCATTTATAGATTCTGGAAGGGTGGATCTATCGAAGGTGAGGATAATGTGTTGAGTGGCTATTTGTCATCGCGGCGTATGGATATGCGCTTTACAGCCGTGACGCCCTGATCCCTTAAGCCTTCCAAAAGGCCGGCATCAGTTTCGGAAATGAGATCTGCCTCAGAGATCACACCCTGAGAGCTGTTGAGGCTTCGGTGGGGTGTGACCCTGATCTCCAGATCTGCCATGCCGGTTTGTTTCAGGAGGATTCCGGATTGCTGCTGAGTTTTTACTTCAACTAGTACTTCGCCTCTTCGTAGTTTTTTTGCCTCGAAAGATTTGCCAATGATTCCTTCAAGGAACTTGGAGACGACGAATACAGACTGGGAGGAAACGGGTTTCGATTTATCTACTGATGCAAGGACCAAAAAAACGTGGATAGTTGTCAGGTTTCGGAATGTTGATGGTTGGTAGGGATGGGAAGGAAACTTCGGTGCGGCCCCTTTTCGGGGGCCGATCACGTTTGGGAGGGGGTTTTGAATTATCCATATGGCATAGGAAAAGCAGGGAGACGGGGGTACTTTCTCCTTTGACCTTACCCTGGTAGTCAAAGAGGTCCCGGAGCTCCCTGCCTAGTAGACAGGCAGGGAGCCCATCGGCCGGAGCTTGACCAAGGCTCCGACGGCCACCGCTTACGGCTTCTACCCTTCACCTTTAAACACCTCGCCACGGTTGGACACGGCTTATGTATGGGAGTTCGGGGTCCGCGGTGTCGCTGCTCACCGTCACCATGAATACTCAAGGTGCCCGTGCGGGGACCACCAAGATTACTCAAGGTGCCCCGTAAGGGGGGGGGGTATATTTCATATTTCGCTGCGTTTATTTGCGGCAGAATAATGAGCGCGCAATTAGTTCGTCGCTGAAAATACCGCAGTTAGATACCTGCCATGGGTACCTACAAGTGGCTCATTGACACTTTAGTGATTGGGACGGTACTTTTAGAGTTGTATGATTAATTAAAATTGCCTAGTTCAACCTCAGAAATAAATAAACACTGGCCGCTACTTTACTGTGCTGGAAACATTATGCGCTAGGTTTTATTCGAGTTCCGCCATTGCTCTTTTTTAAAACCTTGGTGCATGATGCCTGGGAACTCTGTATGTCAAAAGACGCTCGAAAAAAGCTATTGGCCCCGTATCTGCTTACTTCGCTGCACATGTCGGCGAAAGACGGTAGTCTTCTGCTGCCGCGTAAAAAAGGCCCTTTTTACCCCGCCGTCTTGCTCCTCTCGAGATAAACACGGTGGATGTTTCCCACAGGACAATTCAGTCTTTCGGCGTTCCAGTGCTTATTGGCGCTTTTTATTACTTTTGGATCTCTTGGAATGCCGCCACAGGGTCCAGGCTAGAGCGTTAGCCATTTTTCTGGGTTTTTTCGTTTAAGCATCGTTTTCTACGCAACGTCTTAATCTGCAATCACAAAAATTAAGCCACCATCTATTTTGAATAATGGGGAAATATCAGGTATCAGTTGTGTATGCACAGATGTTTTGTCATTCCCGAACAATGTTGGCAAGAATGAAGTGTGTTCCTAGATTTATTGATCCGGCATATATAGACCAATCATGTATGTATTCCTGTAACTTTTGGGTGGACAGATGACGAACGCAGAGACAGAGCAAAATTTTCGGGTTTTAGAATCCCGATTTCTAAAAATGAGCCCACATCTGCTTTCCCCGCTGCAAAGAACTCTACCCTTTTCCCCTTCTCTATCTCTTCATATTCCATCCTTCATACAATATACAATACCACTTTTCCGTTCCCCTCCTCTGTCGTCCTACCACACGTGCGCCCTTCCCTTTTCCCGTCACCCCGATAGTATGAAGTTCCTAGCACTTTTACATATTCCCACAGACATTCTATCCCACGGAGCATTATCGTACATTGAGATCCTTCAAAGGCGACTTCACTGCTTTGCGCGAGTGCATTGCTGAGAAGGTATTCTTGGGGGCAATATAAGGGATCCTATAGGAAAACGTGAATGCCCGGGCCATTTAAGGGTAGCATCTTGCTATGAAGCTAAAGTGTGTCGCCCCATGGCGCAGCACACGGACCGACAGGATTCATGGTTCAGTCGCATTTAAAGGGAAGGACAGATGCATGACATGTTTTCCCATCGTAGTCGCTGAAGAACGCTGGCTACTTACACGATAATTTAGAGATTCCTGAAAAAGAGACCAGTTTTGGGACGGGCCGTCAGAAAGGTTACGCGTTCACTGTATACCGACCCTCTTTGTTATGTTCTTTACTGCTGTCACTTGTTTTATACTTTGTTAATTATCCTTTTGATCCTTTCTGTTTTATCACTTTTGAATTGATCCTTTAAATGGTACGGAATCTTGTTCAGTTGCACAAGAGTAAGTAACTAATGCACCATGGTAAGTGAATTCATCCGAGAATCTACAGCGCAAACACCGCAAACACTACAGCGCAAACAGCGCAAACACCACATTCCTTTGCAGACATTGCAACACTCGCTTACCTTTGTTTTGAAGAAATCCTTTCTGTTTATTACATCATAAAGATTAAACAGGTCGTAATGTAATTACGTACGGTTACTGGGTATAAAAAAAGTCTTAAAATGCTTTCAAAATATGGTGGATGGCGTTGCATAATCGTGACATTTCACGCTATGTATATGGACGTGAGGACCAACAATTACACTTACACTCAAGCTCTGCTTTTTCTGCAACTTCGCTCGAGGCGAAATGCAGCACTGATTCTGTTTTCTTGGTAACCACCGAGTTACGATTTCGCAACCTGATTTAACGCATTGTAAGTGCGCAAAACTACATAACTGCCGAAGTTAAGGCAAGTAATCGCTACAATGGGGTGAATGTACAGTCTCAACGGAAAAAGATTGGCACAAGTGATTCATGACTGGAGCCGAAAAATCTCGACACGTGGCGCAATCGTTGCCCAGCGCGCCGATAGCGAGAGTGGCAAGCACGTTCCATTTTCCAAGAAGGGGTGGCTGGCAGAAAGCAGCCCATCCTGCTGTCGGCCCATTCGAAAGCCCACATCTTGCATAAACGCTTCTGCATTCCTTATCGACAGACATGCCTATGCACATGATTTCTTTTTTTTTTTTTTCCAGAGCTGCCAGCTACCTTACCGGCAAATATTTTCTGGACGACGCACTGTCAAAAGCAGTGGGTGGCAGTGCTTACGTCACAGGAAAGTTAAAACCAGGTGTGGTTCGAATAATTTTTATCAGAACGACACACGACATAAGTTGCAAGCAGTTTGTGGGAGTGCTTAGCGCCGACCACCCCTTCTTAAGAAAATGGAATGTGCCTTGCGCTGTCGCTGTAGGAGCGCTAAATGACAATCGCGCCGCCTGCCACGATCATTCCGCTCTAGTCATGAATCACTTGTGTCAATCTTTTTCCGTTGAGACTGTACTTCATTGGCCAGAGGAAAGAAAAGAAAATTTTAACACATTTAAACAACCCACCGCTGTAACTCATAGCCAAATCCCAAAAGCTCCCAATAAGGGAAAGCCATGGAAAAATGCTAAGCATAAGTACACAATTCTCTGAATTTCTGCACTTTTTTGCAGTTAGATGACGGCATGAGTGTTGTCAGTAGTACCATGCACTGCTCAGAACGCCAGACTTTTCGCGTAAAAGGGCACGTAATGCTTTCCGCCGAGAAAAAAGCTGCCCTCAGAATTAAAAAGCATTATTGCTGGTTATTCGCCATCATCACAAAAATGGCGGCCCCTGCGTTGTGCTGCTGAGGCAGCCCCTGCCTGAGCAGCGCGACGTCTTTGCCGCTGAGCTACGACGGTTGGCTTCCCTCACGTGTACACATTTTTATTATGGGGAATATTTATACATAGAGTAAGAGGACTTAAAATGTGCACAATTCAATAGTTGCCGAAAATATTTAAGCTGAGTAATATTGAATGACATTCTCAAGAGGAACTTCCGTGACTGAAACGGGGACGAGCCGAAGAAACAGCGCCATCCCTGTGTTTATTCGCGTCGTCTCCGTTTCCGTCACGCTGGTTCCACTCAAGAATCAGTAGCTGAATTTGCCTACTCCTATTGAATAATCATAGTGGAGCGTTCCCCGATGTGTCAAGGACACCCTGCAATACCGTAGACAAACGCTTTCTTGTTCCTTCGCGTCTGGAAGCACTGTAAAAGCTAATCACGCAGTGAGCAGCACAGCGGGATTTGCTCGAGGAGGTGCAGCCCTTTAGCATTCGTTACTTGGTTTTCGTGGATGCGGCGTCTGTTTGTGTAACAGAGTTAGTGAACGCAGCACCGAAGCCAGAAAAAAAGGGCCCATCTCCATGCGAGGGGGACTCGCGTCGCATAGGGGGTGGGTGTATTGCGTTAACGTTTAGTGTTTGGGGAGTTGGTGGTAGTGAATGCGTTGTATCAGCAGCTTCTTGACGTATTTTGAATGAGTCAAGGATATAAGGCGCGTTCGTAGCCTTTCATTCTGTGTCGGTTTTGTGGCGCAGTGGGAAGAGCACCATGTACCTCGCGTTCCGCCCACAGGTAGTAAATGCGTTGTATCAGCAGCTTCTTGACGTATTTTGAATGAGTCAAGGATATAAGACGCATTCGTAGCCTTCCATTCTGTGTCGGCTTTGTGGCGCAGTGGGTAGAGCACCATGTACCTTGCGTTCCGCCCGCAGGGTCGTGGGGTCGAAACCAGGCGCCGGTAAGTATTATTTTTTTATATAGTGTAGGGGCAGGGGTGCGGACCTGTTGTTGACAGCGAGGAGGGTAGCGAGATGCGGCAGAGGAGGAGTGGGGGAGAGGGCGCACCTGGAACGGCTGTTGCGGACGCCGAGGCACGCCGACAACGCCGGGTGACATCGTGAGTTAAAGAAATGCTCTGAATTTAAAAACGTAGCTGAGCGTCTCGCGAAGAGTGAGAAGGAGGGCGCCACGCTCGTCTATGGTGTCGTCTCTCTCACTTCTCAACCTCACCCTTTCGCCACGTGTCGCCGCCAAGGAGCACCCTTCCCTTGACACTTTCCCCAGACGCTGTTCCGCTCGCCGCTAATACGAACCACGTGCCATTTGCGCGGGAGGTTCAAACACGACTTGCGCGAAACAATGTACTCATGAGTATGAGTACTCATGAGTACACAGTATTCATTGTGATGGGAGGGTAGAATCAAAAGAAAGTTTGCCAATCTCCAGAGGAAACTGTGCGCTAGGAAAACGACGATAATGCAAGTTGAGCATCATCATCAGGATGGCGAGGAAGGGGTAGAGGAGGAAGAAGGTTGGGATAGGGCGGCCCAGTGCACTCCCGCTTTCCTGGTGAGTCCACTGGTTCTGCGGCCTATCGACCGGACGGCCAGAACCACGGTGTCCTGCGGATGTCGTCCGGACAGCCAGGCACCACGTCCTCATCATGTAGAACGGACCGAAATATGACTACCGTGCGACCGTTTTTTACTGCGCTGCTTGACCTGACAACGTTGATGCCTCCATCACGCCTTCAACGGCATGCCCTCGTCTACTTCTTCGACCAGAGCCAGAGTTCTTCCAGTAAGATTGAACCATCTTTCACTCGCAATAATATATTTAACTTGGACGCTTCTATATTTAGGAGTTAAGGGCCAGACACATGTCCGACTTTGCAGCCGGTTTTCGGCGCCGGTACACGTCCCGGAAACCGCTCCCCGCCGCCGTTTGGTGGAATTAGAGACACATGGCGCGCGGGCGCCGTCGACGCGTCGGGCCGCGTAGCTCCGCCCCGTTCGGTCGTGCGTGCATGCAGCCTTTGGCAGCCCGCACAAGGGTCGCATTGACGCTTGACGGAGTTTTCCTGGGTGCCCCGCGATGCTCCTGATGTCCTCTCGTAGGTGATTGTTGCTTTAAGTAATTGGGGTCGATTATATCCATTAATAGCGTAAATGGATTTGATTGGCCAAGAGGAGTTATGAAAAACTAAAATGTACTACAAATATAGAGAAAAAATAATCGCAACAGTCAACATACTAAAAATATGTCTTACATGTGCTCGAAAACGAAGACGCAACTTAAAAAGTCAACAAAAGAACGTTGGAATTACGAAAAAAAAATTGAGGATATGAGCCAGTCATGTAACGCCCTGCAGTTCAACAAAAATGCATAACTGGCGGAAGTACCACATTTAATCGTTGTAATAACGTAATGAAGTAAATGGTCAAACAGAATATCCCCCCAAAATACACAGCATAATCATTTCGCAAAAATGGGGACGAAATTTACAAAATGCATAGTTACATATCTTCCGAAAAACGAAGACGCAACTGAAAAATCACGGAAAAGAACGACGGGAACACGAATAAATAATCGCGCAAACGGACGAAACCAGCCCTACGCCTGTCATCTGCGGAAGAACACACTATTGGTCAACTGAATGCGCTGAATCAATATAATGGTGCAGTTTAGATCATTGGCGAAAAGAAACAAAATAAAAAATAGCCAAAACTCATAGCCAAATCTCGCTCTAAAAAACTCAATGAATACTTGCGGCGTAAGAATGCTACGCATTATTGACAATTATCTGGATTTCTACAAATGCTTTTCTCATTCAACGTGGCAAGACTATGGTTTAGGTACTTGTTCTTTTCACATGAACTTTAATAAAACCACCGAATCAACCACGATAAAGGAAGCCTTCACTGACTACACGGAGAAAGAAAAACACTGCAATGTCGACGCTTCTCAGAGATGTTGCTCTTAATTTTACTTTATACAGCGTGGTCTTTTGCAGTTACAAGGCAGGCGAAAGCGATACGAAGTTGTTTTTTGATCCCATATATTTGCTTCTGCTCGTACCATAGATATCAGCAGATCGTTTTCGGCGATGCGAGCCGCCCTTGAGCTGCTCATGGCTGTGACGCAGGAGAAATTAAGCCACCTCGCGAAATCCAGAAGCGCAGGGCATACCGAATACAGGCTCCACTTTGAAACCCGCGCGAAACGTCATGAATGACGCTTCCGCGCCTCGTGCTGTTATTGGCTGCCGCCCCCTGGCAGGTCATTGCCCACACGTTGGACGCGTGGCAGCGGCGGAAAATATCTAGCAGGTTTGACGCATGCGGAGAGCCGATTTTGGGTGCCAGGCCGGGGCCGTTCCGGCTACCGTAACGGCCCCCGCCGGAACGGGGAATCGCGTGCACAGACGCGTCCCTCTCCGCCCATGTGTCCGTCGCTTTATCCACAACACTGCCACGACCTGAACGTTTCAACTGTCTTGTATGTCCGTTTACCTTGTGCCTGTCTCATTCTTCATCGTCTTGCATACATGTTTTTCATGTATAACTACTAAAACCCGTGTTGCAGCCTCTGATATCTACCCATGAGTACCTAGTCTTCAGTCTCCGAAACCTCATAACATCACATTCATGAGTACACAGTACTCATGAGTACATAGTACTCATAAGTACGGCACTCATGAGTGCACAGTACTCATGAGTATGAGTACTCATGAGTACAATACTCATGAATACTGTATTTGCGCGTGCTTGCACTCGTGAGTACAGTAGTGCAAACAAGTTTTATCATGAACTGTAGAAGAAGTGCAACTGGGCTAGTTGGCAATGCATATGGGACATCTTGAAGGTAGCGCACTTAAACACGGACACTAGCGAAAGAAACGACAAACCACAGCGCTGACTCACAACTGATTTTTATTAGAACAGACACACTTAAATACTACAACCTAAGCCCATGTGACCAGACATCATGCATACTTCACAATCGAGTGTATCATTTCTGTAACATGACAGGCATGAAACAGACTGTGTGTATGAAGGCGCGTGTTATATTTACGTTGCAGAGCGATTTAGAAATTCAAACCAACTCTCATGCAAATATATTCACAGATTGTCCCACGGTTTGAAAAATGTTGCGGGTCGCTTAGGTGTGCGGGTTGTATTTTCGGCGCCCAATAACCTTAGCAAAATTTGTGGATCTGTTGACAGAAAGCTTAAAGGCATGTCGCGCGGCACTGGAAAGGGTTGCGGGGTGAAGCATGTGTCTCCTTTTGTTCCATGCAAAAAGTGTGGTGTCTACCTTATACAATTTCCTTGTGGTTATGTGTATATTGGTCAGACAAGTCGATGTATCAATGTAAGGTTGCTGGAATACAAAAGGTCTTTAGGAGGAGACACCTACTCGCATGTGGCTCAACACGCATCAAAGTGCAAGTGCGAGCCTGCGTTCCAGGAAACGGTTATATTATCTGTGCACAGGGATAAGTTAACACGCGAGATTATTGAGGCATATAACCTTACATTGATACATCGACTTGTCTGACCAATATACACATAACCACAAGGAAATTGTATAAGGTAGACACCACACTTTTTGCATGGAACAAAAGGAGACATATGCTTCACCCCGCAACCCTTTCCAGTGCCGCGCGACATGCCTTTAAGCTTTCTGTCAACAGATCCACAAATTTTGCTAAGGTTATTGGGCGCCGAAAATACAACCCGCACACCTAAGCGACCCGCAACATTTTTCAAACCGTGGGACAATCTGTGAATATATTTACATGAGAGTTGGTTTGAATTTCTAAATCGCTCTGCAACGTAAATATAACACGCGCCTTCATACACACAGTCTGTTTCATGCCTGTCATGTTTTGGAAATGATACGCTGGATTGTGACTTATGTATGATGTCTGGTCACATGGGTTTAGGTTGTAGTATTTAAGTGTGTGTCTGTTCTAATAAAAATCAGTTGTGAGTCAGCGCTGTGGTTTGTCGTTTCTTTCGCTAGTGTCCGTGTTTAAGTGCGCTACCTTCAAGATGTCCCTTATCACAAACTCGAGTCCGCACGAGTGTGTACGAGTGGCAAACATTTAGCGGTGCCGCTGTGCAGCTTAACTGTGAAAGATGGTAAAATCAGACAAAGAAAATTGCGCCTCTCTCTCCTTTTCCGGTCCCTGTTTGGCGCTGGTAGCGTTTTTCGGCGGTCGCTCGCGAAGGGGTTACGGTGAAGAGGAAAACAACGAGGGGGTGACAGCCGGGTGCGCAATGCCGCCGGAGTTCTTCTGCTCCTATGGCACGTGTTGACAAATAGCCAGCCTGGGAACGCGATCCTTCCACTGGCTGTAGTTTGAATCCGACGAATGGAGGCGAAGCGATTGCGTCAGCCGAGCCGCCGCCACAGGGAAATGGAAGGAGACTCAGCGGCGCCGTATCTAGGCGGGACTCGCTGCGTGTCTGCCGCGGGCCGTTCGTCCCAGGCATGATTCAGTCCGGCTGTCGCGATGAGAATCGGCGGCGCACTTCACGCCAAGTTGCGGCGCATCTGCCGCGGGCGTTTTGACCGAGGAACGAATCAGCACCGCCATCGGCCCGCCGCCAAGTGCAGCGAATTTGTATCGGGCGCTCTCGCACTACACACACGCATACCAAAATGAGTGGTTAAAGTCAGACGCGTGTAGGTTTTGCCCGGGCTCCTAACGGAAATAAACATACTGACGCGTTCCCTCCCCCCACCCTGTGGAGGTGAAAAGCAAAAACGCCCGTTTTAACGAGATTTCGGAGCACGCTAAATATCCCTAGGTGGTCAAAATTAATCCGGAAGCCCCCACTACGGCGCGCCACATCGGCTGTGTCGCGTCGGTGCGTTGAACCCTACAATCAATCAATCACATATCTGGAACCTGCGCATGGCTTTCGTCGCGCTGTGGCTCATCTGTTTCCCTGTAATTTCATCGTTCTCAGCCAAGGGGAACAGTGTGACGCTTAAGGATAAACTTGTGCAATGAACCAAGGGTGGGATAAAGGCTGTTCAACTCGTTGCGACCGCAGAGAACCACTGGACAGAAAGCTGCTGTTTTTCGCACGTCAACTGCTCCAAGAATCGTCCCGTGCATTTCATTGTATCCTGTACGCGCAAAACAATCAACGTAAATATACGGCACGTATACGCCTGAACCCTACACCCGCTTCGTTTGCTTGTAGGGCGCTGCGAATAAAACGTACGGGCGTTAAACAAGCTTCACCTTTGCTCGGCCGTTCTTTCATACGCTGTCGTTATACAAATGATTTTTTTTCACAAGTTTATGTAATGGCGCACTCGACCAGTTCTTACCGAATATTGCCCACGATACGCCAGAAACGAAACTATGCATTTAGGGTGGTGGCCGGAATTTTGGTCTGCTGCCGAGTAAAAAGACGATGTTTGGGGACGCCGCTATAGTAAAGCCTGCGCAAAGTAGTACGCTGTAGGCTGTTGCGGTTGAGAGTGGTATTTTGGAAGTTGGAACCACGAGGACACACGGGTCGCTCGCACTTCTGCGGTGCCCCCTCTCAGTAGTGTCAACACCATATTTCTCCTTCGTTCTTTTGGCATTTTTGCGGTAACGCAGATTTAGAGCGCGGAAGCACTCGTCTTGCTCACCGTCGTAGCTAATATCGTACTCAGTAGACCATCTTCGTTGATCCTCTAAAGGCTATTTAACATACACATAATATTTGCATTGGGTGCACGCATTTAAAAGTTTCGTGCATTCCCGTGCGTGGTTTCAGATACCTGTTCTTGAACTCCACAACCACTGGGACTATATATGACATAAACTACGCTTCGAAACACATCTCTGTTGTTCCCATTTTGGAGGCACACCACAATATTGTGGCGGGCGGATGTTCTAGAGTGCAAAATGGTTCATTTCGTTGCATTCGAAAGACACTCTAATACAAAGCTCAATATGCTGTTAAGCGCGGCTAGACCAAAGTGCACCTGCAGTGTTTTCGTTTGCGTGGAAACTCGCACTTGATTCGCTAGTGTCTAAACACGAAATTTCGCTCCTGCAGAGTTTTGTTCCCAGTCAATATTCCAACAGAGCAGAGCACAGGGCAAGCAATGTACATTTCCTTACCAGTTTTCTAAAGTAGGCGTGTTTATTTCTTTGACCCGAATTTTATTCTTGCATTTTTACCCCCGACGCTCGGCGGCTACATGCAAGGTAACGCTTTGTTTACACTTCAGTGTCCTAACGAGCACGGTGCATGAACTGCACGAGATCTGGACACAGGCAGCATGCACGATGGCACGCACAGGAACGAGACGACGCATGCAAAACTGCAATTGCCTGCTCACCGGACATCTCCCAGGTATTCGCCACGATTACGGAAGCGCAAGCGAAGCTCAGTGCACTTTTGGCGATGTCACAAACACACGCTGCTCTGACACCCACCGAGCCAATCGATGAGCTGCATTGCCCACGCGCAGGTCATTCCAGCAACGAGCAACGAGACGCGCAAAGTGTGCAGCACGCACGAGCCAGAAGACACCACGTGCCTGGCACCCGCTCTTCCGGTCCAGACGTGCACGAATGAAACGCTGAGAGCGCGGTACGAATGGAACCAGTACGTACATTTTCCCCACGTGCTGTCCCGGCCCCGGTACACGCAATCAACGACATTGCATCCGGATTGGTGGGCATGGCCACGACGAGAGAGGCACCCGGCGCACGAAACGCACCATACGTGGCAAATGACAGCAAGGTTAGGGGAATTTCCCAGGACAAACGAGACTCACAGCGCACGAAGCGAAGCAGAGGTGACGAACGACATCCAAAGTGGATCGGTAGAGCTGCCCACGGCGAACTAAATGCACAGCGCACGGAATACGACCACACCAACACACATGGAGAAAACCGCTATTCGCGACAACTTCCGCTCCCGCTTCGCTATCAGGACTTGGCCAGCGAATGTCAGAACCGCAGAAATCAGCCTTGCCACGAGCAAAAAAATTAGTGCCCTTCCACTCTGTGAAGAAGGATGACCTGCAATGTTGGACGCAGTCCACGGAGTGCACGAAACAAAACACGTTTATTGTAATCTGCTATTGAGCATATTTCCAAGCGAATTAGATGAACGAACTTCTGACGGATCCAAGCTTTGTTCTTGCAGATAAACGTGGAAGTGCCTGTGTCCCTCCCGCGTCGTAAGCACACACGTAAGGCCGGGTTTATACTTGCCGCAACTGTCCCAATAACTTTAAAGAATGACGTCATTTCACATCTCCGCCAACCGCACTGGGTGACAGGGCGTTTTCTACGTCAATAGATCACGACGATACGGCTTTTACGTTGGTAGTCTAAGCACAGCCTAACATACAAACCTAATCCGCTCTACCACTAAGGACTCCAGACAGGTCCCATTGGACCGTTTACGTCCGCGTTTGAATCTCGCACCAGCACAACTGACATGTCATCCATCAGTACGGGCATGAAACCTATAGCTGCGCGCTCACGCCTCCCCTCCTCCCTCCCACTACTGTCCCCTACAAACCTGCGCACGCATAAACCGGCAACCGGTCATGTGCACGCGCTTAGAAGTGACAGAGGCCGTCGAAAATATCCCCTGAAAGCCCTCTGAAGAAATGATATTGGCTCACGCCGGTGTTACAAGCGGGAAATTTGCTGTTCATCCGGGAGGGATTCGCCGCTACTCCACGAGCTGAAGTTGAGCCGGTAGCAGCGGTTCCAGCAGCTTTTCGTTGTTTTTACGTCCATTGGCGCTTGTGTTCGGGCCAACGCGTCGATTCTTGCTCTTCTTCCTCCAAACGAACGGCATGCATCCGTCCCATAACGATTTAAAACCTGAAGGCCCTTGAGCTCTATTCTCGCGTACAAACACGTGGCTGTCCGTTTTCCTTCCCCCTCGTATTTATCTTACTGTGTGTGTAAGATGTCTAAAACATCAACCTACACCCTAACCACTCGATTAAGTAGGACAGCCGACTAAAGGCATTCAGCCATGTAATTTCAACATTTCAAAACCAGCACAACCGGCATTTCATCGGTAGCAGCATGAAGCCTAGCTGTGCGTGCACGCCCCCATTTTTCTACCCTCAAACCGTGCACGCATAAACCGTCAACCGGTGATGGCGCATACTTAGGCATGAAAGACCCGAGCAAAAATGTCGCTCGGAAGTCCGTCCAATCTGGAAAAAAAAATATTGGCTCAAACTGGCGTTCCAACTGGGGAAGTTTCCCTTCTACTGGGAGGGATTAACAGCTACCTGGCGAAGTGAATTTGAGTGGAAACGGTAATGGCGGGTGTCGGTCGTCTGAGAGGCATTCATTTGGCAGCCGTTACCTTGGCTTCGCGGGAGTGGCGTATGTTTACGTCCGCGTAACCGAGTGAGCGAACGAAGCAGCGACAAAAGAAAGAAAACAGAGAGGAGCGTCTTGCGAAGGGTGAAGTGGAGTACGACACGAGCGGTGACGGCGTCATCTCTCACTGCCTTTACGTCACACATGTTTTTTGTGTCACCACCAAGGAGCGCCCTCCCCCTGACACTTTCACGAGGCGCTTTTTCATTATCCGCTAATCCAAACCACGTGACGTTTGCGCGGGAGGTTAGAACACGATATGCAACAACATGCTCACTGCTCCCTTGTGCGTGGCTAATCCGAAACACGTGACATTTGCGCAGGAGGTTTAAAACCGATTGGCAACATCCTGGCCGGCGGCGGCGGCGCACTTCGAGGCCGCTGCAGAGTAGCGCACGCCGCCGTACGCTCGCTGATCACGCGAACACTTCCTTAGACGCAGCAGAAATGCGCCGTGACCGAGAAGACTGCAGCTCCCGCTGGGCACGAATTTCACATTGGTGAGTAGTAATCGTCAGATCATTTTTTACGCCCATCCGTGCTTCTGTTTATTGTTCGCAATCATCTGATAACCGCATACCGCTGTTAGCTGCCAACTTCGCAACTTGCCTAAGGGGCATCGGTGCACGCGGAACGTCCGAGCCGGAACGAACAAGATCCCGGCACCCACTGCTCCGATTGAGACACACCCGACAAACACCATTTCGTACAAGAGGATGCAACCACACAAGAGGATGCAACCACGAGCAAGCGTACTCGGGACGAACGGGACGCTTTCGAGCCTGCTTGTACGGGAGAGGTACCAATTTTGGCATTCTCGAAACAACGGGCAAAAGACGAGAGCTTGAGCGACGACACGGACACGGTCAGACTGGCAACAAATGAACCCGATCCAGGCGGAACGCTTGCGACGCCAAGGAATGTGGGACTGAACGGACGAGACGAACTACACCCGCTTCTAAACCACAACGGTTTCACTTCGGAAGAAAGCAAGGCGACAGCGACCACGGAGCGTTAACCACTTTGACCGATCAGCCACGCCACCCTAGGACAACGCCACGCTACCGCACGCTAAACGAAAAGCCAAACAGCTCCCGCACCATACGCAACGCATACCGCAATTGAAGCAACGTCCTCAACGCGCCAAACTGCCGTCCCTGCACACCGCAGCTCGCCACCGGATAAAACAGACGTATATGCTCCCACATGCATCAAGCACAGAACGAGCTACACGAACACAATCGCCGACGGAAGCGGCGCGACTAACGCAACACCGTAAACGCTGTCAAGTTCAGGTCCGGCGCAGTGAATCTCACGGCACACACACAAAAAAACATCCCCCTCTCGAGGGACACGATCAAATGCAGAGCATTTCCGCGAGGGGCGCGCCTGCAAGTCGTATGGATTACGTATTGGTTGTTGTTGTTGTTGTAATTGTTGTCTTCCAGCGTAGACATTGTCGATGAAGTGGATGGTGAAACGTGAAACGTGCCGTGAACCCCCTGCCGCGGCTATGACGCAACGTGGAACGGCTATGACGCAACGTGGCGCGGCTATGACGCAACACAATCCAACACAATCCACTTTAATCCAATCCAATCCAAATCCAAACCAATCCAATCCAAGCCAAGCCAATCCAATCGAATCCAATCCAATGCCCCTCGCGAGAGCTTGTTATAGCACCGAAATCGCGCCACCACACGAACGCGTCATGTTGACGTCACGATCACGCCACAGATGTTAGCGACCGGAGCGCGCGCGAACGACATATGTGGTTTAAGCGCGAACCGACCGCGGCGAGAGAGCGCGATGCGAGCGCCCCCACCTGTTCTTGCGCGCGAACCGGCTGTTGCTCAGCGCGAAACGAAAACGTACGACAAAAGATGTCACCCGAACACACGCAGACAACTGCAATTTACGGCCACGGCCGTGCCGAGAAGCCCCGAGCTCCCCGTGAGCCCGACGCAGCCCAGGCTTCATTGTTTCATTCCTGAGAGCAACAGGAGACGCCAGACGCAACGCGAGTGCTTACGTTTCGTTTCGCCTTCGCGTAGTGGCTTGCTCTACGACAGTGCACCGCGTCAGACATTCTCTTCCCGTGCTCCTCTGTCCTGGTCTATATGTAACCTCAGTTTTTACTGCAAAGCAGTATATCTTTCACCCTTACCCAGTTTTCATTCCGGTGAAGTGGATTTACTCGGTGCTGCTCCAGGGCTCCTCCCCGCCACCGCCGACCCCTCTTTCACAACGGTTATCACAACAGCTATACGCCTCGCCACCACCAATGCCTCTTTCGTAACTTGCGCAGTCGGCTGGCAGCGGCCGTAGCGCCGTTTTCAGATGATTGCGGAGAATTACAGCAGCGCGAATTGGTGTAAAAACACCTGAAGTCGCCGCCACCACCGCCGCCGCCGAGAACATAGCCACGGCCGTTGCTGCCACTAATACCACCTCGCCCACCAGCTGCAACTCGGCCTCTTGGAACGCCGACCTGAGCACATGATTCTACTTCAGCTCGAAAGCCATTGCGAGCGACATTCTTGCGTGGGCGGCCCTCGTTGACCAGCTCGTCATAATTCTTCAGGAGGAATAATAATAATAGATCGTAGTCTGGCCGCATAAAAATGATTTCTCTTTCTCTTCGCCGGGGTACTTCACGCCCAGCCCTGGTTGCCGCTTAGGCATGCACGGGTTCGGGGTGGAGGGAGGGGGATGCACGCACAGTAGGCCCTCATGCCGCTACCCATGACATACCCGTTGTGGTAATGGCAGATTTAAACGTGAGAGTCTCATGACTCAAAGCGCCCTGTCAGCTGTCTAGCACAATCGAGCGGTTTGGATCTGGGTTGGTGTGTTGCACAGACAATGAGATGCCTACGACTGGGCAGCGAAAAGGACACCCCAAAGTGTCCACTAGTAGAGAAGTCGAAGCCCTCAAGGTTTTAGCTCGCTTTGGGATGAACGCTTGCCACTCGCTTAGAGGAAGAACAGCGGAGACTGAAGATGCGCCAGCCCCAACAGAAGCGTAAACTGGCGCGAAAGCAAGGGGAAGCCGCTGTCACCACCGTTGCCGCCTCAAGTTTCAGCTGGTCTAGTAGCTGCGAATCCCTCCCGGATGAACAGCAACTGGCCTGCTTGAAACGCCGATGTTGGCCACTGTCACTTGTTCAGCGTAAAGGGCTTTCATGTTCGACAGTGCCGTTCACTTCTAAGCACCCGCTGATGACCGGTTGCAGGTAAGTTGATAAGTTGAGTATTCATGTGTATTCAAGATAAGTTGAGTATTCATGTGTAATACAAATTCAGTACTCATGCGTACAGATTGAGCAGTCATGGGTACAGAAAATTGAGTACTCATGAGTACGGATAGTACTCATGAGTACAGATGAGTTGATTGTTGTTTTGTTTTGTTTTATGGCACATAAGCAACTTAGGCTATCATGCGCCAAGCAGAAGGTTTTGTGCATTTTGCCGGTTTAGGGTTTATGCATTTGCCGGTTTAGGGAGAGGGCGGGGGGGCATGCGCAGCTAACGGTTCAATGCCGTTGCGGATGACCTGCCCGTTATGTTGGCGTAAAGTTTAAATGGGGCCGTCAAACAGCCCAATGAACCCATTCGGTGTCCGAGGTGGTAGAGCGGATTGCGTTGGCGTATTACACAAACAGAAAGGTGCCTATGACACCGAAGAGAAAGAGGCAGGCCTACGTTTGTCCACTCAGATAAAGGGCGTTTCTTTACAAATATTATTCAAATAATTGGCTAGGAAGTATGACCAGTGGTAAGTTACAAACTGTGTTTCATCCTTTGCCGATCATCCTTCACAGAGTGGAAGGGCACTAAATTTTTTTCTAATAAATTAAACCTTTATGTAGCCTTTCATTCGAATCACGACCTAGCTAACAGTAAACATAAGTTGAGTATTCATGTGTAATACAAATTCAGTACTCATGCGTACAGATTGAGCAGTCATGGGTACAGAAGATTGAGTACTCATAAGTACGGATAGTACTCATGAGTACAGATGAGTTGATTGTTGTTGTGTTTTGTTTTATGGCACATAAGCAACTTAGGCTATCGTGCGCCAAGCAGAAGGTTTTGTGTATTTTGTCGATAATAACTTATTGTTAGAGCACGTTACAGGATTACAGCTTGTTTAGAAGCACTGCTTCTTTTATAAAAATAAAAACGGAGGAAATTTCAACAAGAGCGTTTTCTCCTAAAAGTAGACTGGGGTGAAATGAAATGTGTTCGTCGTAGAACAGCCTAACATGCTTTTTTTTCTCAGGACCTCACATTTCGTACATGAGAGTAACATGTGGTTTACTGTTAGCTCTTGGTCGCATTCCTCACATATCGGTTTATCCTCTTTCATAAGAAGAAAGTTATGTGTCAGATGTGTATGTCCAATGCGGAGACGACATAAAATAACTTCTGTTAAGCTTTCTTCATGTCTGCTTGTATCCCACTCTGCTATAGTGGGTTGAACTATGTGAAGTTTGTTGTTCGTTTCTTTATTTCAAGAGGACTTCCATGTTTCTCTCACTTTACTCCGTTTGAATTTTATACAGTCGCTATGATGAATCTGTACTTGTTTTACTGTTTTACTACCAGCCTGTGTAGCACATCCATCGGATCTCTCATTTCAATTGATGCCAACATGGCTAGGAACCTAGCACAACTTAATTTCCTGTCCCTGTGTTTTTGCTGTCACTATATTGTGTATTATGTTAGCTAGTATGGGTTGATCTGCATTTTTGTAAAGTAATTGTAGGGCTGTGATCGCGCTGAGCGAGTCTGTGTAGATAACACTTTTCAGAATGAAATCTATGGTTGTACGGAATTCCGTGTGGTCGGGGTGGGTCATAATACAACGAGGAATAAAAACACCGACCAAAAAACATATTTCCTAAAATAAGAGACGTTTCGGCTCCCACACGGGAGCCGAAACATTTTTATTTTACGAAATGTATTTTTGGTCGGTGTTTTTATTCCTCGTTGTATCACTTTTCAGAATCCTTTCCTTGCTTATTCTTTCTACAGCCACAACAATGGCATAAGAATCCGCTGTGAAATCCGAGGCGCACTGAGGTAGCTTGATCGCCTTCTCCCATTTACCCTGTATTATTGAACTCCCAGCATAGCAAGATGTTTTGGAACCATCTGGGTAAATTGAGGTGTAGCCTTTGTATTTTTTGTTTAGTGCCAAAAACGCGTGTAGTATGTGTTCGCACGGTGTTTTCTTTTTTTTTTTGAAAGCGTGTCGGTGTAAAATTGGACACAGCATGGAATGTATACCAAGGTGGTAGTTGTTTTGTTCTTTGGGTAGTCCCAGGTAATGTGTCCAACATACTAAGTTCTTTGCATTTCTCTTCAAAACGAAGGAGCAATGGTCTAATAGCTTGGGTTTTTTTTTTCTGTGTACATTGACATCGGGATTTTGTTCTACCATGTGTGTAGGTGTGTATAGTTTACATTTTTTTTGTTCACTGAAGTGTTGCATTTGTAATCACTGCTCTGTATTTCAACCACTCCTGCTATACCCCTTAAAGGGCCGCAGTATATGAAAATAAATAAATAAATCATCATCATTTTCATCGCTCACCGTGTGCACTGTCAGTCTATTTGAGCGAATTAGGAGAGGTCGCTTTGGTGCGCAAAGACACCCTATCGTTGCGTTATTTGGCGTATGATTGATGTGCCCCATGTGAAACATATTGTGCAAATCTGGTTTTGAAGGGTGTTTCCCTCGGACGTCGACGGCATGAGTAAGGCTTGAGTAAGTAAAGGTGTGCCAGCAAGCGAGCCGCGTCTGCGTTCGCACTGCCCTCTCGTTACAAAGCCCCTCCCTCCCTTCAAGGCAGCATAGCCATCGTCAATAGAGGTTGCCGTTCCCCCTGTTGAATTTCCCTTCCCTTCTGTCGCCTCAATGGAGACGCCGCGTATAGTTTGGACCAAGGCTTCGCTGGTCAATCCACCTTCTAATGCTCCGGAATTCTAGTCGTCGAACAGAACAGACAAAGTGTCTTACCTTGTTCTTTCGATGAGAACAGATCGTGGGGATCTGAAATGAGGCGACGTAAAAATCCAGTATTAGCTTGCACGGGAAGTCGCAAGGACATATTGTAAGGTGATAATAAACACACGCATTGGTCCCAATTTACTCTCAGAAATTGTGGAGGTGGAACTCGAGAATTTCGTGGGTGAATGTTCGGCGGCTGTGCCTCTGATACGATGCATCGTTTGACGCCCTTTGTCTTCCTCACGCAGGTATTAGCCGATGCATGCCTATTAGCATCCGGCCCGATCCCCGAAGAAGCAAGTACCCCTTCCTGGAGCAGATTTCCGGCCGTAACAAGTGTTCACCACCGCACCACTACATAGAGCAACCCTCTGCGTTGCTTTACCCCTCCCCTACAATCTGAAAGTTCCACCCTCATCAACAATGACAGTGCACCTGGACACAAAAGCGCGAGCATCGCGAGCGGTGCTCAGTGGACTCAGCGGTTTTGTCTCTGACATGATGCATCTTTTGACGCCCTTCGTCTTCCTCACGCAGGTGCGTCGATACGAACCCCTCCTAGCAAAGAAAACCATCAATTGTTTTTTTTGGTGCAGTTTCCGAGCTCTCAGTGCATTGTTACCCTGTTTTACCAGTATACTGATGTTGTTGACCAACGATTATTACTCTTGGGAGACGTGGAAACAAACCCAGGGCCCCCTAAAACGCGACAAAACGCACACAGCGAACCTGAAGACGACGTACACTCCATACTAACCAAGCTCGAAGAAACTCGAAGCCTCTATTTTGACTGAACTGAAAAATATAACCGTCAGACTCACCACAACTGAACAAACCATAGCCAAACTAGTAGCTCGAATTTCCAAAACGGAATCTCAGTGTTCTAACTTGCCTTCTATCCGTACAGACATTAAAAATTTACAATCTACAGCAAACGAATCAGCAAAAGCGTTCTGTAACATAATGACAGACTAAACGATGCAGAAGATAGCTCCCGCCCCAATAACCTGATTTTCTTTGGCGTGGCAGAAAGCGACTCCCAAACGTGGAGCCACGGGAAAAACCTATGACCGATATTTGTAGCCAGCATCTCGAAGTAACTCGAGCCTCACGAAATAGACACAGCGCACCAGATCGAAAAGCCTCAAGATAACAAAAAACGGTCAATAATTGTTAAATTCACAAATTCCAAATGGTGTCAAACTAAAAGATACGCCCTACAGCGTTGCTGAGGACTTTCGCAGTGCTACATGTTTGATACATAACCAATTGCTCCGATTTGCGGGCCAGAACAACGCCCCTTTCAAACTGCGTCACAAGAAACTACTGATTCGGACAAAAATATTGTACTATGACATGAGTACCAGCTAAGTAAAGGAGACCGTATTGTCTACACATCAGCCATCACCGAATCAGCAGAAAGGAAAAAGTCACCTCAAACGCAACCAAATCCCAAGCTCCACCCGCCAGCTCATTCAAATTCTTGTTCATGCTTTTCTATTCTCTACACTGATATTCGAAGCATAATGCCCACATGCGATGAAATAATTGACCTAATAAAGACTTGGGAATGCGAACCGTCATGCTGACCGAAACTTGGTTAAACCCCGCTATCATTGACTTTGAAATCTTTCCAAACGCTCCCGAACTTTCTGGTCTACCAACATGACCGATTACTGCAACGTCGTAGGGTGTGTTAGTAGGGGTGAATTTTTCTGCCCGCCACTCTAAAATTGAAATAAACTGCCCCCTTGAAGCACTCTGGATAGCGTGCGAAAGCCCACGAGGCACTACGATATTTGGGGTGTGTTATCGCCCCCCTAAGCCGGATTACAATTTCCCCACCCACCTTAAAGACGTCCTTGACGTCCTACACAAAAAAAATTCCAAAATCTAGCTTTATTTTCGTCCGCGAACTATGCAAACATTAATTGGCGAGATAACTGCACCATCTATCCACAATAAGAATGTAATGAATTTCTAAACTGCTTAGAAAACTGTCAGCTAACTCAAGTAATCACACAGGCTACCAGAGAAACAGCGACCACATCCAACATTCTGGACCTAATATTGTTGTCGGACCCAAGCCGCCTGCAATCTGTCTTATACCTGCAGGAGTTAAGCGGCCACAAAGTTATTTTAGCAACATTTACAACGCACCTTATAGTTGAGAAGTCCAGAAACAAACATCTCAAACTTTGTGACCGGGGCTATTTTTAAAATAGCCCCGGTCACAGAGTTTGAGATGTATTTTATGAAGCTATTAGCACGGAACTGGATGAGTTCTAGCACTCTTTCTAAGAAGGAGTCGAAGACCGATCTGTACAGGAGAACCGGCGCCTTTTTTCATCTAAAATAACCGAACTGAGTGAACCATTTATACAAACAATCACAATTAAAGAAAAACCATCAGCCCCTTGGTTCACTAAAACAAATAAAAGACTGATGTGCAAGAAAAGACGCCTGTTTCAAACAGCAGAGAAGAAAAACCGGAAGTCATCATGGGAAGCTTACCACACGGTGGAAATAGAAGTAAAAAAAGCCATTAGCCCTGCCAAATATCAGTTTTTTCACGTCGGCTTACCTGACATGCTGAGGACTAATCCCAAGCAGTTTTGGTGAACCGTAATTCCTCCCACTTCTTCAATAATGTTATCCAGCAACTCAGACGAAACGCTAGGCGATAAGGATTGCGCAAACGTACTTAAGGGCGCATTCTCTTCCGTGTTTACGTAAGAGCGCACCACTACCTTCCCAGCAGACCATACTGCCATTTTGAATAATGTGCCCCCAATTATAATTGACACCAGCAGAATCACCTGCCTAATCAAAAACTTGAAGAATTCTTCAGCTGCGGGGCCCGATAGCATAGTATCAAAAATACTTAAAAACACAACAGATGTGGCAAGCGCGGTATTGACAATGCTGCTCTCCCAATCACTGTCTTCTGGCCATATACGCTGGGAATGGAAACTTCGGGAAATTGTCCCAGTCTTTAAAAGTGGTAACAAATCATCGACATGTAACAATCGTCCAATATCACTAACCAGCATTTGCCTCAAACATTATGGAACATATCATTTTCACAAATGTGATAAATCATCTGGAAAACAACAACTTCATAGATCAGTCACAGCACGGCTTCCGCAAAACATTGTCGTGTGAAATACAGCTCGTTACATTGCTTCAGTATTTGCACGCTAACCTTGATAATAACATTCAAATCGACGCAATATTTCTTGACTTCCAAAACGTATTCTACAAAGTCCCTCATCGTCGTTTGATGAGTAAATTAAAACAGCTTAACCTTGACTCAGTTGTATTAGACTGGATATATGTAACTTCCTTACTAATAGAAAACAATATGTAGTCGTAAACAACACTGCTTCCAATATTGCCAAAGTGCAATTTGAAGTACCACAAGTCACTGTACTCGGACCGCTTCTGTTCCTAATATTTTAGACTGATTTAGAAGGACATTATCAAGCTATTTCAACCATCTGAACCGACCTGGACACTATAAAAACAGATACCACTGAAATGGCTAACCACATCGTCCGTCTTGCTGCACAGATGGATGATACCGAAAACAGCGTTAGAACGGTGCACGCTAGTTGGTGCATACTGAAATTCGAAACAGCGCAAAAATACGGGGTAAGGAAACGACGACACAAGGCGCTGACTAACAACTGGTTGGTTTATTGCGCGGGTTGCGAAATATACCCAGAAAAGAAGGCGAGAAGGAACACGACAAAAAAAGGAAGCACAAAAAAGAGCACGAAAAAAAGAAGTGCATTGAACATTGCACATAAAATACAAGACATACACGTGCATTGATTAAATGGTAGCAACGCTGATATGAGAAGTGGCCAGAGGCGCGAGGCAAGCAAGACATCCTGAACAGTTAGGCTTTTTATGAGTCCAGGTAGTGGATTCCCTTTTTTAGTAATTCAATGGACGGCTTACTCACACAATCGCTGCCTGCCTTATGAATGAGGTAGGCTTCATAGATCTCACGCTCACGCTGACCCTCATACGTTCTTGCAACACGGGTATCGTGGAATCTCGGCGAGAAGCCGTGGTCTTTACAATGTGTGGCAAGATTGCTGCCAGTACCCGTTTTCAGTGTGTTTGCATGCTCGCAGAGACGATCGTTTAGACAGCGCCCGGTCTGACCGATATAGGTCTTCCCGCAAGACAAGGGAACTTCATACACAACGGAGCGCCTACATTCTACGTACGGTTTTGTGTGATTTATTTCGCAAAAGGTGCCCCTTGGCTTATTTATGTTCACTCGCCTACAAAGGCCACCCAGTTTGTGTGTTGCGGAAAACACTACTCCTACACCAGTGCGACCCGCTACCTTTTTCAACATGTATGAAACTCTATGCACATAAGGAACAACAGCGATTTTTGCCGGCCTGTCCTTCAACGATCCAGCTTCGCTGCGTTTGTGAAATCGCCCTAGCAACACTTCAGCTAAGTCACGTAGCAAGGCCGGTGGGAAGCCTGCCAACAGGAGCCTCACAACCTGCGAATCAAAACTGGCGTCTACTTCATGCTGGCGTCTACTGACGTCTGGTGTCTACTGGCGTCTACTTCATGCTGGCGTCTACTTCATGCGGGCAAGATCTCTTAAGGGAGCCCCTTAATGCAGCTAAGGCAATGCTCCGTTTCACGACTTTGGAATGGGCGGACGAGAACGGAAGAAGGTTTTTCCTGGAGAGGGGTGCATACCTCCAACAAACATGGCTTGGCCTGAAATGCAAGAGGAGGTCCAAAAACCGCAGCTCATTGCCCGAAGGAAGTTCCCTTTTAAGCGTGAGACCAGCTAGGGTGGTCTCGAAAATGTCCGTGATGCGCTGCACATGCTCGTCCCCGTCACCAGTCATGCACTCGAAAAGCACCAAGAAGTCATCCACGTAGCGGAAAACGCGCACGGTTTTGGCGGCACGAAGCCGGCAGTGTCGCGCCAGCAGGAGGTCGCTAAGCATAGGCGCCAAGCACGACCCTATGCATACACCTTTCCTCTGAACGAAGAATTCGCTCTTGAACTCCACAAGAGAAGAGCGCACGTAGAGGCCCAACAGGTCCAAGAAGGTGTTGGCGTCCACACCACTGGCATTCTGGAAGCGGACGAATCCGTAGTGGTCTATTCCCTCAGAAACGACCTCCATGAGCTCGGAGTGCGGCAAGGAATAGTAGACGTCTTTAATGTCCAGGGAGAATCCATACACATGAGCGGGGGACTGCCGTTGGAGGTAGTCAGAAACTTTCGTAAGGCTCCTGACAAGGAAAGGGTCGTCGATTTTCAGCTGGGAAAGCGACTTTTGCAAGAACTTGCCCAGTACGCGTTGCCAAGAGCCCCTTTCGGACACGATGACGCGGAATGGCGTTGGAAAGATTGCTCGATACAGAAACTGACGCCCAGCTCCGGCTCTTCGCGCTCCATACAGGACAGGAATTGGGCGACGCCGGCAATACTTCTTCCGGAACGGTATCAAAAACTATACTTTAAATCACGCCTTCAGCTAGTGAGTGCGATGTTGATAAAAAGTTGCGATAAACAGTTGCGATTGTGATAAAAAGTTGCGCATACGCAAAATATCGTGCGGACAAGCATCAAAAGTCAACCGCGCGCCAAGAAACAGCTGGTAGAGCGAGCCCGAGTGAAGCATACGACAAATGCGAGAATACCTTAGCCGACTTCACGAAGACGCGCTTTGCAGCGCCGCCCATGGTCGCACTTACCTCCAATACCTCTACCCCCAACGGTTTTATCTCCGCGGGCAAAAACGCCAAGGCGCCGAGAATACACTTATACACAGCAGGATCCGCCCCCCCCCCCCCTCCCGGTCCGGGATTTTTCGCTAGGTTGCAAGGGTGTTATTTGCAGACAGTGGAAATTCCCCTCGAGGAAGTAAATCACTTGAAGTGGAAGGCATAGTGTCTGGCTGTGCCATGTCCTCCCGCGCATCAACATTTTTGCGCAAACGAGTTATGCATTGTAAGAAACGGGTGCCTTCACAAGGTCACGCGCGGGCCGCATATGCGTACGCTAAAAAGCGACGTTTTAAGGGACTTATAACAGATTTTGCTCAGAGAGAGGCGGAATCGGTAAACTCTCCCATGAAATCGCGCAGTAGCCTGCTCCTGCACGCTTGCTCGGCCGTTTGAGGCGGGAATCGGAAAGCACACTCACCAATGAAAATGTAGGAAATGATGACGATGACGATGAAGAGTAGGATGGGCAGGCCGTACGTCGCGGCGGCAGCGGCCTTGTACCTGGTTGTGCTGGGAAGCCTTCGCCTCTGGCTGAGGAAATAAACAACATTATTCATTTCTACGGTGGCTGTACTTCTTTCTCGCTGGCCATAATATTGCTTTTTGGCACGATATCCCCTCTAACATAATTGCTACCAATCCATATCTCGTTTCAATCCTAATGGGCAAAAAGCGAGAAAAAACATGTCAACTGTGGTTCAACTCACGCAGGAGATAAAGGGCTAGTTCATCAGGTATTAAACAGGCAGTCTTTATGGTCAGTTGTAAAAATAAGTTTTAGTGGCACCTAAGCTTTCTCTTGATATCTCAGAATGACCGGGCGAGGTGGCACAGTGGCTAGGGAATTGTGCTGGCACGCCCGGGTTCTGTCCCGGCTTCTTTTGATGGACACGAAAAGTGGAAAAGCCCATGTTCCTAGAGTTAGACGCACGTCAGATATCCCTTTCAGATGGTCAAAATTAATCCGCAGTCCTCCACTACAGCGCGTTGAACCCAAAATTGGTCAAATCAACATCTCAGAATGAGTGAGCATCACTTCTCGTGGAGTCTTGAAGCGCTTGAGTGGGTGGTTATGTTGACGGCACTGCGATGTCTGAATTAATGAAGCGGTCAAGAACTTATGAAAGCAGCTGTTATCGTCACAAGGCCCCTGGAACGTTGGTGTTCTCTAGATATTTCCGTTATACTGTTCAGGTCATTGTCGTTTTTTAGCTCTTTCACCTCTTTTCCTCCTTGCTCCGGCGTACGATTACGTTGGTGCGTTCTTCTGTATGTTGTGGACCCCGATAGTTTTTTTTTTCTTAGCGCAGTTTTTCATGCGATAACCGGCATCATTTTTCGACAGGCTCTACTGACTGAAGAAGTGTAGCTTGCTCGGCCAGCAGGTGCATTCTGTCGTTTTAGGAGAACCAGCGAAAAAAAAAACAGGACACTACTCAAAGAAAGGACAACATACTCGCTGGCTGGTCCAAGCTTTCTCGCAGAATGCTACCGTCAGCAACGCGACGACACCCTTCATAAGTTCATGAATTGAACAGCGCTAAGGCGGGACAGAGTGATACGCCCAGGCGCTGACAAGAGTAACAAACCAGCGCCTGTGCTTTCGCCTTCACTTTCTGCTCAATCGATGCAATGAAGCAACTAGCGCCGCTACAAACCCTGCTGCAATGATAGGACCCTTGCATCAAGCACTTCAGTGACAAGTTATTCGAAGACAAATGCGAAACGTTGGCGACAGACTGTGTATTTCGTCCAACGTCACAAAAGCGCAGTCACGCAACGAAAAGCATTCTCCCACGAATAACTTCCTTCTTTGTGCCATTTGTTCAATGCGCGTAGCCTAGTCTCGCTTCGGAGGTAGTGAGCGCAGCCGGTCAATGTTTTGCTTTGTCACTCATTTGCTCAAAAAGGGACGGAGATACACACGTCACTGCGCCTGCACGAATCATGGGTTACCATTTCACCCACAGTCATTTTTACGCAATCTACAAAGGACCTTTCCCAAACCAAGAAATTTACAACAGACAGTCAAAATACGCAATTTTGCTTTGCAACTACTTACGCCACTGAAAGAGAATGCGAAAAAGGGGGTACAAGTTTAGAGCGTAGAAATAGAAATTCGTAATAACCGTACTGCTCGAATTCACTTTCTTGTAGTACCCTTTTTACACGACGCAACTCAAACACAGTCATGGATTCTCACTGACTCCTTAGAGTGACAGTATGCCAAAGGACATACCTGCGGGCACACTACATATGCATGGCTAGTTTTGGAGGGGAGATCATAGAATGTTTGCGCTTGCAGCACAAACGCGCAACTAAGAGGCGAATCAAAGTAAGCGACACAGGCTCTTTAAGATGGGTGAAAACATGTGCTAGATTTGTATGTCCAACATTCCTAAGTGGTATGTGCATGTAGGCACATAAACGGAGAGGCCAAGCAGCGACGGGTGGCCCACGTTGAAGGCTTCCTCGCTCCTGGCTTGTTTGCCGGTTTTAGCAGTATCCCGTTCCATGTTTCTTACGCTCAACTTCACACTTTGGGGAGTGTCAACGGCTATTTTTTCTGTTGACGACGTTCCCACAACATCGCGGTCCTGTGCACAATACATCACCCTGCCAAAGTGGGAGTAAAAATCTGCGCAGAACATGGGTAACCGGATATTGGCGACGTGTCCGTCAAGGAATGTGCATGAAAGTTGCCAAAGGTGGCTGAGGTTCAAATTCGCATTTTTGTCTTTCTGTCGATTATTTTTGTATGTGATATTACACAGGAATCTACGGGCCATGAAAGCAAACGGTTGCATGGACGGAAGAATAGTTGTGTGTAATATCTGGCACATGCTGCTTGCCATGATTTAAAGCGCAACAAAAAACACGGACGAAAAAACAGAGTAGACGAGACATTGCCTTCGCCCGTGTTTTGTGTTGCGTTTCAAATCATGGTAACTATTCACAAACTAGCCCAGCAAGAAGTTCTCCTCATATGCTGCTTCCATGTCTCACGCATTGTTTCAAATTTTGCCTCCAAACTAGTACTTCTAATTCTAGCCCGTATAGGTTCTGTATGGGGTGTATACCGCATGATGGCCCCTGTAGGTTTACTCAACAGGCTTACTCAACACTAGCCACTCTAGCACGTGTTCGTGAGCACGCGGAATTGCGAGGCAGGCCGCGCATGCGCACCTGTTTCAAGGCCGGGAAAGCTGCTGGCACAATGTCCCTCCGATACCGCTCGTCCCAAATTAGTCAGTGCTGTGGAACTGTTTATTGGGCTACTCAGCACAAGACACCTTAAAGAGACTCAACGAGCCCGCACGGGGTACCTTGAGTAATCATGGGAACGGTACTGGCGATACCGCGGACCCCGAGCACCCCAACATAAGCTGTGACCTACCGTGGTGATGTGTTTTTAAGGTGAAGGGTAGAAACCTGAAACGGTGGCCCTCGGAGCCCAGGTCAAGCTCCGGCGGATGGGCTCCCTGTCTGTTTACCAGGCAGGGAGCTCCGGGACCTCTCTCGGTACCCGAGCGAAGGAAGTACCCCCGTCCCCTGCTTTTTCCTATGCCATATGGTAAATCGAAAAAACCCCTCCAAACATGATCGGACCCTGAAAGGGGTCCGCACCGAAGCATCTTTCCCACCTCTTCCTCCCCGAAACCCGACAACTACCCTACCCCGCTTTTTGATAGTTGAATCTGTTGACAAATCCAAGCCTCTTTCTTCACAATCCGTATTCCTTGTATCGAAGTTTCTTGAAGCCATCCATGGCAAGAGGTACAATGCTAAAAAACTAAGAACCGGTGAGGTCTTAGTTGAGGTCAACACGCAGCAGCAAGCCACAACTCTCATCAGCCAAACCCACATGGCAGACCTTGATATCAGAGTCACACCCCACCGCAGCCTCAACAGCTCCCAGGGTGTGATATCTCAGTCAGATCTGCTAACCGAGACAGAGACCGATCTGCTCGAAGGCCTAAAAGACCAAGCCGTGACAGCAGTAAGGCGCATCGTCATTAGGAGAGACAACAAAGAAATACCCACCAAACATCTGATTCTGACTTTCAACCGCTGCACACGGCCTGAGCATGTCAACGCAGGTTTCATTCGTTGTACTGTCCGGCTGTGCATCTCGAACCCGCGGCGCTGTTTCAAGTGCCAGAGTTTCGGGCATGGTACCAACTCCTGCCGCGGAATAACAACATGTGATCATCTCTCCGACAACTGCACTGCAACCAACTTCACCTGCCCGAATTGCCAGGGTCCACACGCAGCATACTCTCGCGCTTGTGAAAAGTTTCATCTTGAGAAAAAAATTAACGTGAAGGTAACCGAAAACATCACCTTCCCAGAGGCGCGAAAGAGGTTCGCCTCTTTCCCCCTGGGGAGGTACGCCGACGCAGCTCGGCGGGGGACGGAGCGGCGTCTTGTTTCAGCGGGAATCCAGAACCGAGAGTCGAACTTGGTCCCGCCCCCCCTGGGCTGCCTCTTGCAGCCCAACCCACCTCCGCACTGCTCGCTGAGCCAGAAGCGGCTGTGGTGGCATTCACGTCCGGTGGGGATGCTGCTGCACCCACCGTTTCCTCCTCTCCACCGGCCCAAAGCAGACGCGACCAGAAGGTGTTCCGGTGTCCACCCTTAGGTAAGACAAACTACGCCTGCTAATGGTCTTTCCTTTCCTTGTTTACCCGCCGCGGTGGCTCAGTGGCTAAGGCGTTGCGCTGCTGAGCACGAGGTCGCGGGTTCGATTCCCGGCCGCGGCGGCCGCTTTTCTGATGGAGGCGAAAAGCAAAAACGCCCGTGTGTACGAGATTTCGGCGCACGTTAAAGATCCCCAGGTGGTCAAAATTAATCCGGAGCCCTCCACTACGGCGCGCCTCATCGCCTGCGTTGCGTCGGCGCGTTAAATCCCCACAATCAATCAAATCCTTTCCTTGTTTACAATAAATTCATTCATTCATTCCCACAGAAGATGGAGACGGAGGAAGCTGCAGCAATTTCCACATCCGCCGCACCGCCTGTGCCACCCGGGGCGCTCCTGACGCCCTCGGTGGTCGAGGCTCAAACGAAGGGCACCAGAAAGGGTGCCAAGTCGGGGGGGTCCGGTACGCCGGGTACCCCTTCCAAATCTGATGATGAGATGGATGTGGGACCTTTCCTGTCTGCATTGCAGAGGAAGGAGCGGGTCCCTCCGTCTAAACCTCCAGAGAAGGCAAAAAAGCCCCTCCCAAGAGTGCATGCCCCGAAAGACCTTACGTAAATAGTCACGCTCCAGTAGCTCTAACACATCATAATGGGAAGAGAAAACATAGTTCAATGGAACTGCAGAGGCCTTCTGAATAATCTTGACGACGTGCATGAGATTCTGCATGCCAATCAGCCAAGTTTAATGTGTGCCCAGGAAACACATCTAAATTCTTAGCACACGAATTTCTTGAATAGTTACCTGGTATACAGAAAGGACAGGGTTGGCTGTACACACTCTTCTGGCGGTGTGGCCATAATCGCCCGCAAATCCTTAGCATGCCGCCCTGTCACCTTGAACACCGTCCTTGAGGCTGTAACCGTCCACACAATATTATTTAATAGGTTGATAACGGTATGCTCCATCTACATCTCTCCTGATCTTGCACTTCTGAGCTTTGACTTTGAGGCGCTGGTCGACCAGCTGCCTGAACCATACATCCTAACAGGCGACTTCAATGCACACAATTCTCTTTGGGGCTCTTCTCGCACGGATGCCCGAGGTCGCCTGATAGAGAAGTTTTTAACATCCTCTGGAGCATGCCTTTTCAACAAGAAACAGCCTACATACCATAACGTAGTACACAATACATACTCAAATCTTGACTTGGCTATTGGTTCGGCAATTCTCTTTCTATGTATTGAATGGGGTGTGGGCACTGACCCATATGGCAGTGACCACTTCCCCACTTCACTAAAATATATAGGTAAAGAGCCAAGCAGTTCACCTTTCCATAATAGGTTCAATGAAGCACGAGCTAACTGGAACACATTTACAGAGATATCGAAACTACACCACACATCCATAGGACACCTACACGTTGAAGAAGCTACCCAACTGCTCACGGCGCACATCCTCGACGCCGCCGAAAAGTCCATTCCCCACGCCTCTGGTGCCCCGTGCAATCAGAGGAGGCCGTGGTGGAATGAGGACTGTAGGCGGGTGCGAGAGACCCAGAACAAAGCGTGGGGTATCCTTCGTCGGTACCCCACGTCGGGTAACCTTATTTTGTTCAAACGGCCCAAGGCGTTCGGAAAACATGTAAGCCGTGACGCAAAACGAGAGAGTTGGCGCATCTTCTTGACATTCATTAATTCATACACGGACACACAAAGTCTGGACACGTATATGCAAGCTCAAAGGACAACAGACACACAGCCTGCCCCTGGTTAGCACAACAGGGAACACACTTGAAGACCAGGCTAACACACTTGCGAAACACTTCGAACACCTGTCCAGTACAGCACACTACACAAACACTTTCATGAAACACAAAACATCTGCAGAAAAGTAGTCCCTGCGTGATACCAAGAAGTCGCAAACTTCCTACAATTGTCCATTTTCAATCCATGAGCTGAAGGCTGTTTTGACCACTTGTAAACCTTCAGCTCAAGGTGCAGATAAGATAACATACACAATGATACAACACTTACACTCAGACACCCTTGAAACACTCCTACACTTATACAACAGAATATAGCTTTCGGGGCACATTCCACGCTCTTGGAGGGAGGCCATAGTAGGAGCTTTCTTAAAGGAAGGGAAGGACCCTTCCTCTCCTGCCAGTTATCGTCCCATTGCCCTGACAAGCTGCCTGTGTAAGCTTTGTGAAGATTATAAACAGGAGACTCGTGTACTTCTTAGAGTACAATGGTCTTTTCGAGAGCTGCCAGGCAGGCTTCAGGGCGGGGCGATCTACCAACGATCAACTCGTTGCATTAGAGGCGTATATAAAAGATGCTTTCCTCCATAAGAAGTACTGTATGACAGTATTCTTTGATCTAGAAAAGGCGTATGATACTGCTTGGAGGTATGGTATCCTCATCGATTTGTAGTCCTTTGGCATATCGGGTAACATGATGAACACGCTTGCCAGTTACATGTCCAAAAGAACGTTTCGCGTGCGAGTTGGAACTGCACTCTCTAGGGTTCATGTGCAGGAAAATGGAGTGCCACAAGGTGGCGTTTTAAGTTGCACCCTTTTTATTGTGAAAATGAATTCCCTTAGGAAGGCATTGCCACCGTCGATTTCCTGCTCAATTTATGTAGACGACGTACAATTATCCTTTAAGTCTTGTAACCTGTCTGTCTGCGAGCGCCAATCACAGCTTGGTGTTAAAAGCTAGCTGGCTGGGAAGATAGCAACGGTTTTAAATTTAATCCAGTGAAGTGCACTTGTGTTTTGTTTTCCAAGAGGCGTGGCATCCGGCCGGATCCTGACATTCAACTCAATGGTGTCTCGATTCCTGTCAAAAAGGAACACAAGTTTTTAGGTATAATCTTTGACGAAAAGCTCACATTCATCCCACACATAAAACAACTAAAACATAAATGCTTAAAAACAATGAATATCCTTAGGGTTCTCTCGCACATCTCTTTTGGTGCTGACAAACAACTTCTTTTTCATGTTTTTACTACCTTGATAGGTTCCCGATTGGACTATGGTAGCGTTGTCTATGTGTCAGTCACTAAAACATACCTCAGAATGCTGGACCCTGTGCTTCATATAGGGCTCCGCTTGCCGTGTGGTGCCTTCCGGACTGGTCCAGTTGAAAGCCTTTATGTAGAGTGCAACAAATGGAACGTACAACGTCAGCGAGCATACTTTTAATGCTTTTAAAATTTCATCCATGCCTCGCCATCCTTTTAAATCAGTTTTTCATGATACATCGATGACTGAACTCTTTTTAAATCGACCATCGTTCTCTGCGCCCTTCTCTTACAGAGTTAGAGAGGAAGCGTCAGAGCTTGCTGTCTCCTTTTTAGATAAAATCCAAAGTTCTCAAACAGATTTTATAGCACCATGGCATCTCCGCCCTGTATCATGCGACACATCTTTCACACATATAGATAAAAACCGAGCTCCCACATGTGCAATTCTGCCGCACTTCTTGTATTTGCAGCAGAAGTATCAGTGCTCTAAATTTTATACGGATGCCTCTAAAACTTCCACCTCTGTGTCCTGCGCGGTGCATTGGCCCGGCCTTAGTGTCACTAGAACTCTGAACAGTAATACATGTATCTTTACGGCCGAGGCCTATGGTGTACTTCTTGTTGTTAATCATATACTTCAAAGCCAATCTATTATCTACACAGATTCCCTTAGTGTTGTGCGGGCATTGTCGTCAACAAAGTCTTCGAAAAATCACATTGTAAATCTGATCGTCAAGGGTATTATGTCTGTGTATGTCCGCAAAATTGAACTGGACCTTTGCTGGGTCCCTGGCCACTATGGTATAGCCGGGAACGAAGCAGCGGATCGAATGGCTGCTGCTGCTACACCCTTGAATACAGTAGACATAACCACATTACCCTACACCGACGTGAAGCCACACATCAAACAACAACTTCGCAAAACATGGCAAACACATTGGAGTGAACAAACAGACAAGTTACATGTAATAAAACCACACTTGGGACCGTACACCTCCGATACACGCAACAGATACATAGAAGTCGCCTTGGCTAGATTACGGATAGGCCACACGCACGCAACGCACTCGCACTTGCTCACTGGATCGCCAAGACCTCTGTGCAGCAGGTGCGGAGAGGCCCTATCCATGATCCACATCCTCATTCAATGCAAGGCACTTAACACAACACGACACAAACATTTCCCTGAAGTATACAGACGACACATTCCACAGCACCCTTCATACTTTTTAGCCGACGAACCAATGTTTCCTCGTCAACGTGTTTTTTAAGTTTTTAGCTGAGGTAAAATTTCTGCAGCTCGTTTCATATCACGTGTAATCATCCTGGCCCTATACACCAGCCATCTCCATTGTATTTTTTTTTTGCGTCACTTTTACGTCTACTCACACGTTTTAGAATTTACAGTCTCATCGACCATTAAATAACTTCTTCTTTGGCGCTCTTTGCCCTTAGTCGGTCTTGCGCCATTAAAACCTAACCATCATCATCATCATCGAGACTCAACGAGCCCGGGTCCTCCACCGCAGAGAATTGTTTGCGAGGCACTGACGCCATTGCGGAAAGAAAGGGAAAGCCTCGGCACTTTCACCTTTCAATCGGGCATTGCGAGCCAATTTGTTGGTCCTTTGAGATGGACGTCAAGGACTTCGTTGGTGTAGGGAACGAGCGAGAGATACTGTCTGGTGGCACGTCGCAAGTACGGTTACAAGCTACGAACAGTGCGCAAGCAACAGAGTGGTAAACCCTGAACCACACATGCCTATAGCGACATTGGATCGTCCGTAACAATATCTTGCAAGCAACCTATTCTGTTGCAAAAACCGCGAACATCTTTCCGTCGGAGAGTACTGCACGCAGTTTCCCGAAGTAGTGTCCCTCAGTTCCACGACCAGCATGGCAATAATAAATGCGGGCAAGAGTTGCTTGGCGCGGCACGGGTTCTCTGATGTCGGTTGGACGGACAACGGACCCTCTCACGAAACCAGTTTCCTACGGTTGCTGAAATGTACGTTTTCCTCCCACGAAACCAGGAGTTTTCGGTACGCGCAAAGTGATGGAGAGGCGGTACGCACGGTACAGGAGGTTCTGGTGATATATTTGAATATATTGCAGACCTCGGCGGTCCAGGCAGCAGTGGCACAAAGAATACAATGAAATAGTGCACACAGTATGCATAGGACAGGCATAAATATATGGGAAAGGAACAAAACAATCAAACAACCACTTCAATATCTGCTTGAAAGAAAAAATATACATTAGGGCCGACAACTAAACACTGGGATTTTGCCTCTTCAAAAGTAAATACCACATATGTTCAAGTACCACATTCATACACAAGCAAATTTTATTAAATTCCTTTTCAATTAAATTCCTTTTCAAGCAAATACCACATTCATGCAAATTTGGAATTTTGAACCCGAGCAATAACTGGTTGCACAGTTTCGCAGTTTGCTGCCCGTCGGGCAATTGCTTTCAGTGGAAAATGGAGGATGGAAAAACAGTGTCGGTGCGTATTGCTGTGGCGAACGTATGTGTCGATAAACACTTTGTTGTGATTTTATTTATACAGGTACCTACATCGCCCTCACGGGCATTATTGTAGGGGGGAAAGCAAGCAAAGGAATACAGTACAGTCAATATAACAAAAAATGGTTGCGGGTAAAAGGCTGTATGGTTGAAACAACAAAGTGTTGACTTACACTGTCATAAATAAGGCATCACATTGCAGATACAAAGCAAAAACGCAAAAAAGAAGAGTGCTATCGGTTACACAGGGCAATAAAATAAAATAAAAAGCAATTAGTACGGAACGCATCAGAAATGTACAGTAGGGATTAGTTCAACAAGAAATTGTGCAAATTTCTAACAAAAGATGAGGGAGGCGCAGAGACAATTTCCTCTGGCAAGCCGTTCCACTCATGCGTGGTCCTTGGAAAAAAGGCGTATTTGAATGCATTGATCCTGGACGCGTATTCACGCAGTTTTAAAGAATGGTCAGTACGGGGTGACACATAGGTAGGTGGTCTTATATACTGTTCTTTGTCGATGCCTGTTCTGTTCATGAATGTGCTGTAAAATAGGGACAGTCGTAGGTATTTTCGCCGGTCAGCTAACAGAGGCCATTGTAATCCTGAACGAATGTCAGCTGATCTTACGGTGAAGTTATAATTGCTTGCCACAAAGCGTGCTGCTCGTGCCTGTACACGCTCTAGGGCTTCTATATTTGATTTTGTTGAGGGGTCCCAGGCACTGCAAGCATATTCCAATATGGGACGCACATTGGATATGTATAGTGTTTCTTTCAACTTAGTTGGTGCCTGTCTAAAATTGCGCCTCGAAAAATTTAGCACGCGACTAGCCTTTAATGTTAAGTAATTAATATGAGCGTTCCAAGAGAGGTTGGCAGAAAAAATGATCCCTAGATATTTATATTCTGATGGAACCGGCAAGGAAGCCCCGGCCATGACGTAATTTGAAATCCGAGGCTGTTTTTTGTTCGTAAACCTCACCAATTTACACTTCGACACATTTAATGTCATTCTCCATGAATCACACCAAGAAACTATAGAGTTCAAGTCATTCTGCAATTGAACGGTGTCCGCTTCAGAGGTAATGTTATTGTAAATGCAGCAATCGTCAGCGTACAATCGAACACGGCTAGAGAGATTGTCAGAGATATCATTTATAAAAATAAGAAAAAGCAGGGGCCCCAAAACTGACCCTTGCGGCACTCCTGACAATACATCGACACTTGATGAGCACACACCGTCAAGAATCACGCACTGCTGTCTTTCAGAAAGGTACCCTTCGATCCACATGAGAAGGGCATTAGGTATACCTAGACAACGAAGCTTTTGCAACAGCAACACATGTGACACGGAATCAAATGCCTTCTGGAAATCCAGAAATATACAGTCAACCTGAAGGCCTGAGTTAATAGAAGCTGCAATGTCGTGCGTAAACTCGACCAATTGTGTATCGCACGAAAAACCCGCCCTGAAACCGTGTTTCAATGGGGAAAAGAAGTTATTACTTTGTAGATGATTCATTAAGTTTGTGTAAATGATATGTTCGAGTGTCTTGCAGCACACGCTTGTCAGAGAAATAGGCCTGTAGTTACACTTTTTTGTTTTATCTCCGCTTTTATATACTGGAGTTACGTTGGCATTTTTCCAATCAGCTGGTAAAACGCATTGTTCAAGCAACGTTTTGTACATGAGTGCTAAAAAAGGGGCGATAGACACTGCGCAGTTTTTCAAGACGAAGTTGGATATACAATCAGGACCAGGAGCAGAGTGAACATTTATTTTTTCCAACAAGAGCACGACACCACGTTCGGAAATTTCTATGTCGTTCATTTGCGGGAGCGCGCCAACATTCTGGCCTACACTATGTGTCAACCGGCTGCGAGAACACAGACTGGAAGTATGCATTGAAACTCTCAGCTTTGGCTTCCGTGTTAGAATCGTAATTTATCCCGTCCATGGTGTCAGGAATAGTGGGTCTAGAATTACTTTTATTTTTCACGTATTTCCACACTTCCTTAGGGTTGGTTTTAAGTTTCTCGCCTAGATGACAAAGGTACATTTCTTGTGCTCTGCGCATAGCTTTGGTCACCATTTTGCCCATCGCCTTCATTCTTGAAAGCAACGCAGGATCAGGCATGCGGCAATACTTTCGATACAACCGATTCTTTCTATTTATCTTTGATCGGAGTTCCCTACTGAGCCATGGCTTATCATTGCGTCGCCTGGCCGAAATGATACGCGAAGGAATGAAAGTTTGGGTCAAGGACAATATCTTTGTTTTGAAGAAATTCCACTGCGCATTCATGTCTAACGATGAACTATGCGATTGGAACTCAGGAAAAAATGCATCTAGTTCACGCGACAGTGATGGGTAGTCACCTTTTTCATAAGAGAACACTTTGCGGGGTGCCTCAGCGCGGCGGTTTTTAGCACTACAAGACATTTTAGTGATAACAACGTCATGGTCGCTGATACCAGGGACTGTGACAACAGAGGATACAAGATCCGGTTCAGTGCACAAGAATAAATCAAGAATGTTTGTGCTGTCACCACCAATTCGTGTTGGCGTTTCCACAAATTGAAATAATGAGTGGGCATTAATCATCTCCCTAAAGGCAGTATACAGGAAATACGTTGTGTTTAACACGGGTTTAAAGGACTTCCATTCTACATCCGGGAAGTTAAAATCGCCTCCGAGAATTACGTGCGTTGTTTGCAAACTTAATAAAACGTTACTCAACTGAAAGAGAGGATGGGCAGTTCTTATACCGGGCGGCCTATAAAATGAGCCAATGGCAACGGAAGAACCGTTTTGTAGCAATATTTTACACCAGACAGTTTCGCACGAGTCGGCTTCGACGCTTATATTCGCGAAGAGTGTTTGAAGGGCTGAAGGAGATAATCTTCTAATGAAATCTGTGTGATACAAATTTCAGTTAGGATTTCGGTGTGCGAATGAGGGAATTTCAGCTAGCGCTGGTGCATCTAGAATATTCTGAGAAAACGAACCGATCTGCCAAATTTTAAATTTGTTCGATTTTGTTTATCAGATTTTGTTGATACGGGTCCCAAATAATGTCTGCATATTCCAGGGCTGGTCTTACAGTGGGTTTAAGTGCAGTCAGCGTAACTGCTCAGATTAAGAGTGCCCGTACGTGGCACTCCTGTATTACCCTGGAAAAACGGGGCAATCAGGATTCTCCATAGCCCAGCTTCTGATGGGACGCAGACTTCAGACACGACTTCTGAGTCTTCCAGAACGCCCGAGTCCACACACTTCAAGCCATCGGCATTTCAAGGACAGGTATGCTGCCTATAAGGCCCAACAATGCAAGGCGTTCGACTCTTGCCACAGCGCTAGTCCATCGCTGCCGTTCACAGCAGGTGACCATGTACGGGTGAAGTACATGGTGCTGCCCCAAGTACTGCCCACCAGCAATCCTCAGCCGCGCTAAAAGGCCTCGCTCAGTCGCGGTCGAAAAACGGCGGTTCAAAGAAACCCCCGCCACATGGTACGTTTCCAACCTGGCGCTAGACCGAACTCGGCGTCACACGTGGGAGAAGGAAGGACGGGGAGATTACCAACTTCTGGGACATATTTAGTTCCTAATTCTGTTCCAGGCCGCCATCGCACGAGATCCGGCCGAGTGGTCCGACGCCGCAGACACTGAACATACAGCGCCTCTAGGGCCCGCCGGCCACTATGGCGCGGTAACGTGGGCGCCCAGGGCGAGGGACGCGTGCTCCGAGGCCCGCTGCAATAAAGCAGTTCTATTCCCGCCGGGAATCTCTCCTGGGACCCTACCATATCCAACTAGCATTGCACCACTACGCTCCTCCGCCCTCCGCCGAGATTCGCCTAATTTTGCCGGACAAGCCTCAGGAGCTTGTGTCTGTGAATGCGCAGTTAACGCACGGTTGGCAGAATCAGACACGGGCCATTTTAACGGACACAACTCACCCTCGGTTTCGGTGAGTTCCATGGTTGCCGCCGAACGTTCAGCCGCAAATTTGCTGTCGTGACCGGCTGACGTCTCGCGGAAGAAGACTTTTTCACTCAGCACAGGTAATCGTAGCCGTGAGATTCTTGTTTCTTCTTCTTCTGCAGTTTCGTGAGGCAGTGCACGTAGTTGAGAAAGAACAATGGTTAATTGCAGTAGTGGTATCCGCACAAGTGCAATGGCTCATACCCACTCAGTGGGATCGGCTAGGAACTAGGTGCCGAACCAGACAACTATTTGACTGGCTTAAGAAGAAATTTAATGCATTCGTTCAAACCCAATGACGCGTTTTCAGGCCTGCCTTCCTGATTTGACTCACTTTCTGTACTCAGTACTATCCCCACTACCCTCGTGACGAGGAAGCACGCAGCAGACGAGAACGCAGGGCAAGCGTTATCTTTATGCAGTGACCTGTGATTAGAAGAGAAATTGTTTAGTGCGCAGCACTTTGGCGCCCGGTGCAGGGGTTTCGCGGTGGGGGTGGCGACGAAGGCAATGCCCGCGAAATCGACCTCGGGAGCTAGCGACAGGCCCCAGGCGGAAAGTGTGAGAGGAGGGCGGCAAGCGCTGCTAAGTCATCTCCCAGCGCGTCGCCATGGCTCAGTATGTAGATCTCAGCACTTCCTCGTCACACTTTCGCCAGACGCTCCTCCTTTGTTTGTGGCTCATCCGAACCACGCGAGTCTGTTGCCCCATCGCTGTAGTCATATTTATCTCCTCAAGTGGTGTTTTGCGCTACCTTTCGATGATTAAAGGTACGTCCTCACTTGCGGCGCTGCGCAGGCGCAGCGCCGCGCGCGCAAAAACGCCGCCGCTCTTTGAAGGCCACACTATTGGCGGTGAGATCTTTGAGTGGCGCCCCCTGGCTCTGACGTCGGCTTAGGGATTCGCGCCGCTGTCGTCTGCTACACTCCGCTTGTGAGGGGCAACAGTGCCTGGGCTAGAAATCGCCCGCTTCGTTGCTGTAGTGCGTTAAAAAGCGTATTTCTAGCGGCTCAGTTATTTTGCCAGCTTCTGACGCATCTGAATAATTTGAAGCTGTATCCCCAACAAGTTTGCAACACACGAAGAGATAGAGAACAACTTTCTTCAGAGTATAGGTCAGAAGATCGTGTGTAACTTGTCCTTTCTTGCTTATTCGCGAGGATCAGCGATCAGAGCTTCTCGATAAGTATTCAAAATGCGTAGTCTTCCCTGCAGTATTTTTGAGATGCTCCTAAGACTCAACAGTCTAATACTACGTACCAAGCAGCGGCCTCTACACGCTCATCGCACAGCAGGAAATAAAGCGGCTTTCTTGTGTTTCTTTCGTTGTTGTCTTGTATCGGATTAATGTTTCTTGCTTTTTTTCTGCCCAACGCATTAATTTTTCTGCGCCGTCACCAACTTCTTATTAGGAGGTTTCGGGATGATTGGGAGCCTCACAAAGGTCGTGTGGATATTTCCTTCATTTTGTATGGCCTACATTCCCTTCTTCACAAATTGGCTTTCATTACGGCTGCGTGCAAGAAGGTGCATATCCGCAGCGTGCTTTGTTTACTCACATGCAAATACAATGAGAAGGTTTGTGCTACGCCACCGCGATCGCGCCCTAAACAACGTGGTCCACAGTACTCGAAGGCAGCTTTTGTGCTCCGAATTTCTATCGTAATTACTATATCTTTATCATAACAAACTGACTCTCAACTCGAACAATGATGACATGATTACGGTGTTGAAGGCATGATATACTCGCTAACTAACGTTATAAATAGTATACCTGCATATATTACAAGACTCGAAACCGAAGAAGAATTCCAAGTAGCTCTTTATTGCTTTTCCACCCTTCCAGGCGCGAAGAACAAATCCTATTCTACTCGGGATGGCGTTCCATGATTTGAAGAAAATTACTTTTGCTCTCTTGTCCTGGACTGAGGACCCGGCCCACTAACCAGATCGATTTAATTGTTAAACAAATTTTTCCCTCCTCCCTTTACTCCTCCTCCTCCTCTTGAGAGCAGTTTTCCTATAACGCATATCCGAATATCGGGAAGATATGGCTGTGCAAAATGTTCCGAAATATCCCTCCAGGTCTTAACAAACGTATATGTGTTACTATAAATTTAACGAAGACGTGACTCGTTTTGCTCAATAGACCTCCATACTGGTTAGATGCCTGGTATAGAATCAGCACGCGCGTATATACACACTGGGTTATTTGGAACTCAACCTACAGTTTTTGCAGTCTATAGTGCATGTCGGCAAACTTTCATGCCTTGACAACGTAAAGTGATGTGACAAAACGCGTTCGAGCGTTCGGCAAGGTCGCAAAAACTGTTTTACCTTACATATGATTACCGGGAATCGTGATGCCTTCTGCCAAAGCCGACAGCCCTGAAGGCCTAGAATTTGTTTTGGTCTTCCATTTTCGCTGTTGTCGGTTATTAGCAGCTGACTGTTCCTTTTGTTCGAATGCTTACTTGAGAAGCTGACGCCTAGCTCCGACTCTTCGCGCTCCGCACAGGACCGGCTTCGCAAGGAATGGGGTGGCGCCGGCAATGTTTCTCCCGTAGCGGTATCCAAAACTATACTTTAATTGACACCATGAGCTAGTGTATGGGATTTTAAGCCTATTATTATGATAAAAAGTTACCCACACGCCAATTCTGGTGCGGACAAGCATCAGACGTTGACCGAGCACAAAGAAACAGCAGGGAGAGCGATCCTGATTGAAGCAGACGACAAATGCGAGAATCCCTAAGCTGACGTCACGGAGGCGCGCTCCGCAGCGCCGCCTGTGTTCGCGCTCATCGAAAATTGGGAGCGCGCGCGCGCAAAGGCGGCGGCGGCTCAAACCGGTCCTCGCCATCTCCGACGATGTAGCACTGTAGCACGGAAGAACGTTTCTGCGCGCTCGCCGGCTGTCCGCGCCGGCCCAGCTCCCCGAAGAGAGCACTGACCTCGCTCACGTGACCCGGGCGCTGATTGGCTCGCCGAGTTTGGCGCAAAGCGCCTTGCCGCGTAAAATGGGTCCCAGCGCTATTGGCCCCGAGGACATACCGTGGCGCCACCTACGAGTGACGTCACTTGTAGGACGCCGGGTTATGTTGTCGTCTGCTAGAACACATTTCCTGTGCTTATGCGACCGCACATTTTTTGTTGTGGCCACCGTGTGCCCTGTCCTCGCGGCTTCGTAGCAAATTACAGAAGAAAGTTGTCTACATATTAAATAATCCGGGCAAGCAATCAACGGCTCGCTTGTTCCCGACGACACCGCCGCGGCTGGGTAGTTGCTACCATACAGCTCGTACGCGGCCAGCTAACCCCAAGGACGATACAATTGGTGCCTAGAAAAGTACGCTGTTAATTCATTATCAAATACTTGCGACGTGACATGTACGCGACTGTGTGTGCAAGAAAATAGACCTTGCAACAGCGACAGAAACGTGCCGCTCAGTTGCGATATCACCACGCGCACTGCGCGCATTGCGTGGTAAATGCGCGCAGTGCGTTTACCGGTGAGCGGATTGCTTCCCCGCACATGCTTAAAAGTGCTGGTACGATTTGCACTTTGGCTTAAGCAGCGCCTACTTCCCTTCCAATGTTTTTTTTTTATATTCATGCCCTGATTTAATTAACGATCACTAGTACTCTGTTTTGCTGATATGTTTAGTTTTCGCGACAACTTGTCCGCAATGTAGGAATGGTATTGACGCGAGTTTTTAACGCCTTCGAGCGGGTTTAGACTTGGCTATGTTTTTTTTTTTTTTAATTAAGACCTCTGCAACACGGGATTTTGTCTGTTTACAATGAGTCTGCGCCTTTCTCTAGCATCAAGTACGAGAACTCACGATTGCTCACAAAAGGCATGGTTACGTACGAGGCGAAACACGTCGTGGGGTAATGGGGACTTTAAGAATAGGGGAATCAAGCGTTGGAGGCACCCCAAGAAGTTCGCGGAACCCAAAGCAACACGCTTGCGCACGAAGAGTTTTAGAAGAGGGTCTTCTCTAACAGCTAACTCGCCGCCGGTTTCGGATGCGCCGAGTCCGATGTTGGGAACTTCAGGCTTAGCGGCGCGGCAGATGTTTCATCGCTGCTATCGTTACAGTCGCGAATGACAGTCCCTAACAACTTTTCACCACAATGTCACCCCTTTTCTCGTATGTGCACCATGAAAGTTTGTATCCGTGCGTGGTGACTGCATTTAAGCCATCGATGATCAAGATACCTACCACGGCCTCGGCCGATTTTTGCGCGCAGGTATCGCGACCCTTCAGCCGCTCGCCCCACCGTGCGCGAACGGGCCGGCGGCGTGGGGCCCGACATCCGCGGCCGGTCGCCGCAACCACCCTTCGGCCGCTCGCCGCACCGTGCGCGAACGGGCCGGCGGCGCGGGGCCCGACATCCGTAGCCACCCTTCGGCCGCTCGCCGCACCGTGCGTGAACGGGCCGGCGGCGTGGTCGACGCAGATCGCGGCAGATATTTGAACATCGCCTTGAAAATCGCAGCTGACACTTCGCAGCACAATTTTTCACCACACTAACATCCGCTTTCCGAATGTGGACCTCATTTTCCGCGATCAGTGGGATTTTAAAAAGCGGCAACAATGTGTTGCTGTCGCGACCTACGTAGGTTCGAGCCGCCGGCGGGCTGCAGGCACGGCGGATGTGTGTGCGGAGCGTTTCTGCGAGCAGTAAACGCTTCATGATTTCCTCCTTCACCTATTTCTTGAGAACAACCGAAATCTACAAATTTAGCTCGGTGATCGTCGTAGCCGAGCTAAATGTTGATCGGGGAAACGAGCCGCAGCTTACGCTTACACCGGGTTCGGTCGCATACGTCCGCATGCACCACCACGCTCAAGCTGTTTGCGGGCAGCCTGCCACGGTTATAAAGTCCCCATGAGGTCAAACTACGCTTCAAGCACTGATAATGAACTTCAAACGCCGCAAATTAGCACGGAAATGCACTTAGAAAGCGCGTCTTAAACGAAATGTCACGAGCGGCAAGCCAACTACGCAGCAAAGTAGGAACGGGGATCCTACAAGTGACGTAAAAACGATCGCAGCGCCGGCCTCTCCAGTGGTGGCCCTCGCGGCCAATTCTTTCGCGGCAGAGAAATCTTGCCGCGAAAGGGCGTTTTGCGGCGCGCGTTCTTGCGCGCGCGGCCCCGCAAATGAGGACGTACCTTAACGCTGGTCAAATCGCTTCCGCTTATCTACCACGCTGCACATCGGCTCGTCTGGTGCGAGTCGAGACGTGCCCTTCTTTTCCCCTATTTATTCTGTGTTTGTTCCTTCCTCTGAGTTCCTCTCAAGGTCGACTGCCTCTGCTCGCTACTGACGCACGCGTGCGACCTATCACTCCCGCATTAGCACCGCCTCACCGACGGAAAAATTAAGCGCCGCAAGTACAGAGGCGGTGAATCGCAAACATGACCTCTAGCAGAGACATCAGGATCAGTTTTATTGTGCATGCTTTGGTCATTTTCGCGAATAGTTTTGAAAGTTTGAACGTACGCAAAGTGAGCGCTCAGCAGAGAGGGACTCTTCATGGCCCGTTCATAGGCCTCCTGCGCTGCCCAGGGGGCGCTGCGCAAGCGGCTTCCGGGCAGTACTTCCGGGTAGTACACAGCTGCGCGGGTCCCATAGGATCCCGTGTTGACAGAAGCAAAATGAGCTCGACGCTACCGATTATTTTGCGACGTGGTCACCAGTTCATCCCCGACGCGTCCGATCTATTTCAGCGATCAACTTGGCATTAGGGGAAAAAGCTTTGCAGCGCTTAACACGTTTACAGCGCCGACGAAAGTGCCGGGACCGTGACGGCGTCTGCTACTCGCAGGTTCATCGATCGTACGAAGTGAAATTTTAAGTGAAATTTCTAGTTTAAACTAATACTCTAGGTGACAGAGACTTCTCAAAAACAGCCAAGAAGAGTGACGCAATCGGTGATGATCGCGCTTTAAAAAGCCAGCGAGTCCGGCGGACCGCAGGCTCGCCTGCTGCGGTGCGCCGCTCTTTTGCGTACCTACACACTATGCGTGCACTTTCATTAAACAGTGCTCGTTTGCGTCGCCGTTACGAATACACGGTGCAGCGTTAGCTTGCCGTTTTGTTGCGTGTCTCAGTGACAAATTGCCGCGACCGTCAGAAGCGTGAAATCTGTTTTGCGATTCCGAAATTAGTGGCCGTAAAACAAAGTGGTCGGGCGAACTAAGAGGCCGCTCGCTTTCCTTGTTTGCTGTCGCTTTACTTAATTACGCTCTTGCAGCATACATTCCCAGTTCGCACTTAATAGCCTAGAATGAGGGTCAGCAACGGCTGAGTTCCATGCAGCCGACACGGCGGAGAACTGGACGGCAAATCGGAAGGGGGGAGGGGAGGAGGGGGGCTTTGAATGCAAAGAGAAAAAATTCAGCGAATTTCTAATAATATTTGACAATAATCTGGCGAAGTGTGAAGATGGGGGTGCAATTCAACTGGAGGACGCCAATTCTGTTCTTGCCTCGCTGTCTAACTCCATTTGAAGTGAAAACTGGCGTGTCGGCGTTCAGATTCGACGACCCCTGCACTAGAAAACCAACACAGTCAGTGATGATAGTATGTAAATATATATTCGGGGCCCCGCGCCGTGTATGCGGCTGTGTTATATGTTATGCTGTGTTATGCGATGTTATAGAAGTTCTCTGCAGGCAGCGGGCGTGTGATTTGGTGCATGTTTTGCGTGCTTTAATAGCGCTTACTTTGTTTATTTGGCGCTATTGCCCCACCTACTCGCTAGTATACATGTACCCTGCCGTTCGTAAATCGTGCGGCGTAAAACGTTTCGCAAGAATCATTTAGTTTGCGAAAATACGAAACAAAATTTCCACTCGTTTCAAAGGCGGTGCCAGGCCAGCAGTGTCAGCTGAGTCGGCTGCGCAATTCTTGCGTTCGCTTGCATGCTCCCGCTGAAGCAACCTTTTGCAGTTACCTCAGGATATAGGACGAGAAGCGTTCCGTGTTTATGCTACTCGTGAACTTTCCTTTGTCGACCGCACGCAAGAAGAAAAAACTGTAACTGTCGTGAAACAGTTAAACCACCCTACCTGGCGATACTGTCCCACGCCGCGACCATCGCGAAAGCTCGCTAAAAGAAAGCCGACAAATCGGCTTCTTTTAGCGGATATCATTTTGTTTAGCCTCTGCAACTACTTTTAAGGCTATTTCATACAATATGCAGTCATTTAAACTCGCCACAAAGCGCCACAACCAACTTTCACTCTGGCTTGTAATTGAAAACACATGGAGGGCGGCGAGGGTCGTCTGCTTTTGTACTACCCAGAGGCGTTGGCCGCTAGGGGCGCTGCATGTCGCCAAAACTCCAGCGCAGGAGGCCTATACACCATTTTCCATAAGCAGCCGGGAGAGGAGGAAAATACTCTCAAACCAGTTCTCTCGGCGGCCGACCAGCGTTGCCTGAGCGCGCTGGGCTGCTAACATCGCTCGGCGCGGTGTGCTCCGCTGCGTAGTTCAGGAGTATTTCGCACCGTGTGCTTAGTTTTTGCGGAACTTTCAACTGTTTTAGCAAATGCTGCGATGCCGTTCAAGGCGCAAACGTCGCTTGGTCAGCACTGCGCGGTGGTATGGTTATTGAACAACCAGAGAAAGCGAGAAACAGTCGGTAAAGCGAGAAACACGACACTGCCTGGAGAAAATGCAGTCCGGTTGCGGCGTGTTTTTGCGGCATCGCTTCCCAACGCACACCGAGTTGACATATCGGTGGATTCCGTTGATAAATCGCAACGACTTTGTACCAACGACCAACTCCAGGGTTTGTTGGGTGCACTTGGACGGCAAGCAGACGGAGCAAAACCCATTTATCACACGCAAAGCTGCGACAGGGAACGGAACCCCCTGAAATGTTAGAAGCAACTTTATCATTTACAATACAGCATTGAGTGGTTGGTTGATTGATTGATTCATTCATTATGGTGTTTAACGCCCGACGCTTCATGGGTGATGAGGCGCGCCGTAGGGGAGGGCTGCGGGTTAATTTTGACCACTTGGGGATCTTTCACAAGCGCCGATACAATACAACACTACAATAACTTATGGTTCCTTGTAGTCAATTTAAAATACCATATATTGTTTGGTCATTACAGCCGATTGGCCTTAAACAATCCCCTTTTCATCTAATCTAACCTTTAAAATCACGGCGTTTTGTTTACTTTTTTTCAGGCCAACGCATTACACTGCCAAACGATATTAAAGGGTAACTTTCTCCATCGCACACTGCTGGTCGATAGCGGGATAAGCAGGCAGCCAAATGTGGAAACGCAGCTCGAGATACGCGTGAACGCTGCATTTGGAAAATAGCTCAACCTGTTCACAACGCGGTCAAAGGAAAAGCTTCTAATCCTTTTGCGTTGCCACAGAATCTAAAGTATTACAATTACAAAACAGTTACTGCTGGTCGCGTAAAGCATTTGTGGTGCAAGCAGTGGTTTCACAAAGGTGGGCTCCGAGCGAAAGTCCACATGCGCTGCGCAGAGTTAGGTAAATCATGATCACGATCATGATCAACCAATATTAACTCGCCCGAACGTCAACCCTTTTGCTCAACCTTCCAATAGTAATTTGACTGGTTGTGCGGTCGTGTTATTTTTCCGCCCGGGTAATTTCGTTTCGTTAGTAACCGTCATAATTCTAGTTAAGAAAGATTATATTGCATTGCAATGTCAACAGCGTAGCAATCGCCTCGTTGAAAGTCCATCGCGAGCACGGATCACCGTGACCCACATATGCTGTGCGCGCTCCGCATTCGACGTCCGCGCTTCCGTAAACATGACTAATCGGTGAGCATTACAAGCACGGTGGCATTGAAAACACATATTTACTCCCCGATATCGATTTCTATGTCAGTCGGTGCCATACCGGTACGTTTGCATCGCGGAACTGCGGAGCACCACCGGCACCACCACCGACAATGCTACTGCTGCTCGCAACAGCCGGGGTCGGAATTTCCCGCTCTGGCAGCAAATTAGGACCTAAAATCCGTCCGCAGATGATGAAAACAAAACAGAACACACACACACAAGCACTGCAACCGCCAACTTAGCGCCAAACCACTACGGTTCACTCGGTAATGCACGGATACCGAGCAGACGCACGCAAAGAACGGCGCACTTAACAGCCCAGCGCGGAGGTTTCGGCGGTCGCTTCATAGACGGCGCTAGCGTCTGGTCAGAAAAAGCAAATGGCGGCGCCCACCTCTAGCAAGGAAAATGGTGTATAGCGGCCAGCCGCCGCTACCACGGGGCAAGGGTGCATCGATTAAACACAATTAAAACTCGACAACCAAACAAGGAGGCAGCGCTAAGGCTATTCTTTATTACCAACAAATCCTACCTTTCTTGCTGCTGTTTGTCAACACTGACGATGGCGTAACGTAGGACTCCACGCTGACGTATGATCGCTCGTACTCGTACGACCTTTCAGTGGTCGACCTCGCAGAATAAAAACTCCCACCTCCCCTCGCGGGAACCCCTGTGTAGATGCGACTCATAGGGGGTTCAAGTTGCAGCGTTGGACAGCGGAGGAACGGCGCTGGAACGATGGAGCGGAGCGGCGCAGGCACCGCGTTTTATACGCCTCGAGCTTCACGATCGCTGCGCCGCCTGCCGCCGCTTCTCCGCGGCGTTGACGGGATTTGCGCTGCGTGACTGATAGGGGCTCGTGCAGTGTTTTGGTTCTATTTCGCTTCTTTTCGCCTTTCCGCGCCCTAAAAAAACTTGTTATGGTGACGACTATAGGCAAAGAGTACGTTCAGATCACTTAAAAAGCAGCTGCGTCTTCGTAGAGTACGCGATCGCCTGCAAGAGATACCCGGTGACGCGGTTCTGCGCGCTTCGTCGCCGCTCTTCCGGGCGTCGGCGACGGCAGCAACATATCACCCATGTCACCTCCAAAACATCAGGCGCAAATGAATTCTACTGACGCTCGTTTAGGCCATATACTGGCACAATGACAGGTTGGCTTCATTTTGCAGCGTGGACAACAAATGCGGCTTCGTTTCGCATATATACGCCGCAGAAAAATATGTTTCGGAGATGTGATTACCCAATCCCGGACAATAACTTATGCCTTTTATAAGAATATAAACCATGCGAAAATGTAAAGTATATTCCAAGCCAGTGCGTCGTTAAATATGTGGCCACACACGCCATATAGCAAGAACCAAGGAAATGAAACCACAGAAAAATAAATGCGGTGGCAATGCGGAATTTAGAAACATAATAGCCCTAACGGAAATGAAAAAAAAAACAGTGCAGCTTCTGGCATGCTAAAGACGTTCGTTTAAACTTAGCCATGGAGGTAGGTTTCACTAGACCAACTATACGCGGAATGCACTGCTATTTCGCGAGAAATAGGTGGAAGGGGGGGGGGGAAGGACGCCGTGTACAAATGCGGAGCGGAATCAAGCAATGAACGTATTAGTAATCCCACACATAAATCTCGCGTTCACTTTCCTTTTGTTTTTCTACTTCAATGAAGAGCTGATCGTACGGCGGACGCATTTTTGGAAGTATACAGGGTAGGCTGTTCAACAAGCGATGAAATGTGTTGTTGGAAGAGTGTGGTATGTGATAAGGCCCTCTGATTTCAGTTTCTGGTTTATTCTGCAGGCTCCCTGTGCCACATGACGATATTTCGAAGAAGCATTTAGTCGCGGACGCGGATTATATTGTAAGCCCGTCTCCGCGGTGCTCGCAGACGATATATGTAGCAAATGAAGGTCTGCGGGCGCGCACCTCACGACAAGACGACTCTGTCGTGGGCTGATCCCCGAGTATAATTATGCATTGTCCATCGTACTTTTGTTGGATATTCCCGAAATTAACACAGACTGGCTTGTAAATGGGGGTGATCAATATCTGAGGTATAATATTGGCAAACGTAGCTGGTGTGCTGTCAGGTATGAGTGATCCGCTGATTATGTAAGCGCACAAAACCAATTTAAATCGTAGTGTATAGCCGTAGCATGAACATCTGAGGAACCGGTGGTTACGGAGACACGGCTAGTAAATTCAGGTCAGTGTAACTACAATCGGCTCCATCATATGCCGGTTCCGCGACGCTGGCCTGTGACACACACCTGGCGCTTATAAAGACCGGAAATACCACACTAAGATCGCGTCGGAAACATTTACACTCTCGTAAACACACCCCATTTGCGAACAGAGTGACTGCTCCACACAAACATGGATTTCAAACGCCCACAAACGGTAAATCTCAGTCGTGAACGTGCCGCAAAAGCAGCGGCGGCACTGGGGAGCGGGGCGCGGACTCCCGCGCCCGCTTTCGAAACGGGCCGCTAGGGGGATTTCAGTGGCGCCCCTACAGGCCGAGCTCGAGGCGTATAGCGCGCATAACGGTGAGGGGACGCGCCGGCGTCAGTGCGTCTGCCGCGGCTATGACGCAGCACAATCCACTTTAATCAAATCCAATCCAAATCCAAGCCATTCAATCCAATCGAATCCAATCCAATGCCCCTCGCGAGCGTGTTCGCTATAGGAGAGGAGAGGGGGTGAGCGGCGGAGAGCGCAGCTCGCGCGGCGAGGAGAATGGGGGAGGGGCGGACGCCGACGACAACGCCGACGACGCCGGATGCAGGGACAAGGCGAGTGAATGAGATGCAGTCGCATCTAAAAATCCTGAATATGCCGCTCTTCTTTCGAAGGAAGGGCGGCAAAGTTATTTTCCCATCCTGCAGTGGGAAACACCACTTCTCGGGACGCGTATGCAATTACGTGGACGGTGGACGGTAGCTACTCTATAGCTCCATTCGATTCAGACGCGATTCCCTGCAACGCCTGCAACGGTGCAGGATGCGCTGCACCAAAGCGCTCGATTGCTCACGTTGCAGCCGCGATGTCGCTGCGGTGCAGAGAATCGCTGCACCTGCTACGGAGGTGGTGCAGTCATTTGGTGCCGCGGTTCCGTGCGCGCGCGCAGTGAGGTTGGTCGGTTGGCGAAGTGTCTCGCAGAAATGCTGGTGACAATTGGCGGAGTTTTGACGGAGCTTCACCCCGTTTTGGACGAGTGCGGGGCCACCTTAGTTGTCGACGGCCACGAGCTTTTCAAAACAACAGGTAAGGATCTGCGGAATGTCGTGCCAGTCCGTGCGTAGCGTGGTACACGTTTAATGGAGGCGGCATTTTATTTCAGAGACCGAGAAATACGGGTCAGATATGCAGAGGCGCCTGAACCTGAACTGCCTGCCGTTTCGCCTCTCCACGAGGCTGGAGAGCGAGACGATTTCGCCAGCGGCGACAACGGAAATGTCGCCGCAGCTCATGCCGACTTCGGAGCCGCAGCCTTTGCGTCTCCCTCGGGGGACGCACCGGTTCCCGACGAAGCACTGTGGAGCCGGAGAAGAACGTTGCGGCCGATTTGCCTCTACAAAGAGGCCAAAGCAAAGCCGCGCGACTACAAGTGCGTTTTCTCTTAGTGCATGTTTTACGCGTGCAGGTGGTGGCCGCTGTAACACGTGTTTGTCTTGCGCACAGGTACAAAAAAGACTTGTGGCGCCACATCGCCGACCTGCTGAACGAGGAGTTCGGCGCCACGTTCACCGAGCTCCAAGTAAAAAACAAATGGAAATCGCTTAAACGAGCCTACAAGAGAGTTGTGTCAAAGTGCCGGCGGACAGGGGAGGAGGCAGCCAAGTGCGAGTTTGAAGAGTGCGTGTTTCTCGATTGTTGCAGTCCCTCTCTTTATATACTCCTGTCACGTGTTTTACGCTGCAAGAGTGTGTGGCCTTTCTCTGAAATTATAAACATGCAAAACCTGGATCCGTTCAATTAGTGTGCCTGTACCATTTTGACGAAGTTGAACCTGCCGATGCTACTGGCAGTGTGCATTTCGCAATAATTAAAATCATATTTGCATTTTGAATTGTTTGACTAAAGCTAACCGTGCCCATTTACGTATATTTGCTCGCCACATACTCCCTTATGGGGTGCAACGCGAGTACTGTGCAGGCAGACTACTAATATCTTGCTCGACAGTAGAAAATGTTTTGGGGCAATTGATAGGATCAGTTATCACTTCTCGCAGCGAACTGGCAGATGTGCTGGATAAGGAGCACGCAGTCCGCCCCATAGTCCTATACGAGCCTGGCCGGCGAATCGCCGAAGAAAGCCATGAAGGCCCAGCTGGACAGCCGTAAGTACAACAGAGTTTGTTTGCTCTCAGGAGATTAGAGAACGGTTCTAAATAGGTTTTAGGAAAGCTGGAAGGTTGAACGTGTTCAGTCATAATCGTTATGACCGTTACTTATCGCCGTCCCTTGCCCCTTCATCCCTAGAACTTACCCCAACTACGCACGCGCCGACTCAATAATTTTATGAAACTGCTTCACTGTCTTATCCATTCAGCTTATCGCATGTTTCACATTACATAATTTCATTTGCCTTGCCGTCCATTACTAGAAACAATCACCATCTCAACATCAAACCAAACCACTGCAGAACTGTAGGACATTCAAATTTAGTTTTTTTCCCTTGAACTGCTGAACATTGGAACGGATTGTCTGGTGACACCAGTTCCCTTTTGCTCAAAAATTTATACTTGCCATTTCTGTTTCGTCGTGATTGTGCTTTTGTTATATTGTGCCGCCGCTGTTTAATTGCTGTTCGAACTTATTCTGCTGTATGCTCACTCCTGCCATAGCCCCAAGTAGGGGCTGCAGTATGTACAAATAAATAAATAAATAGGGATGCAAGCTGTAAGGATGAGGCTGTTGGTGTCCATGACGACATCAAACCAGTAATGAGTTAGGTAAACACTCAACACGCAGTAGTGTTCTTGGGAAAGAACACTACTGCAAAAGTTGGAAAAGAGCAGGTAGGCAAACGTTGAGTCAAACTTTGGAATAAATAGTCAGGACAGCCGAGGTTGTACACTTGTTCTGGGTTTGAGGAGAGAAATAGCAAAGACAAAATACATTTTTTGCCAACTAAGCGACGGATATGAAAAAGCTCCAGTGGGAAAATAAATCAAATCCAGGTATTGCACAGGGTGTTTGTGCTAGGCAAGTCTAGAGCAGTTGTCACAGTATGCTCGGCAGCAAAACCAGGTTAGTTCTAACGAGCATAACGAAGAAACCAAAGCTGGTGAAATTGTTGGTGTAGGTACTCCTTTGAGGTGCGATCTTGTTAAAAACACATGCTGAAGTTTGAAATTGTGCCACGTAGTGTCAAGAAATGAGCCCCTTAGTATTTGTCTTGAAAGTAAGTGTAAAGCACTTCTGCTACTTTCTGCCCAATGAGTTTTTTTCCTCACACTGCAGGGAACCAGTGCAGGCTGATGACCCGGAGGATGCGGGTGATGTGGCAGCTGCTGAGGTTGCAGAGCCTGGTACACCTCCGCCGCCCAAGAAAAAAAAGGGGGAAACGCCCATAGACAGGCTGATCGAAAAAATAAGTGAAATGGAGCAAAAAAGAGAGGCACGGCACAACAGGCGAATGGACCTCTTGGATCGCCTTGTTGTGGCGTACGAGAAAAAATGCCAGTAAACAAGATGTGTGGAGCAAATGTGCTTGTGTATTGCTTCTGTTTGCATGCCGCAGCTCCTGCTGCCCGCAGAAATAACAGCAAATGGGGGGACATAAAATAAATACAATATGCACATACAGTAAGCAATAAAAGTTCCTGCTGCACGCAAAAGTAAAGCAGGACGGAACATCAAATGCAAAGTATACAAAGTAAGCACAGAGGTTGCCATTCTGCATTATGCTGTGTCCCTAGCTGCAACTTTGCACAGCGTACACTCGTGATGTCAGTTCAACACTGGGTTTGGGCAATGCTCTTCCTTCGCTGCTCACAGGCTTCCCTGGTTAGTTCGTTGGTCGAGATGGCACCATTGTGCCCATCCTCGCACTATTCGTCACTCTCAAGGGCTGTGAAGTCGTCCATCTGATCTCTAGTGTTGGAACACAAGTTGTGGAGCACGCTGGCACCCAGGATTATGCGGCATGACTGTTGAACAGAGTCCGTGTCAACAAAGTACAGTCGCCGAAACCTTTGTTTGAGCATGCCAAAGGCATTTTCCACGGCCACACGCTGCAAGCTGTGGCACTTGTTAAAGTTCTCCTTGTATTTGGGGAATGTCGCCTGATTATCCTTGTATGGCGGCATCAGCCATGGCAAAAGCGGATACGCCGAATCTCCAAGGATGTAGTCACTGTTGCATTTTTGCGCAGCGTCTCCAAAAAAAGAGCTCTCCTTCAGAACACGGGCGTCGTGGGCCGAGCCGGGAAACCCCACAAACACATCTGTGAAGCGGCAGTCAGCATCACATATTCCTTGCAGAATGAGAGAAAAAAACTTATCTCTGTTGTAGTAGGACGCAGGCGACTCTGTCGGTTTCTTAATTTCGATGTGGCTTCCATCCACGCTCCCGATGGTGTCCCGCGGTCCTTTGCCCTTCTTCTGGCAAGAAACTTCGCCTTAATGATCTCACGCTGTCGCTCAGACGGCCACGTAATGACGTCGCCACTAATGCTGAAGAGATAATCAAGAAATCTCTTCAGACACAGGGCGACTGACGACTCCGACACGTCAAAATTATCCGCGATGCGGTACATACAAGACTGCGTGCCCAAGTATGCAAGGCCGATAAGGCAGGACTTCTCTGCCGGGATCTGCACGCGGCCACCTCGAGGAGCAGGGAAATAGTCAGACGCTTCGAACTTGCTCGCGAGTTCATGAAACGTCTCGAGCGAAAGCCGGAACAACCTCTTAAATTCAAAGTCATAGTAGGAGCTAACAACTCTTTCGTAGTACATAGGAATGCGGTTACGGTCGAGGCGTATCAAATGCGCTGCAGCGGCATACAGCACCTCGTCGACTTCCTCGTCTTCCGAATCTGAATCGAGAAGCTCCATGACGGCGTCCAACGGAAAATCGTCCATGCCGGCGTCCAACGGAAGGTCGTCCATGACGGAAAATCCGCACGTGTGAGTCAAGGGCCAGATTAAAATGGCACAACGTGGACTTGTCGTGCGAGTTCACCACGGAGCACACAGACAAGCTGGCAGCACAGCGTCCCACACCTAGTCCTAGCAGACGACAAGGCCTGCACCTCGCTCGATTGTTGCGATGCGGTGGCACCTACTGGTGGCGCTGCAGCATGTTGCACTGCACCGCGGCACCATGAATCCGCGCCCGTGCACCGCACCGGAACCACAGAAAATTCTCTGCAACGTTGCCGTGCACCGCGTGTGCTCGCAGCCTTTTCGCTTGCTTTCTAATGGCGGCGCAGCGGGTGCACAGTGTTGCCAGAGTGGCTTGCTGCTTTTCCGCCAACGATTTGGCTATTTTGCAAAGGGTTGTTAGACAAGTCAAGATGCGAGTATGTACTGTGTCCTAAGTTATGGTACAGTGTACTAGAAGGGAAAGGTGTGTCGTTCGGGGCCGGGGAGGGGGGTCCCTTTTGCGATGAAAATTCCTGCTGAGGAACTCCTGTTGTAAGCAGCGCCCCTCGCGGCAGCGGCGGCCGCAGCGGTCGCTGGTTGCTCGCTGCTCGCTGTACGAGCTCTGATCGAGCGTTCTGGTGGGTGCCGTTAAAATGCAGTGCCGTGCTTTCTGAACCATTTCCTTTGCATTTCACGAACTATGCACTAATCTTGAGCGACTTGCCTGGAATATTGCTTTGACTGAGTTTCAATGTAGGGATAGCCGCCTCGCGGCCCGACTAGGGGCGTTGAGTACGCGAGCCCGGCAACGAAGTGAGGCGTTTCAATGTAGGGATAACCGCCTCGCGGCCCGACTACGGGCGTTGTGAGTACGCGAGACCGGCAACGAAATGAAATTGCCCTACTCGACGGCCAACGGGCGCCGATAGCGTACGCGTCGACCGGGTGCTGGCGGAGTGCTTGATTAGCGCGGGTTGTGCTGAAAGAAAAGTAGGCAAGAGATGAGGACGCAGGAGGAGAAGTTAAAAGTGGAACGGGGAGAGAAAATAATATCCAAAGGCAAGAAACGGTGGCAGGATGAAACTTAGAACCGCGAGGCAGGGAGTGAGAGTTCGGGCTGCGAGACGGGACGCGCGCTGGAGAGCGAGTACGGCAATTTCCGCACGCCTTATTTTTGTTGTCGCGTTTCAAGAGTATGGCACGGATATCACGACGGATTCGCATGTGCGGTAGCTGTGGCATATTGCACGGTTGGTTGCTAGTCTTGGGTAAGGGGTTGGGGGGGGGGAGGGGGGGGAATTTCACAACATCTGCGAGGCGCCAGCCAAGGCTCGAAAAATCGCATATTCCTGGACCGCAATTCACGGCGATCGGGCTCCACAGGCACCCGAAAAAGCGACCTTTTCTCATTGTATGATCGCAGTCCGCTGTTGCAGAGCGGCACAAAGCAAAAGTTGTCCCTCTTATCCCGACGCCTCTCCATCATTGCATGCACAAATCACATTCCTGAGACTTTTTTCCCACACTATGTTGAATGTCCAACGATAAAACGATGCGCGAAACGGCTGTAAGTTTCTTGCATCAGAACGACGACGCAGATACGCAGAGGTGACAGGTCAGCTCGACAAGTATCGTCTGTTACATCGCCTGTGACCATTTTTATTCATTCATAACAGTAAATAGTCTTATTTCTCCATTTTATTGCATCAAGTTTCGTAAAACATGTCAAACAACGGGAAAGAGCACTCTTCGGAACAATCAAAGTGAAAAGGAGTCCGCGTGTCGTCTGCTACCAACCCGCGGAGGAAGCAGGCACACCAAGCGGCACGGCGCCGGCGGGCCGTCGCCTGGGAACTCCTGTTGCAGCCAGCGCAACCTACAATTTTTCATCGCAAAAGGGACCCTCGCGTTCCATTGGTTTCATCCCCGGACGACACACCTATACATTCTAGTACACCATAGTTACGGTATGTAGGCTGTTTTTTGTTGAAAAGGCATGCTCCGGAGGATGTAAGAAACTTCTCTATCAGGCGACCTCGGGCATCCGTTCTGGAGGAGCCCCAAAGTGAGTTGTGCGCATCAAGATCACCTGTTAATATTGTCACGAAGCCAAGGACGACGCAGTTGTCTTGAAGGAGAAACAAGTTTATTGGAGCGAACTTGTGCTCCCCTAACAATTGAAAAGAATACAGAGGCGGCGAGCAGCGGTCAACGAAGTGACTTGCGTCGGCGAGCGTCGCAGAATCGAATGCCGCGGCGTCTGCTGTGCAGGCTTTTATCTTTCGGCGCGAGAGTTTCTGGAACCGTCGATTCACATCCAGAACATTGTAGATCACAGAAGATTATTCTGGGCTAGCGGCGTTAGGGCGAAACACTCTGCTTATCTGAATGAGATAGCCCGTGCGGCATAAAAAAATTCACAGCATATCCACGGGGTGAATGATGATGAGTGGGCGAAGCTCCTGAACGGAAGACGGCGAACTCATCCCGCACGTCCCCGGCATCAAGATTCTCGGCATGCACGTGGACGGTGTCCAAACCAACACCACGGCGCTGAGAAACATGATCACGAAAATCGGAATAACGACCCGCTTGGTTAAGCGAGTGTCGTCGAGATACAACGGCATGAACGAGCGAGGGCTCTTGCGCCTTCTGCAGACCTTCGTCGTTAGCCAGGTCGCATACGCAGGAGCCTTCCACCGATGGACGAGATCGGAGGAGGGCAAGATCGACGCAGCCATACGCAAAGCGTACAGGAGCGCCCTGGGACTTCTCCCGGGGACGAAGACGTCGGCCTTGCTGGATCTGGGAGTGCACAATACACTCTCGGAGATCAGCGAGGCCCAACGCATGTCCCAACTGGTGCGGCTGAGCTGCACGAGAACGGGCAGGAGCATCCTCGACATGGCTGGCATCAACCCGCCCAAAGGAGGGGAGAACAGCGACACGAGCGACAGAATACCGCTCCGAGACGAGGAGGCGAGGGGAATCATCGTGTTCCCTATGCCGAAGAACGTAGACCCGGAGAGGGACAGGGAAAGGCGCCTAGCAAGGGCGACAGCCCTGGCCAGGATCTACAGACACGACGACGCCGCGGCCCACGTGGACGTGGCGAAGTACCCGACTACAGCGAACGCTTTCACCGTAGCGGTGGTCAGATCGTCCACGGGCGAGCTGATCAACGCCGCGTCGGTGAGGGCGAAGACCCCGGGCCAAGCCGAGGAAGCGGCGATTGGCCTGGCGCTGGCGACACCCGGCGTCAAGACGATCCTGAGCGATTCAAAGACGGCGATCAGGAATTTTGCAAGGAGTACGGTATGGGAAGGAGCGGAACGAATCGTGAGACTCGGACGGGCCTCGCGGGATCCGCGAGCCCACAGCCCCGTAACGACCATCAAGTGGTTTCCGGCTCACATGGGCCGGCTGGAAAACGTCGAAAACCGCAACGACGACGCAGACGCTGCAGCCCGCGAGCTCTCCATGTGCCGGGCCGGCGAAACGCAAGTCACCGCGGATCCTGACGAAGAAGCAACGAGCGCCGTCCTGACGGACTACGGGGATATCCTCAGAAGACATCGGGAGGCGAGGAGGGAGTACTCGAACCCGCATCGAGACCTCTCTCGAGCGGAGACGGTGCTCCTAAGACACCTGCAAGTGAAGTGTGCTTTGACTCCCGCGTGGGCCAGGCACGCGTGTCCCGAACTTTTCGTGAGTGCTGTGTGCAGTGTATGTGACAGTGAACTCGCGACTCTGTGCCACATCACTAGGTGTGGAAGAACTGCTGACACGGGCGATCCCGCACGGGGCGAGGAAGCCGAAGACTGCGTGGCGGGAGCCGGGGTGCCAGGAGACCGGCTCCCGGAGGGACTAGAGCGGTGCATTCGCTCGGACAATTACCACCAGCTAAAGTGGGCGATCCAGCAACTCGAGGAGGCTGTGGCAAGACAGAGGAGAACGGGAGACCACACGCCGGACTCACCGGCAGCGGGACCCAAATACCCCTGTCAAGGCACTCCCCTCCCTCGAGTCCAAGGCCCGGTGTGACAAGAGACTTTATTCGAATCACACTAGAGTCGTAGTGCGAGCCCTGCGTGGCCGCTGACTACATCTTGCCGGATCTATAAATAAAGTTCTTCTCTCTCTCCAAGCTCCTGAGGGGAAATCATCGGTAAAACCGTGACTCTTCAGTGAAAGTTCGCCCACTACATCTGTGTCCGAACGTAACGTCTAGAAAGTCTCGCTTAAACCGCGCGTCGGCACCTTGGGGCTGAGCTCGCCTGATGCGTTTTGCAGACGCCTCACGAGCTCTCACTGCATCGGGGTCTGCCTGCCGATACGCGCGCTTTCTCGCCGCTTCCCGTTCTCTGACGTTTTGGAGATCCTCTTCGCGCCGCAGCCGTGCCGCTTCGCGTACGGCAGGGTCCTCGCGCCGTTGCCGTGACGCTTGGGCCTCTCGTTCTCGCACGCTGGGATCTTGGCGGCGTCGTCGCGCAGCCAGACGACACGCTTCGGCCTCCCGCTCTCGTACGGCAGGATCTTGGCGGCGGCGTCGCGCAGCTTCACGGAGCGCTTCTGCCTCGCGGGCTCGCACATCTGCAGCCTTATCCATCGGGCGACTCCGAGCGCGCGCCAACAGCGAACGGATTTTTTTACAACGCTCCCCGCCGTCTAGTAAACAATCCAAGAACTAAACTAGAGGTAGCCACGCCATCTAGTAAACAATCCAAGCGCATCTTTTCATCATATACAAGTACCGCCATCTAGTAAACAATCCAAGAACTAAACTAGAGGTAGCCACGCCATCTAGTAAACAATCCAAGAACTAAACTAGAGGTGGCTACATACATACGTCGAGGATGGACAGACCCACGCCCTAAGGAGCTTCGCCCCTAAAATAAAGACTGGAACACGCGCTTCGCATGGGACACAGATAACAGATCCGGGCGCGGCCGGGCATTAAAAACAAACAATAAATAAACAAACCCGTATATGGTTCGCGGCAATATGTATGGTTCGGGCAGCACCATGGTGTTGGTTGCAGCGTTCCTTCTCTTGGGCCCTTCTGGCAGAAGACCGAGCTCGGGTGGCAATCCTTGCAGTCGGAGGCTGGCTCTAGTTGGACTGGGCTGGCGGCTTGCAGAGGTCGTCATAAAGGGTGCGTACCCAGCACCTCACCAGATGTCACGAAGCCAAGGACGACGCAGTTGTCTTGAAGGAGAAACAAGTTTATTGGAGCGAACTTGTGCTTCCCTAACAACTCAAAAGAATACAGAGGCGGCGAAGCAGCGGTCAACAAAGTGACTTGCGTCGGTGAGCGTCGCAGAATCGAATGCCGCGGCGTCTGCTGCGCAGGCTTTTATCTTTCGGCGCGAGAGTTGCTGGAACCGTCGATTCACATCCAGAACATTGTAGATCACAGAAGATTATTCTGGGCTAGCGGCGTTAGGGCGAAACACTCTGCTGAATGAGATAGCCCGTGCGGCATAAAAATAATGGACACGCGCTTCGCATGGGACACAGATAACAGATCCGGGCGCGGCCGGGCATTAAAAACAAACAATAAACAAACCCGTATATGGTTCGCGGCAATATATATGGTTCGGGCAGCAACCAGTGCCTCGAAATCAGAGCTCAGAAGTGCAAAATCAGGAGAGATGTAAATGGAGCATACCGTTATCAACCTATTAAATATTATTGTACGGATCGCTACAGCCTCGAGGACAGTGTTTGAAGAGAGAGTGTGGCATGCTAATGATTTCCGGGCGATAATGGCCACACCTCCTGAAGAGTGGGTGCAGCCAACCCTGTCCTTTCAGAATACCATGTACCTATTTAAGAAATTTGTTTGTTTAGAATTGAGGTGGGTTTCCTGGAGACACATGATACTTGGCTGACTGGCCTGCGGAATCTCATACACATCGTCAAGATTTTTAAGGAGGCCTCTGCAGTTTCATTGGATGATGTTTTCTGTTCCAATTATTTAAATTTAAGAATGACTGGAGTGTGTGTGTTCGTCTGTCGTCTTTCGGGGCTGTTACTCTTGGATTGGGCTTTTTAGGCCTTTCTGCTGTCTTGGCCGTCGGAGGCCGCTCCTTGCGGTGCGTTGCACCTAGGCAAGAACGGCGTGACGTCCATCTCGTCCTCAGATGTCCGGGGGGCCCGCCCGTCGAACCGGGCCCCCTGGACTTGGCCCCCTTTCGGGAGCCCTTTACGACAGCGGCGACGAAGGCCTCGATGTGCTTTTCGTTGACCTGTGAGTTTTTTTTTTGTGATCAGTGTGAACCTTTATAACTTTTATCCTCTTCTGTGACGCGGTTGACCAATGACGACCACAGCAGCACCGAAACCTTAAGTGTTCTGTTAGACTCCTTAGAAGACTCTTTTATATATATTTCAGCTCTTGTAGTTTTGGGAAACTTTTAAGAATGATAAAGGTGTTTATCATACGAAATTGCACTGTTATTTTAAATAAAATAGGCCCTAGCGGGAAATTTAGCGGATATGTTTTAGAATCTAGCGGAATCTGGCGGATTTCTCATTGCTTTGTAGCGGATGTCTGATGCCCAGTGATGGCAACACTGGTTGAGGCTCCGATGGGGTGTGACCCTGATGTCGAGACCATGCCAGTCTAGTCTGAGCTAGAAGCTTTGCAGACTGCTGCTTGTCATTTATTTCGATTAGGAGTTCACCAGACCTTTGTTTTTTGCACTTATACGATTTTCCTATTATGGCTTCAAGATACTTGGCGATCAAGAAGACTGACTGAGATGCAAGAGGGTGGGTTGGATTGAGGGACTCCATGACAAGAAATCCAGAGTAATGATCTGGTTGAGAAAATGTCATAGATGGCAATGGTCCCCCATTGCCACTTGTAACGATACTTCGGTGCGGCCCCTTTTAGGGGGCCGATCACGGTTGTGGGGGGGGGGGGGGTTGAAAATACCATACGGCATAGTATAAAAGCAGGGAGACGGGGGTACTTTCTCCTTTGACCTTCCCCTGGTAGTCAAAGAGGTCCCGTCCCGGAGCTCCCTGCCTGGTAGACAGGCAGGGAGCCCATCGGCCGGAGCTTGACCAAGGCTCCGACGGCCACCGTTTACGGCTTCTTTACGACCTTTAAACACCTCGCCACGGTTGGACACGGCTTATGTATGGGAGCTCGGGGTCCGCGGTGTCGCTGCTCACCGTCACCATGAATACTCAAGGTGCCCCGTGCGGGGCCAGGTGAGATCTCGAACCGGAAGTGCTGGGAGCAGACGACGTCCCCATGAGCCTTTGCGCTTTTTACCGGCACTTCAATACGCCGCTATGTACCAACTCGCCCAAACCAATACTCTCCTCACCTATTACCTTTACAAACAGCATCACCTTGGGGGTGCTGGAAAATTATGTCATCAGTAAGCATTTTCCCGCACTGAATTTTCGAGCTTTAGGAGCAGTCTGGCGCAGGAAAACAAATTTGTGCATCAAAACTGCGCAATATGCGCAGCTGTCTCATCCTTGGAGAGGGTCTTTTACGTTGACAAGGTCAGAATGCAGTTTGCTAGTGGGCACGGGCGCGATGAGCACATTGCGTTTCTTGAAAATGCGTACTCCACAGTTGCAAAGGATCCCACCTCGAGAATTCAAAAATTACAAGAATTGCTCTCCGATATTCAGTGGCTTACCTCCGTCAAAGAAAAGCCTATACTATCAGCTTCTCTGCAGGAGCGGGTCGGCGCCTGCAATTTACGGACATCCCAAGGTTCACAAGGATGGAACCCCGTTACGTCCAACTGTGGATTTTACACATTCACTGCTCCTCCGGTTGTCACGCTACCTGCACAAAGTCTTTGCACCGCTGGTGGGGAATACAGGTGCGCACATACGAAACTCGGAAGACTTTATTGGCAAGTTGTAGGGCATAGTTCTGGAAGATGACGACGTCTTGATTTCTTTCGATGTGTGTTCAAGCATTCCTGTCGAACTGGCAGTCAAAACCTGCAGAAAACGTTTGGAATTGGACGAAAGGCTTTCAGTTTGATGCCACCGAGCTTTGCAAGCTCCTCCATTTTTGCCTAAGCAATACGTATTTTACGTATCACGGCGACATCTACAAGCAGACGTTTGGGACGGCCATGGGAGCATCGATCTCGGTCACAACCACAAATTTGACGATGGAAGTGATTGAGTAAAGAGCCTCGGAATCATTCTAATCACAGCCGAAGCTTTTCGTACAGTACGCCGACGATTGCTTCTGCGTCATGTACAAGCAGCATGTTCAGCGCTTCCTACAGCATCTGAATGATACAGAGGCTTCGATCAACTTTATCGTGGAAGAGGAATCCAATGGCTGTATTCCTTTTCTCGACACGCTCGTAAAACACTCCCCGAGTGGAGTGTCGTTCAGCGTATACAGGAAACCTACGCACTCCGGAAGGTACCCGAGCTTTCAGTCGGTGCACCCCATGTCCCATAAATGTTCAGTAGTGACGTCACTTGTCAACAGAGCAGAACGGACGTGCTTTGATCCGGAAAGCTTGAGAGAAGAAATGAAGACGATCGAAAGAGATCTGCAACGGAATGGCTACCCAAAACATTTTATCCGAAAAGAGGCAAAGAGGGCGACGAACGCGAATCCGCATCGAGATGAGCAGGCAGAAGCGTCCACAAGGACCGCGTCAAAACGTGCTGCGATTCCCTACGTCACACACACCAGTGAAGCTCTCGCATGCATTTTCAAGAAACGCGGTGTGCACATCGCGCACGTGCCCACTAGAAAACTGCGTTCTGACCTCGTCAACATAAAAGACCCCCTCTCACCCCAAGTAGCACCGAAGCATTAGAAAAACGTATTTTTTTTTTGTTTGGTGGTAATGTTAGAACAATGTTCTTAACGTCATTTTTTTTAATGTTTATGTAATGTTATCAAAAATGTTACATTAATGTTTTGGAAAACGTTATTTAAACGTCCAAGAAACATTTGTACAATATATTACTAATGTTGGTGTTACATTTAACTAAAGCTGCAGCGAACAAAATAATAACGTTTAAAAAAACATTTTTAAAAACCAGAAGAAACGTTACAGTGACGTTTTGCCCAATGTTATGTGAACAGTAAGAAATCATTTCTACAATATATTACTAATGTTAGTGTTACATTTAACTAACGCTGCAGCGAACAAAATAATAACGTTTAAAAAACATTTTTAAAAACCAGAAGAAACGTTACAGTGACGTTTTGCCAATAGACCCTATGCGAAATTGCTTGGTGATCTAGCAACACTGATGTAAACGAGACCGTCGGCCATATTGGTACGGACGCCGATCGGGAAGTCTCGTATTGTTTACTGTGGAAGAGTAGGTGACGGTAACGCGGTATGGCTCAAACTGGACAGTGTTTTCCGGCTCTAGACCGCGGATTGTGGACGAAGGACTTGTCTGCGCTGCCGACTGTGTCTGAAGACTCATACCACTCGGGGTGCCGCGCCAAAGACCCATCCGAGCGGCAGCGGAGCCGGGCATGCCGCCTAGCCACCGAGGCGCATTGCTCGCCTTCATCGGTGCGGACAAACACGTGCGACTCGCAGTAAGTAAATCCTTCTTTGTTTTTACTTGACGTGAGTTAACCGGTATGAGCATTTGTAGAGCACTTTGTTTTTGTTAATCGTTGTTTACCACGCAAATGCGTAGCGGCGACCCAGTTGCAGTAACCCTGAAACAGGAGAGCGACAATCGCCAGACCGTACCGCTAGTGGGTGGATTAGGTATTTTCAAATGCTGTACATGGAATTTACGGGATGATTTTTGGCGAAGATGTTTACGGAAAGGTTGCGGCCGTTTTCCGTGACGGTCGTCCGCCCGCGCGTTTGCCGCAAAGCAATGGTGCTTTGCGGCGAAGTCAACTACAAAAGCGCACATACGCCTTGAATTTTCTTTTTTTGTGTGTGTTCATTATTTATTGTGCATGTTCTGCGCAAAAATCTGTTTGTGTGTCTTTCTTCTCCTTTTTTGGTGGTGGGGTGGTTGTGTTTGCTTCTGAAGCTCATGTTTTTGGTGTGCACGAATATATAATACAGTAAAACCTCGTTAGCTCGAACTCACTGAACTAGAAGATTTTTTTTAATTCGATGGGTCATCGGTATAGCCCGAATGTTTACCTGTTTATCTCGAAAGATTCTGGAAGTGAGTTCCAGATAATCATATTATTGCTTGCTTAAGTTATGACGAACACGATTATGCGGGTACTGGTATCATTACCCACGCTGAGGTTTTTAAATGTTAAACTTCCTTCTCTTGAAAAATGCATTAACAAAGCATGCAGAGATACTTGCACGCTCGAACTTGACAAACAATTTTGACATCATTGCTGTTTGAGGTGTAGATTATTGCCCTTGCAACAGTGTTAAGCAAGACACAAAATCTGGTCATTTTGAGTCTGTTCCTTGCGGGCACTTCTTTCGGCTCTGTCCCTTTACCATAAACTGTAGCGGACTAGTCCTGTTTTTCCCTGGGTGTTATTTACTGATACTCTCTCTGTTCTTGCAGGTTGGGCCTCATCCATGTGCTCAGCAGCTGTTTTTGCTCCCAGAAGAAAAGTGGCCGGCCCTATGTTGTGTGCCTCACCTTTGAGACGGACAGTGGGGCGATTGGGGAGGCATCGTGCGAGTGCCCGGCGGGTTGCAGTGGAGCATGGAGTCACATCCTGGCTGCTGTGCACCTACTCGCCCTATTGCAAGCCGAAGGTTTTAAGAGGCGCCACCGGAGCTTGCGTGCACTGAGCTGCCACAACAGTGGGGACGTCCGAGACAGCAGGGCATCAAGCCAGCGAGTGTCCAAAACATTGACTGGAGAAGCCCGCGATAAAATGGCCCCTCCCTTCCCTTTCCAATGCGTCTGTTCGATGCACGTCGAGTACAGGAGCAATGCGAGCAGCAACAAAGTGCGTGCAGGCGCTTGGGCGAAAACTTGGTAGCCTTGGAATGAGTTTATTGCCCCAGTTGTGCTGGCCTCCCGCTCCTCCTCCCCCCCCCCCCCCCCCCCCTCGTGACAGAAACAAGGACTGGCATGGCACCTGAAGGGTCACCTATGAGCTACCAGCAAGCATTCATGCCACATTTCGCCGTGGTCATCTCGCGAGCGCGCTGAGAGGCTGGGCAACGTCGTGTTTACTAGACCGCGGCATGCAGGGGTGCGCGAATGCTTCCCTTTGTTCCATTTATATCCACAGTTTGCTATACTGCACGCGCTATAATTAAGCGAAGTAGTTTAATTTACTGGGATTTTCGCTGTGGATACAAAAAATGCAAAAGCACTCAAGGTGATGCGGGGCGGCCTGATGCAACTCTGGCCGTTTTCTTTTTTTTTTTTTAATAAAACCTGAAAACTGCCTCAGCTACCTACATCAATGGCCACTATCATTACGTCGGAGGCATGCATGCAGCATGTGACAAACTAGAGGAGTGAGGGTGTATTTTAGTCGCAAAATATTCGACAGTAAATACATCGTTGCTGGAATGACAATGGGCACCAAGTTAACTTGACGTAACAACAAACCTTTCAGCCCGGCAAATCGCGAACCAAGTGCAAAAGCTCGAATTTTCCACCGTTAGATCATCATAAAACAAATTTCGCCACTTCAGCAACGACACGCGGCTAAATGCAACGTAAAGAAACCAACAACACACTCCCATACCGTGCGCGCCCGCCACAGAGTTAATTTTCAACCGCGCCGTGACGGCGTAGTGCGGCAAGAAAAGTTTATTTACAGCCATAGGTAAGATAAGAGCTCGTGTAGGGGCTATGCGGTACCATTTAACAATGAAATGAAGCGGGCGCAGAGTCACAGGGACGAGTAAAGAAACAGCCTAATTTTGGCAACGTGTGGTACTGTTTTCCCGGTCGAGCGCCGCTGTCAGTCGCGTGAATAGTCGCGCTGTCAGTCGCGCACGCTTAGGCTTCATTTAGAATACAAAGGCTGGACAAAAGAACTCCAACACAGCTGTATTTTTCATACGGACAGCGATTACGGAACCCCGCGCTTAGCGAACCAACGACAAATATTCGCTCCAAGCGCATCGCGCCCAGCGTGACAAAAAGGTTGCTCGCGCCGGCACAGTTCGCGTCAGAAAGTTCGTTCAAAAGCGTGGAACTTCACGTACCTTTTCTCCATTTGAACCGGTATTTCCGCATTGCGTGCTCTGCGGCACGAAGCAATGCTCCGGCATTTTAGTCCATCACCAAGAGCGGTCAATGCCCACCTTCTATGTTTTGCTAATAGGTTTCGGTTTCAAACGACCGTACCAAAATGGCGGACCTAGTTACCGGAGTCGACGTGAGATGGCGGGGCGCATTTTGCATAGGGTCTATTGTTATGTGAACAGTAAGAAATCATTTCTACAACATAATAATAATGTTGGAATGACGTTTTCCTAACATTGTAAAAGCACGCTAATGACAATAAAAAGACATTGTAAAAACAACTACAAATGTTACAATGACGTTTAGCAAAACGTTAGAAAGCATTTCTAGAACATAATATTAATGTTTGAGCTACGTTTACGTAACGTTGAGGAAAAGCAACTGAAACGTTACAGTAAAATTTGACCAAACATAATTGGAACAGTGAATAATGTTGAAGTTACTTTTACTTGAAGTTGCAGAAAACATGCTTGAAAGGCTTTTTTTAACGTTACAAAAGCGGTTCAGAACACAAATCAGAAACGTCACAGTTACGTTTTGCGAACATATTGGTCCAGAATGTATTTATATATGTATAACTATACGCATAGCTGTCACAGCATACTTTTAGGCATTTGTTTAAATAACAAATGAAAGCGAAATAAGCGAAGCTTGTTTGGTAAAGATACAGCAACATCAAGATAGTGTCGCTGCTTTTGCAAGTGAAGTAAGCGGGACAACGGAGTTACGTTTAATTGAAAATACTCTTATTGAACCTTCAAAATTGTTCTTCGCGCTAGTTATTCAACTTTTTGATTAGTATAACATATGTGCGTCCGAGGCCACTGCTGCTGCTCTGAGGTCTCCGAGAGGCCACGCCTAGTGGGTTTCGGAGGAGTCTCCATCGACGGGCTTCCTCTGCGTGGAAAATTATGCTGCAGCGGTAGGTAGTTCTTGCGCTAAGTAGTTTTGGCTTAAGGATTGTTTAATGAGCCCACACCCAAACAAAAACTATTAAATGAAACGTAAACCAATAAGCAGCTCCACAAATTCCAATTAAGTGACCGAAAGAGAACAAGCGCGCAAAATCTCCAGTCTTCTGACTCGTAACTGGAATATTCTGATTCACAAACCAGTTCATCAAAGTTGTTCGTTACTTGAGTGGTTAATTGTATTCGGTAGGGTTTACATATTTTATTGGCAGAAGATACGATCAACGTCATTTACATTTCAAGTGCTGTATTGCATTTATTACTTGCCTTCTGAGTTGCCATTAGCCGAACATTGGCGAAGCGCAACCAGTCGCCAATGATGTGGCCAAGTGTATCGTCCGTGGCCTTCTGGGTCACACGAACAGCAGCTAGAAGCATAAGCAACCACTAGTTATTGACTGCAAAGCTATTTATAAAATGAGCCATCATAACAAATCAGTAAAAAGTACATGCTTGCAAAAAAAGCTTAACTCACCAAATACCAGGGAAATTATCTTGAGCTTCTCAGCTCTTTTTTTCCCTTTCCTTCCGGTCCAACTGTAGAGGACGGCAACCTCATCAGCGACGAGCTTCTTGAAAACTCTCTTGGTTGTGGAAGGGACATTCGAGCCTCCGGTCTGGCCGAGGACCTTCACCTAGAAAATAACACAAAGAACTAACTAACACGATATAAAAGATTTATCACAAATAAATGGACTCAAAGAGGGGACTCATAAAGGGACAGCGGGTGATCAGATTATTAGTGATGCTCTGTATAAGATGTAGCGCCTCCCCAATTATCTTGGAAACTAATCCCCACACATCCCAAAAAGAATTGCCTCCGTCCAAGTTTCATTCTGTTCAGCCTTCTAATCTGCGAGAGGTTTATTTTGAAACTGCTAAACATTACGGCGTGGTTGCGCACATTTCATTGTCCAGCTAAATTCCTCTCGGTGTAACAGATATTAAAAAAAATCTTGCACCACTCCTTCTAACGGCGCCGATGGCTTGGAATTTTCGCCGGGGTTTGTACTTTGACTCGTTGAGCTTTGACTTTGACTCGCATGCAATTTGGTCTTTTGATCGCAGCGACCCTTCGCCAATGGACCTTTTTCCAGTACCGGTCCCTCTAGCGGCCGCCACGGCGAACTAAAAATGGCAGTAAGGCACACCCTCAAGAAAGGTTGGCTTTCGGAGAACTCGTACACAAAATATCCTGGTCCTGCTGCCCCTCCCGCACTGACCCGTCGCCCGCACCTTTCACAAGAATGTCACAGTAGCAGGCGAAAGTTCTCGTGACTAATCTGCCGTGTTCGAAGCGCCCCCCCCCCCTTTTTTTTCATTTTGATAAACCCCTCACTGGCAGCCATGTGCTGGCAGCGTGGTCAGTCTCAAGCGTCTTCGCCCCTTTTCTTAGAAAGCCATTACTGTATGCGCGTACGAACCCACCACGAGGAGTCCAAAGAGAGAGAGAGAGAAAAGAAAAAAGAAAACGTGCAGATTATAGCCGCTCCCTAAGCAGAAAACCGAGGGGCGCGCTTTTGTTTATTTTACCCGAGGCGCCTGCCAAGAATGGCGGACCGGCAGGCCGCGCATGCGCAGATCGCTACTGGAAAAAGGTCAATTGATTTCGCACAAAGAAAGCTTCACCTTCAAGCAACGTCGTCGTTAGACGGCGGGGCGCCAAATTTTTCTGTGTAATGTTGCACGTACATTCGACAGTACGTGCAACATTAGAGAGTTTTAGCAGACCGGGTACCGTCCGCCAACGCTACGGCGGCGGGTAGCACGGCCCATCTGGGAAGGTGAAAATTCGTTCCGGTGGGGGGATTAGTTTCGCCGGCCGGCCTTCGCTATGCCCGCGCCTTCTCTCCACTGAGGGGCAACCTCCTTGCCCTCCCTGCGTGCGCATGCGCGGTCGGGTCCCGGTAACCCGCCACCGTAGCGCGAGCCTCCGCTAGCCGCTATGCTACTGCAACATTACGTGCCACATTACGTGAACTCCTTCGACAGTACTGAGTGGCGCACTTGTATATAAGTTGGCATCATTACGCGAGGCGCCCATGTTCGATTCCGCCCAAGGAAAGCGTTTTTAAAGTTGTTATTAAAAGTTGGCTTTCCCGCAGTGCGTTTCCGACGCGACATATGCCATCTGTGAGACATAGAAAGCTTCGCATTAATAGCAACATGAATGCTAAAAATTATCTGAGAAAGAACTTACCATAGCCGAGAAAATTGCCGCATCTTCCAAACTGGCATTTAAAGTTGCCAGCTCATCTTCAGTTGTGGCTGGATAAAGTGGCAGATCTTCTGGCAGTGCTGTATCAGCTAGAGCAGTCGGCGCCTGAGCAGCCATTCTTTCTTCTATTTTAGCCAGTGTCCTGCTCTGAGTTTTGAGCTCGGCCTTTAGACTCTCCAGTTCCCTAAGAACTGTAATCAAGACTAAGGGGACAAAAAGAGCAACAATTTAAAACAGTGCCGATAGTAAGATAAAGAACTTTATGTAAGCTGTTCCCTTGCTCACAAAAGGCAGTTAATTCAAAGCAATACGAGAGAAAAACAATACAACGTTTTGCATGTGCTGTTTTTTGCCATTGAAGCTTACCCAGTTTACCAGTTTTTCTTAAAAATTGTGTCTACGAGAAATAAACAATGGCAGGCGCTTTGCTACATTTCCCAAGACTGCCGGAACAACTCAACGGTTGCTGTAAAATTTTATGATTTTGGAATTAAATCATGCAAATTTTCGCCATATTGGAAGGGGGGGGGGGTTCGTGCTCAGGAATGGGGAGGGTGCATAACCACTCGAGCAAATATTTTTTAACGCCCAGCAGTAGGTAAACAATGCAGAGCAATTGGATAAAAGTAAATTTGCACTAAAATAACGCTGTCAGCAATGTAATTTGCGTTAAATGAATACATGTTTTACCAATGCTCGAGACCAAAGCAAGAACACAAGCACATGCCACAGAACACAAGAACACAAGCACATCTTCGAACTTATCTTATTTTAATCGAAGTCCAAATCAAATCCAATATCTTTACATCCAGTTCCAAGTACGGCAAATTTACATAAAAGTGGGAATGACAGGGGCCCCTCTCTCTCTTGCTTTCCTACTTTTTTTCTCTCTTACCATCTTTAAACATCATCTCATGTGCCTTATGGCAAAAACGCGAAGTAAAATAAAACTGGCCCTTACTGTAAATATGCTTATAGAGGTTCCATTGAGACTCCATATCGCATTTTTACCATCCAGTACACATTTAAAGCAATATTTACTTGCCATTTTCTGGGGGATGAGGATTGGCACTCAGAGTGGACGCAGATTGTGGCCTCCCCGGTTTGATGGCGTCGGGAAAACCACTACCTGCAAATGAAAGTGAATTCGACTGTTTACCGGCTGCTCGTTTCGGTGCCTTTACGGAACGAAGTAGGGCACCTGATTTCTAGTAACATAAATCTGGAGTTTTTACTTATAGTATTCTCATATTGTAAATTTGTACACAGCAGCTCAAAATGTTTCAAGTCAGGCTATTGTTCCAACAACGACATCCTCCGTTGTGCTTCTTACTCATACCAATTCAATTAAATTTTTTTATTAGTTTTCTTTTATCTTAATTGTTCGATTTAGTGAAGAAATAGTAGGCCTATGTCGTGAATTTTCAATAGTACACAAGTTTAAATGTACTCAGGTTTAATTATTACATATCTTTTTCGATGCATCTACATTTTTTCATTAAGCAAAATTAATTCGCGGGCAAAAAAAGCGCAAGGAGTAGCTAATAACGGTTTTTATAGCAGTGGATGATTCAATTTTCTGCAACACAGACCCCCCTCCTCTCCACCTTGAATGTCATACATCTGAGGCAGCCCTTCACTTGCCTTCAGCTTTACGCCGTGGATCGCTGACCTTGGAGCTCCTTGAGTGGCGTGGTTTAGGGGGATGGTTCACAAACTGTGTGCAGTGAGTGTCCAGGGGGTCGCTGGTAGATTCGTCAATGCTTTCTTCGGAGCTCTCTTCTACAAAGTCTTCATGAGGCTTTGGAGGGCGCCGTACCCTTGTTTGGGATTGCTCCGGGTCTGAGGTCAGGTCAGAATTGTCTTCTGCCCGTATCGACCTTTGTCGCGCAACCTCATAGTTATCTGCAAGGCGCATGATAATACACTTGACAATGTGCCATCACGCGTTGGCAGTGTAACAAGTTGCCCCTAAGTGGAAACTAATGCACTAATTGGGGCAGTCAGAAAGGACACTGCGACCGTGCATAATTTTCATGTGAAAATACGAAAGCTTTTGTTTTTGTCATTTTTCACCAACCTTTAACGTTTTATTCCTAGGTATGGTATGCATCTAAAAGCTTTTTTGCCGCCTTTGTCGAAGGGCAACTGTTCCCGCGCCGCTCCCCCCTCCCCCCGTTTCCTTACCTATTTACAAGCGGTCGTTAACCCCAACCCGGGCGCCAAACTCGGTAAATTAACGTTATGCGATTGCATTAAACTGTAGGTTTAAAACGCTGCATTAAACAGCTTTCATTTCCTCGGGCAACTCAAAGAGGCACGACACTCATGACACACCGTACCTGTAGTAGACAGCACCCTGCACGGAAACTGTTCCCAGTCCTTGCTGGGCGCTGCTTGGCTTCTTATTGCTGCGTTGACTTTTGACGTGCTTTTGAATCCAGGCCAATGGGCCTCGTCGTTCTCCACCCAGCTGGATGGGACCACGGCTACCTCATCGGACGCGGTGAAGTGTATCACTGAGAACATCTAAAAAGTGGAAATCACAAATGTTATGAATAGTATACATAGTAAATAAATTTTTCAATATTTAAAGAAAATGTACTCCGAGGACACCTGCGCACTTAATTTAGGAGTTGTGAATGCGAAGGCAGTAATGCCCAATTAAACGACGCCGAGCGCTCCTTTTAATTTTTCTCTGCGGGTGGTTGTGTTGCGCCGCTGTGGGCTGCTGCCATATTCTGCATTTACATCCGCAGCTGCACAGTCGGCTCTCTACGTGGCTCACACGCCCAGACGTTTCCTGTTAATTAGAGCGGCCCTTGGCAGTCGCGGGGAACCTGTTTCCCCAGATTCTCCCAGTCTAAATTAATGCTCTTGCATAATTAAAAAGAGCAACTTTGAAAATGCAGGTACAGTTTTCCTATATCTGGGGTGTGGATTTGCTTGGTTCTGGCCGCGTTATTTCAAGGCACTTTGGTACTTGACTGTGTACGCTTTATGCTATTTTTCTAATAAAGGTACCTGTACACTGGTACACAAAAATGTAAACGAGGAAATGTGCACATTGGCTATTTCTGGCCTATTAATTCTGATAAATTCGTGGCAGCTTTCATCCTCCCATTCATTAAATAAGAAGTTCTCCTGTTCATTCCTGTTCATTTTGATCAGGGATTTACGCTTCCACTCCACTCTACCATCACACACCTCGGAACACCTTCGATTACAATACGTTAGCAGCGGATGCTTTCAAACGAAGATCCCTCAACAGCAGACAGGGTCGCACAGTACGCCATGGTTTTCTCGATATTGCTACTGCCTCTGATAGGTAAACTGTTAGTAAGACGTGTTGTTGCTGGGCGAGTTGGTTCATATTACAGAAATAAGATTTAGCGCAGCGAAAGACACGGATGGTGAAAAAGACGGTCCCGTCCTTTTCACCATCCCGTCCTTTTTACCGTCCGTGTCTTTCGCTGCGCTAAATCTTATTTCTGTAAACTGTTAGTAATTGCGTGCATGACTGAATGGCGACAAGAATGGCGACGACTTCTGAGACTGCGCCATGATTACATATATGTCAAAGCGTCTTCGGAAGCGCAGCCCATTCACATTTATCTGAAGCGGCCCTACAAGTACGCAGAGGGTCGTTTATAACAAAGCCGAACGCGCACGTTCAGATTTATTACAGTTTTCCTGATGTATCCTTGCCTTCGGAGTGCTCATCTCTTCAGTAAAGGTCTTTAATTGATTGTTCCAGCATACTCCTACCTTCAAATGGATTAAAATAAAGTATCAATTAGCGCCACATATACCGGAAAAACCCAGCCTTCTAGGACCACCCAATTACCATTAGAAACTGGCAGAGCTGTGTTCGTGAATGGAATACCATCCCTTTTACCGGTCACGGGTTTGTCTTCTAGTTCCCTTTTACCGGTCACGGGTTTGTCTTCTAGTTGTCTTCTAGGGATTTCTTCTAGTTCACGGTAGCTTAGCTGAAAGATGCACGTACGTTTCGGAAGCCGTCGCGCCAACGAAAAGAGCTTCTTGTACGTGCGCACGAGCACCTGGCGTCGCATGCTGATATTACTCTACGACTGACACAGTACTGCCGAATTATGAACGTCACAAGAGCAGATAATTACGCTGGTACTTGCTCTTGCTATATACATGGCACACATTCACATGTTTATATTCCCAAATGTGAAGCTTCATGTCGTGGCTTAAAATACGGTTTAAACGTCGGCCAAAAACTCACCTCACCTTTTCCTTTAACCCTGTAATGCCCAAGAAAGGAAAACAATAGATAAAAATTCTAAACCTTCATTACATTATACTTTACGACCCAGAAAATAAAAAAAGCGCCGAGAAAAAATTTTCTTCTCCCAGGGTAATAGTATTACACAATGTATAATCAACGCATAAGAAGACAGAATTTACTTTCCTAAAAATAAATTGTTGGTATATAATGTAGCATATACCCATTTACAGGTATTTATATGTATAGCTACATATAAAGTAGGTATTTAGTGTATCGTATACCCGGTCAAAAGGTGTATCATACACTTACTGAAAAAAGCCATTCACTCGCCGGGCACGCTTACGATGGATGAATTCATCTTTGAAACTGTATTTGGGAATCAATGCGGCCAGTTATCGAAGTATAGTTTTTTGAAAAACGCTTAGGATCAGAAATGATACACTGAGCATTTTTTGGCGGTATGAATTACCAGGTGCGAGTAAAAAAATCCGAAAGATGGCGTATCTTATACGATACGTTGGGCATTACAGGGTTAAACTGTTTTTTCCTATAGATGATGCAGATGTTCCTTTGTCATCCGAAGAAGAATCGTGTGCTCACAGAAAAAAGCATTTGCCCTAGAAAACATGCTATGCTTATGCTCGTTTATGAATTGTTAAAAACAACAGAAAACGCACTAAGACACGCCCTTCATACAACGCTACAAACACTGCTTGCACCAGTTATAAGCCTCCATGCAGGAAGGGCTCAAGTTGGCATAAATCCTCGATAACACAGACGACACTCAGATTCCATTTGTCAGATACATGACACGTAATGTCAGAGCGCTATTATTAACACCATAAAAATAATTTCTGTTCGCAAAATTTCGCATGAAGATTGCATTTTACGGTAAATTTAGTTTATACTATAGATAGGTGACGGTAGTTACCTAATTGGTCTGCAGTTAAACGAAACCAATTCATACACATTAAGATTATCCGGCACAACATTCGCCGGATAAGCTTTCTTGCAATAGTGGAGAACAGCCAATGTTCGTGGTGCGAGCTGATTTGCACCACCTAGACACGGTAGCTAAATGCGTTTGCCACTGCACAAATCAACATTGTTTGGCGAATCAGGAAAAAATCAATCTCGCAGAGACCTATAATTTCAAAAAACTAACCAAAACTTCTCTCTATAAAATACAACTCCGGTTCCGACACCCAGCTTCGGCTGGTGGAAAGGGTCGTTGCAGCAGGAGTCTCTAATCGAGTCCTGGACGGAAAACCCCACCCCACATTACAATGCTCGTAATGAAGTTATTCTCTCTCTATCTCTCTCTCTCTCAGCAGGGTGATGCTTCTCCGTTGTCTGTGCAGAATGCTCATTTCGTGTTGATTGCAGCAAAACTTTGCATGCCAAACGCAGGGGCTAATTCCACAACCCCTTAATCTGTCTTGTTTTTCATTCTCAGAGAAAAAGAAGAACTAGCGCTACAAATTTGGCAATTCACTTACACTCCTCGTCAGTGCGGCAAACGCATTTCGCGGTCGCGTTTGCATTGCTGTAGCACATTAGCAACATAAAATTTAGGCTTTTTTTTATATTCTGTGAATTTTGCTGGTTCAGGTTTCACATGGTTGGCAGCAGCCGGCTAGAAAAATACCACCCCCCCCCCTACCCCGTTACATGTATACCCCAAAAATTAGTAGCCTGAAGTACAAAGAGCGAGGCGAACGGTTTCAGAAATTATCGGCACATGCTCGCATCAGTCCAGAAAGGGTACGGTGCAGCTCTGCTTATCTGAAATGAAAAAGTGTTATTTTAGGGAAGGGTGTGACAAAAGCAATATATAATGGATAGATAGCATGCGCCCTGAATACAAGATGAAGAAATGTTTCTGCTAGTAAGCTGATGAATCTAATCGCCGTAATAACCCGCATAAAATATGGAAGAAGATTTGAGCACGGTAAAAGCAAGAAACATGTACGTCGACATTTGTACCCGGTCGTCATTTGGAGTCACACGGTCTGCGCCAGGGACTGATATTAGAGAGTTTTAGCATAGCGGCTCCCGTACGCTACGCTAAGGTTAGCGGGTAGCGGGACCGGACTGCGCATGCGCGCGCGGGGAGTGCGAGGAGGTTGCCCCTCAGCGGAGGGAAAGAGCGGGCATGGCGAAGGCAGGCCGCGCGGAACTAATCCACCCCACCGCGACGAATTTGCTCTCCCCATGCAGTCGCGCCCCGCTACCCGCCGCCGTAGCGTTAGCGGACGGAGCACGCTATGCTAAAACTCTCTATTAGAGTTTTAGCATAGCGGCTCCCGTACGCTACGCTAAGGTTAGCGGGTAGCGGGACCGGACTGCGCATGCGCGCGCGGGGAGTGCGAGGAGGTTGCCCCTCAGCGGAGGGAAAAAGCGGGCATGGCGAAGGCAGGTTGGTTGGTTGAACTTTATTTGAGCCCATAAAGGGGTCACCATCAAGGCGGCCAATGGGGCGGTCCCCTATTCTCGGGGCCCGTATGCTTCCAGCACCTCCACGCCCCGAGCCACGAGGGCTATGTGGGTCGGCACGGTAGGGCTGGACCGCAAGATCTCCCATCGCTCTTTGGGTGAAGGGTTGGGTGAGGTGAGGGAGGTGGGTGGTGATGGGGGTAGAATCTGTGGGATGGGGCTCTTGAGGGACGTGCACTCTGCTATGACGTGACGCAGAGTGCCTCTTTCTTGTTTGCAGAATGGGCATCTGTCATCATACCGATTTGGAAACATCTTATGTAGCATTGTTGGATGTACTAATGACCCTGCCTGTATTCTTCGCAGTATTGTTTGCTCTTTTCGTGTTAGTGAACGGTGAGGCTCTGGTAGTGTACACCGATCCTCTCTGTACATCTGTGTTATGTCTGTGTAGCTCGTGACCGGGATCGGGTCGTCCTCCCCTCCGCTTGACTCCTCGTGTGCCCGGCGTGTCATCTCTCGGGCATGGTAGTGGAGCCCCTTCGGTAGCTGCTATATGCTTTCTTGCTATCCGTCACCACAACCTCGACGCCGGGTTGAACGAGCGCCAAGGCTATGGCCACTTCTTCCGCAGTCGTGGATTCCCTGGTCCTCGTCGAAGCCGAGACGACCAGTCGGTCTTTCGTTGTCACAACCGCTGCCGCCCGGTCGCTGCCCTTCTGGAGGGAAGCGTCTGCGTACAGGACGCGGGAGTTTCCCCCCAATCTTCGCGCTAGAGCTGTTGTCCTGGCTTTTCGTCTGTCATCGTCTATTCCCGGTGCCATGTTTCTTGGGAGAGGCTTCGATGTGAGCGCTTCCCGCCATTTTTCTGGTAGTTTACTTGTCGTTAGTGTGGGTTCGACTGTCCATCCCAACTTCTGGAGTACCTGTCTTCCGTGCTCGGTCTGACTAAGCCGTACTCTCTGACTAGAAAGGTGGGCCTCCACAAGTTCGTCGACGGTGTTGTGGACCCCCATCTGATACAAGCACTTGGTTGATGAGTATATGGGGAGTCCCAGAGCCTGTTTCATTGCCTTTCGTATTAGTACGTTTAGTGCCTCTCGCTGTGTCCTCGTCATCTGCAGGTACGGTGCTGAATACGTAATCCGCGAGATGACGAAGGCCCGTACTAGACGGATGGCGTCGTCTTCCTTGATGCCACGGTTGCGGTTTGCTACTCGCCGGAGCATACCCAGCACTTGCTCGGTCGTTGTTCGGACCTTAGCGATCGCTGCGTCTGCTTTCCCATCGTTCCGTAGCATCAATCCCAGTATACGACACTGTTGGGTTGGCTTAACTTCAACTCCATCGATTTGGACAGTGATACTGCATCTTGTCTTGTTGTTGACACCTGGTTGGACGAGCAAGAGCTCGGACTTCTGCGGTGCGCAGCTCAGGCCACACGATTTGGCATATTCGTGTACCGTCATGGCTGTTTGTTTTAGTGTTTCCTCCATCCACCCTTCAGATCCGGCTCTTGTCGTCCATACCGTAATGTCATCTGCGTAGAAGGCGTGGTCTATTCCTTCTATTTGCTCTAATAGCCCTGGCAGGGGTAAGAGGGCGAGGTTGAAAAGCAAGGGTGAAATCACAGACCCTTGAGGAGTGCCTCTTTCCCCTAGTGTTATGGGGTCTGATTTCGTCCCGCCGATGGCTATTGTCGCAGTCCTGTCCGTGAGGAAGTCTTGAATGTACTTGAATGTTCTGCGCCCGCACCCCGTCTTGTTGAGGTTTCGCAACACGCTGGCGTGCGTCACATTGTCGAACGCTCCTTTGAGGTCTAAGGCTAGGATGGCTCTTGGTCCGTTCTTCGTGGCTTGCTTGACTACCAACTCGTGGAGCTGCACCATGAAGTCCTGCGTTCCAAGGTGTTTTCGGAAGCCAAACATTGTAGCTGGAATTTGTCCTGTATCTTCCAGGTATCCCTGTAACCGCCGTAGCACCATTCGCTCCATAACCTTTCCGACGCAGGAGGTCAGCGATATCGGGCGCAGGTTGTCTACTGACGGGGGCTTACCTGGCTTCGGTATGAATCTTATTTCCGCCTCTTTCCATTTGTGTGGTAGCTTTGAGGTCTCCCAGGCATTGTTGATATACCTAAGGAGTTCGCTCGCTGTCTTGCCGCACATGTTGGAAAGATGCTTGTACGTTATGTTGTCCGTCCCTGGTGCGCTCTTCTTGTTGCTTTCATCTATTGCCGACCAGAGCTCCGCCATGGTGAAGGGTCTGTCTAGCTCGCCGTTTTCCGGTCCCTCATACTCTTCGGGTATTGGGTGAACTCCTTTTTCAGTCTGCAGGTATCTCTTCTTGAGTGCCCTGAAGAGTTCGCTTTCGTTACCGTCGTACGTGTTGAGTACCTTGGTAAGTTTTCGGTTGGTTGCCGTCTTGCTCTGTGCCGGGTCTATAAGGTGGCGTAGTAGCTTCCACGTCTTTCCCGCCGATAGCTGTCCCTGTAGTCCTTCGCACATCTTGTGCCAGTTCTCTCTACAGAGCTTCGCTGCGTATTCAGCAATCTGCTTGTTCAGGAGAGCAATGCGTCGTGCTAGCTTCCTGTTTCTTCGCTGGCGTTTCCATCTGCGAGTCAGCGAATGTCTAGCTGCCCACATATTGGATAGCCTGGCGTCGACAAACGGTGTGTCCGTCGTTGTCGTGATCTTTTGGGTGAACTTGCGGAGTGTTTCTTGCTGTTTCTTTTCCCACTCCTCGTACCGTTGTAAGCTATGCTCGACCTCTGCTCCTGTCTCCTCGGCTGCGTCATTGAATTCTCGAGTGTACTTCCGCATCTTGTCCCAGTCTGTAATCCATGCCTTGCCCAGCTCGGCCCGGTATTGGGGACCGTGGACTTCGATGCTTATGATTTTGTGGTCGGATCCCAGATCAACGTCGTCGCACCTCCACTCCGCTTCGAGTGTCCCTGCCATCCATGTTAGATCCGGTGTGGTGTCGTTCGTAACACTGTTTCCGCTTCTGGTGGGGACGCCCGGTTCGTTAAGGAGTGTGAGGTCGTGCTTTTCCATCGCTTGTATGAGTTCCTTGCCTCTCTTGGACGCCATCTTGTAGCCCCACATAGGGTGTGGTGCGTTGAAGTCACCTAATACAAGGAGCGGTCTGTCTTTCGCGAGCTGTTTTGCTTCCCTCACTATCACGTCAAAATTGCAGAGGTGCTTTGCTCCGGGTCTACAGTACACATTCAATATGAACATGTTCCTTGCGCTTCCGATGTCGCGTGCGTGTATCTCTATAAGCGTATGTTCGCATCCGTGTTGCGCCGTGATGTGCTGGGTTGCCGTCACGGTGTTGCGTACGAGGATTGCTGTGCTTATTTCCGATGGGTCTGTGTATGTTATGTATCCTGGTAAGCGCGGCTTCCCTCTCGTCTCTTGCAATGCTATGACGACCGGTTGCCGTTGTCGATCTTGTCCTCCCATGTGCAAGATGAGTTCCTTATCCTTGTCCCTTATACTTCTGCAGTTCCATTGGTAGATGACGGATACTTCCCTGCCACCCACCCGCTTCTGCGCCCGCCTATTGTTGGGGTTAGGCGTCATTCTTTGTGTTATCGCCTAAGCGACCTCGCCTCTTCGCGATGGTCTCCTTGAGTCTTTCTGCCCTTTCCTTCTTGAGGGATGCGTATCGGTTGCGGACCTCCATGGCGTTCACCCTGGCTGCTAGGCGATCGTGTTTCGCCTCAAGTGTGGTCATGCGGTCTTCTAGTCTCCCTAGCGCTGCCAGAATGGCCGTCTCTCCAGGTGACATTTGGATCTGTTCTTCTGCCCTCGGCGTCGTGTTTGTCTGCTTGTTGGTACCCTGTGAGACTTCCTCGGCGTCCATCTCCTCTTGTTTCTGCGGTCCTACGTTCTGTGTAGGCGGTGTTGGCTTGGGAACAGCGGGGGGAGGCGACCTTTTCCTCGGCATTTTGCGTGGCCCTTCTCTTTTGTCACTCGCTATAGTCTCCTCATGTTTGTTTGAGTCTTTCTGGTGCGATTTATTCTCAATTTTCTCTAGCCTACTCATAAGCTCCCGAATGAGCACGTTCTGTCTTTCGATAACGTTCCTTAACTCTAAGATTGTTGCGTTTTCGCTCTGTGTAGCTTGGAAAGGGGTAGGGGATTTGAATGGGGGGGATTCAGGGGGAGAGGGGAATTCAGGGATACGAGCTTTGGGAGACCCTTTGGGCCAGCCCACCTTTTTGTCGGCGTTCCCTCGCTGGTCTCCGGGTCCGCCCCTCGATCTCGAACGTTCACGCTCCGCCAAGTTCTCCGCACCGCCTCGACGCCTTGAACCGCTCCGCGCAGTCAACGCCGCTCGTCCAGCTGCTTCCCAGCGCCGGTTCCCTGCCGTCGCCGCCGGCCTTGACCAGGAGCGCCCTTGACGACCGCCTGCGCCGCTCTGTCCCCTGGATTGCGGTCCTCGGCTGACGCTTCGCTCTCGTCGCAGCGGTGGGAACTCCTCGTTGTCGTCTTGCGGTTGTTGCTGTTGTCTCTGCTTTCTATCCCACTGGCGCCTCTTAACGACGTATGGAACCTTGAACTTGTTACCGCACTCTCGGTTTCCGGTGGCGTGCTGTCCGCCGCACAGCTTACACTTCGGTTTGCAGCGTTCTTGGTGATCTTCGCCGGGATTCGGCTCCCCGCAGGCGACGCAGACCCTCGTATCCGGGTAGGGGCAGACGTCTGTCCTGTGACCGACCTTCCCGCACTGCTTGCACACATCGAAGTGCTTGCGGTACAGGACGCATCGCATCAGCATTGGCCCGTACTTGATGTAGTTTGGCACTTTGGCACCGTCGAATAGCACGATGACCGCTGTTGACGTGCCAATGCGGTGCGCCTGTAGCGCAGTGGGGTTGGTCGGATTCACAATGTTCTCGTTGATGTCCTCGGAGGTGTCTGCGACGTCCACCCCCTTAATTACACCTTTCACTGTTCCTTCAGTAGCGGCCCGGTATGTCCACACTTCGTGTGTTATACCCCCGACGACCAGGTTCTTCATTCTGTTGTATAGTCCCGCTCGTCGCTCGTCCGGGGTACTCACGACGATTATGTTCTGAGTCGCGTTACAACAGATCGTATCTGCTCGCGCTTCTTCCTTGGTCACTCCCGCTGCTGTTATTACGGCCATCATGATGGTCGTGGCTCCCGTGCGAGCGATGTTAAGGCCGCCACGCGGACGTACAATAATCTTCGCTTCTTCCCTGGGCATTGTTGGCATGCGTGCTGCCCGCGTTATTGCCGCTGTCACTCGTTTCGCATAGCTTGCTCTTTCCCGGGGTCGGGATTGATGTTCTGTCGAAACGGACTCACCGGCTTTCGGATCGGTGCCGACACGCTTGGCGCGCCTGCCGGGGGCCGTCCACCCCGCCGTGTCGCCGGGCACGAAGTCTTCGCCGGGTACTTCAACGCTTGTCCTCCCTTCATGGCTGCCGAGTTGCAGTCCCATTGTTGTTGTGGCCGTACTCACGTCCATTTCCGTTGTTAGATCCATAGCGCACCGGCGGAGGCTGCCCGCTGGGGCAGGGGCCGCCCGAGGCGGTCGGGCCTAGCTAAGCCTAAGCGAGGCGTTCGGTGCACAGAAAGTCCAATAATTCCCAAAATCCGGCTTCCTCCGCGTTGAATCCGGTGTCAATTCGCAGCGGATGATGTTCTGCGACTCGCCGAATACTTTAAAACAGGCCGCGCGCAACTAATCCACCCCACCGTGACGAATTAGCCCTCCCCAGTCGCGCCCCGCTACCCGCCGCCGTAACGTTAGCGGACGGAGCACGGTATGCTAAAACTCTCTATTTAGGAGGCAAATAAACGTGCAGCTAACAGCTATGTAGCATGAAACGACAATTACTTATAGGCGCAGAGCGGCGGTATCTATAGCTAAACCTCCCATGCAATTACCCGTCTTTCAGTGGTGTTCCTAACCTCTGTACAGTGAAAAGATCACAGGCCACTGGTCGGAGCTGGTGGTTGACGTTTGTTCTTGAATATAATAAGCACGCGTTAGCGCGGCTGCAGTAGATCAGATACAGCTAGTGTTCTTCACAAGCTATCCTTCGTTCTTCGAGAGAAACTGTCTTTCCTATGTCATTTCTGCCGTAATTTTCGAGTGCCAAACTTTCGTGAGCACGCTATCGTTGAATAACAGCGAGGAAAAAATTAAGGGCCACATCTCACAAAAATCCTCGTATTAAATGAGAGTTCCTAAAGAAAATCGGACGTACAAAACAAGGCACAAACAAGCAAAAGTTCTCCATTTGCGTGCGCTCACAAATTTTTCTCAGCAAGAAATAGAGAGGGAGCTGTTGAGATGGTTCCATAAGGCCAAAGAAAACATTCCGGCAAGGTTTTGTAGACAGCTAGCGAAGATACAATTAATACAGGTTCATAATGGTCAAAATTAATTTCAGTTAGTGCATTTTAACCGATGCTGCTCTTTTCACTTCCGCAAACAAATCGGCAAAACTTCAATTTCATTACTTCAATGCCTAGAAAATCTCGTAATATACAACGATAAAGAAAAAAAACATGTGGGTGTAAGATATAGTGCTCACTCAAGTGTACAGTATCAAGAACAGCGTACACAAAACCATTTTACGATTATACGGAAACACTTCTATTTTCTTGTTAGATATTGGAAATGCAGGGAAATTATGTTTCCAACAAGAAAGATACTCTAAAGTTAGCGCCCTTTCAAAATACGCTGGTTTTTCAGAAATGCACTGCTCATTTAAGCTATAATGTGTGCAAGAGAGGCATAACCACGAAACCATTTCCGCAAGGAAAGCGGCAACACTTCGCCTTGATTTGTTGAACCCTCCAGACAGCGTTTGCAGATGATATTCCAGAATCCTTGAAAACGCTAAGTTCTGTTATGCCGGCAGTACCAGCATGAAAGTTTGTCAGAGATTTGAAAAACTGCGCACAGATCATCATTTCCCCGGCATGTGACACAATGTTTCTCACAAGGACCACATTCCCATCATCTATCAGCAGGCATGAATCAGGGACGTTTGTTTCCACGACCTTGTCATGAAATGCTAGCTTGTGAAACTGCTCCCCAGAAAAATCGGGAGGGATGGGCCCAGAATCATGCGGCTTATGCGGCGATATTTCTAGCTGAGATGGCGGCATGAAATGCTCGGGGTCTTTATTGCGTTCACTCAACCGCTTCACAATCTGTTGCAGTGGCCGATTTGGAGACTTCAAATCCCGCTTTAACTGACCCAAGAAGTTCTCAAACTGGAACGCAGAGAACAAATCAAGGGGCCCAAACTTTCGTACATCATCTGGGAGGTGCACGAGGGAATGTACATTGTACACGTAAACACCTGCGCCATACAGGCTCTTGGCACCAAGGACGAACTCTTTGAGCAGTTTTTCAGCAAGTTGCAGCTTTAGCACGCAAAGCGTTGGGCTTAACAGAATTGACACTGCGATGCTCAGCTTCATGAAGTGCTGGTAGTAGCACTGCTTTATGTGGCCTTTCAAGACCACAGGGCCGAAGTACAAGAGAAAGTTGCGCAGCTCAGTTGCCTTCCACCTTTTCAGTTCCTTCAAACTTCGCGGCTTTCGAGCAATTTCCTGAGGGGTATGTTTCCGAAGCTTCATTAGCTTTTCAGAGATGCCAGCTTGGTCATCGCGGGAGAGCCTCGATCGGCGAGCTTTATTTCCCCTAAGGCGGGTTTTTCCTGCCCAGTACTCGAGGAGCCTACGCATGACTCCTAAGCAAACCAAGTGCATGTAGTCGAGAGGAAACTCAGTAACCATGCAAACTTCTAGCGCAACTAGCGGTGACTCCTCATAGTGGTGCTCTTCCTGATCACGATTAAGAAATGACTCATCAGTGCGCAAAGGACAATCCACTTCTTTAAAAACAACTTTTTTTGTACTTGGGAGAACCAACCCCTTCTTGGGTGCACTTCTCACAACCAAAAAACGCGCAGTGCGGCTTAATGCACTTCAAAAATGCCCTTGCATGTGCATCGCAAACGAACGCATGCACTCGCACATGCACTTCTTTCCGCTCTCTGTAATACCTTCAGCCCTCAAAGCGCTCATTTCTGTAATAAAGTCGGCGAGGTACTCATGCAGGTTCTCTGGCTTGTGACCTCCAGAAAAGAGAGCTACTACAAAAGGCCCAGGTTTGCAGCTTTCAACAACGGATGCCAAAATAGGCCAAAAGAACTTAGACGAACTTTTTGCGATTGGCAAACCATCTATGTTAATCAGCAGCGAAATCGACTCTCCAGGAATGCATGCTGACTTGATCAATTGTCTCAGTGTCGACTCTACCCCGAAGTAGTAATACAGGCCGGTTGCACCCATTTTTTTCACGTCGCAAAACCTTGGCGTCCCCAGCAGGGTTCTTGCATCGCCAGGTAAGTCGGGATCAACGTCGTGCTTTTTCAAAATTTTCAACAGCGAGCTAACGTGAGATGCGCATGCTTTTGTCTCGCGTGCCCAGGTCGCTAGTTCACTTGCCAGGCTCAAGTGGACCTCACTAGAGTTGGGACGCAGTGTCACAGTTTCCAGAACGTTTTCACAAGGCGCGCAAAACACGTTCTCATGCAACGAACCCGTAACCGCGATTTCTTCATCACTGCTGCCAACTATTTCCCCAGCCTCGATTCTCCGATCGTTGCTGCGGAGTATTTCCCCAGTTATCGCCTCAGGAGCCATAAGCGATGAAATCCTCGCGAACTGTTCTTGCACAGTTTCGGCAACTCTTCTTTTCCTTTGCCTGTGGCTCAAGTCTTCTAACTGCCGTCTCTGACGCTTCATCTTCAATTTCTACGGCTCGAATGGGACTCGATTGGCCCGACTATACGATCGAACAAGCATGCGCAGGATTGTTACTCACGTCCTACTGTAGTGTGCCAGATCAGCAGTCCGGTGCAACGACGCTGCCGCTCGGGACTCAGTGCAACACCACCTAGACTAGGTGGTGTTGCTCAGTGCCGACCGACTCCAGTGGAAAAGAAACGAAAAGAGAAGAAAAGCACTTCCGCCACTTGGCGTCCACAGGTGAAGTCGCCCTTGCTCTCTCTTTTCCCCCTTTCTCGTACGTAAAAGCGACAAGGAGGGAACTGCACCTCCAGGCAATCTTCATGCAGCCGTACCTGTGCAGCTGAAACCTGCCTTAACAAATAAAAATCAAAAGACGGCAAACAAAAGCGGTGGGGAGGCTACACAATGAAACGTCGCGCGACGGTGCAGTTCAGTGGAAATTCTCCGCCCGCTCTTGGGTGTTGTGGTTCGGCCTTTACATTCCAACGTGAAGAAAGCCCTTGCCTGTAGGCCTCGTTGATCAGAACGAGTAGGGCCTGTGAAGAATACCCCTTCATCTTTTGAGGTTTTGAGAGAGCAGAGAGGGAAAAGGGCCCGAAACTGTCTGACGACGCTTGTCGACACCTCATCAGGCCCGAGGGGTAGAGGGAGGGGGGATTGAAAGGGGGATAGTAGGAAATGGAAAGAGAGGAGTTATTGTTTTGGAGTTTAATTAGAGAGCAAGTGGTCGAATTTTAGGGTGGCAACCGCAGTGGGTGTGCACGCTGAAAAGTTATTTTGAGCGAGTCGGATCGGCATACATTTATAAAGGAATGCTTCAAAACGAAACACGGAATGGACGTAGGTACACCCTACAAGTCCATCTTTATAGTAGTCGTAAGGTGTAGTGGGGAAAAGTTTTAAAAACACCGCCATGGTTCATACAGGCTTCAGAGACAAAAATTCAATGACATTTAAAGACTTTCAAGGGATTCGTAAGGGGAGAACATGTGGGAACATTTACGACCGATCTGCTCACACGTCAAAGTTACAACTTCTCGGGGGTGTTTAGGTTATAGAAGGCGTTTGGGTGCAAAAACAGATTTAGGCGAGCATTTTAGGCAGCAGCATGCATGTGTTGTGGTTGTGGAAGTGCGAAGCGCGAAAATAGTACGCATTTTTTGTTATGAGTGTTCTTTCTCTATAGTTCTGTATTATTTTAGGCAAGTGGAAGGTTGTGCAACCTTGCCAAAAATGCCTACTTGCTTAATAATAGCCAGATTAAAATACGCCTAGATTTAATGCAAGTTTTTATTTCCGCTCTTTTCTTTTTTTTTCCTAGCGACTTATTATCACCAGTATTTCAAAAAAACATCAGTGACAGCATCATCTAATTATTCACTCGTTTTTTTGTAACAACTTATCCTCACAGTTTTTTTTTTTAATCAGCGACGTACAATGACTTTTTTCCCAACCGGGATATGCAATAACATATCCGCAAATGAGCGTCATCACAGGGAGAATAAGAATACTAAGACAGCACTCAGGGACAGGAAACGAGCTACCTGGATCAGGGAACAAACTCGAGTAGACGATTTGATAGTTTACACAGTAATGGACTTGGGCTGGCCATATAGTGAGACGCACTGACAACCAGTGGACAATTATGGTAACAGAGTGGATACCAAGAGATGGGTGCAGGCCCGTTCGTCACATGGCGTTTTGTTATAAGCCGGTTCGTAGTAGGCAGTTTGGTCACATAGGATCATTCGCCATAGGCCTGTTTGTCACTTAGGAAAGTTCGTCACAGGGGTGGAAAATCGAAGTTCGCGGAGTTTTTAGAAGTGTGTAAGCGATTATAAGACATTACTTGCATTTTCTGCGTAATGATTGCTAAATGGAAAGTGTAATAATAAACAACCTCATCAGTTAAATAAATAGTTCCTACACTTGCAATAAACCAGTAATGAATGGCACACCCGCCGCGGTGGCTCAGTGGCTAAGGCGTTGCGCTGCTGAGCACGAGGTTGCGGGTTCGATTACCGGCCGCGGAGGCCGCTTTTCTGATGGAGGCGAAAAGCAAAAACGCCCGTGTGTGCGAGATTTCGGCGCATGTTAAAAATCCCCAGGTGGTCAAAAGTAATCCGGAGCCCTCCACTACGGCGCGCCTCATCGCCTGCGTTGCGTAGGCGCGTTAAACCATGCAATCAGTCAGTCAGTAATGAATGGCACGGGATGGCCCATGTGCTCCCGTGAAAAAGCATTTATTAGTCCTTTTTTTACAATTCAAAACGCAGTATTCTATGAAGGTTGCCCTCAAAGTTGTCAGCCGATTGGCGTCGCTGTAGAGGCTTCTCACTGTTTGAAGTGTAGACTGATTGGCTTTGATCGGAGTGTACGAGATGCCTGTATTGGTGCCTTTTATTTCCATGTAGAAATGGAAAATAAAATCATGTGCGAAAAGGGCATATTTTTTAAATAACATGTTTACGAAAAGGGAACCTATTTTATATCGTTTTATAGCTGCCTTGAAGAAGCAAAAAATGTAGAAAAGATGGAAAGGATTGTGCTCCAATTACGGCACTATCCTTGTCCACTCCGATTGGCCTTCACTTCTGAAGAGGCCGAGATGAAGGAGAACATATGTTAGGCTGGTACCATGTGATTCTCACAACTCTTTTTCAGTAGGGCGTGTTAAAAGATGCTTCACTACATCTTTCCGTCCTCGTGTGGGGCTCACGGACGCAGAAGTGGCTTGCTGCAATGAAAATGAGGCGCGGGTTCTTCGTGGCCCCTCTTCCAAGATATTTTCTTTATTCTGCTACGTCTCTTCTTCACTATTTAGCCCAAGGTCGTTAACCTTGCAGCTATATTCCGGTTAGAACCATGTTGCCCTACCTTCCCACTCTGCCTAGCATTCTTTGCTGCAATGTCCCGGATGCACGGCCGCCAGAAAGAAGAAAAAGAAAAGCAAACATGTCGGCCGAATACACGTAATTAAGCAAAACTGTTGGGCAAGTTGCCGCATTATGATTAAAGAAATAGAGCGCGACTTGGACAACGACGGTAAAGAAGGACGACGGGACAAGCGCTCACTTGCAACTAACATTTATTGAGGCAAGTGCATCTTTATAGTTTTATATTTATAGCATAGTTCTTCTCTTAACAATGATACGCGCGCGCATTTACCCGCGCATTGCCAAGATTGCAGGTTTGTCAGTCCTTTGGAAAAATGCAGACCTTTCTTTAAGCAGATTAGAATTCTCGGCAGGAGCGATAATACAGTGGCGAGGTAGCTCTTGGAAGCGTTTTATATTAAGCAGGAAGGGGACAAGTGCGTCAGCCATACTTCTGTGCTTTTGCGTGCCAGCGAGTTTGAATTTTTGAAAACGTCACTTTGATCATGTTCTCTGGTTGATGCGTTCCATGTAGTGTACCGAAGTGCGCGTGCGCATGCTCCTGATGATTCATGTATAAATATGAGACGATGCCTCAATAAATGTTACTTGCAAGTGAGCGCTTGTCCCGTCGTCCTTCTTTACCGTCGTTGTCCAAGTCGTGCTCTATTTTTTTAATCGAATCCACGTCATTCTCTCAATGCTTTCTCAGTAGCATGTAGTGTAAAAAGTCTGGTACTACATCTTTCCGTACTCGTGTGGGGCTCAAGTACACCCCAAGCGGCCACAACAATGAATAGCGCGCGCGCAATTTCTTCCCGACTCCTTTTCCAAGAGTTTTTTTTTTTTTTTTTATTGTGCTACCTGCCTTCCTCGCCTGCCTCTTTGTTGTCGTTAACCGTCTTATCTGCTTCGCTGATACCCATATGCCCGTCAAAAAAGAAAAGAAAGCTAAACACGAGGACTTTTATTTTGCCCCATTGGTCGAACGGGAATGTTCGCCTGTTACGAACCGGCCTATTACCAATCGGCCTATGACGAAAGGCCATGTGACGTACGGGCCGTATCCCCCAAGGGGGTGGGTCTAGAAGAAGGAGAAGGCTCATAACACAATGCAGGGATGGAATAGGAAAATTCGGTAGCAAAGAGTAGATAGAGCACCTCAGGATAGGTGTCGTCGGAGGTCAATGGGAGAGGCCTGCAGTGGACTGAAGTAGGCGGTTGATGGTTATAATGATGATGAAATATTTTATGGAGTTTAATCGTGGGTCATTCGGTTGTCATCTATTACAGCTTTTGACGTCAATTAAGAAGACTGCAGTAACAGTTATTATCACAAAATATTCAGACAGAAATCGTGCCCACTTGCGCACTGCTGTGTGAAGGAAAGAAGTGACAACAAAGCGGGGCCTACTGTATTCCACAAAGGAATGAGGATATTGTACAGTCATGGAAAAATGAAACGCGAACACACAGATAGCCCGATTTCTTTCCACGTAAGTCAAAGGACGCGTGGCGTAGTTACAAAAACAAAGTTGGGCTTTCCAAATATAACAATAGCGCGCAATCATTTGTCCTCAACGCGGTTTTCTTTCAATTGTCCGTGTTCTGGTTATGTTCGCATTTCATTTGTCCATGACCGTACTTGTGAACTACAAATACGGCTCCAAGAGAAAGCTGTACAGCTTTGTTATACACTTCGCAGTTGAAAAAAAAATCTCGTGATTCTAGATTATCCCTCTGGGACCGCCACTTATCAACGCCAATCACTCTACCAACTAAGCTAACCAGGAGGCTAACCCTTTTGTAGTGCTGAAACGAATTAATCGCAACATGAAGTGAAGGATGAGGGAAAGGTTAAAGAGAATCCCGGCGTTCAAGTTGATGACAAATGCGGAATATTCTACCCCCACAATAAGGTTTGAGCTAGTCAAAAGTGACCAGAATTATACTTTTTTCGTATTTATTTTACATTTTATGTGTTTAATACTGCACACAGTAACAAGACGCTATGGTGGCAGCGATAAAAAACATCGTTCCCGAAAGAAAAATAAAGAAAAGGATACCGGGAAACTTCTGTTCTTTTTCCCATCGTGCCCCAAATTCTTCCTTTCTATTTCGTTTGCCGTGACAGTGAGGGAAATAACGCGAATATGTAGACACGCATATTTGTCTTTTTTTGCTAAAAAGACCCGCTGTTTCACACTTGAATGAATCATGCACATGGCAGACTAATGCCCTTACAATAATCATAATTGCCCAGCCGTGCAGAGTTTCCGTCGCACAGCCTCTCCCCAGCTTTCCACTCCGAGCACGGCTCCGCGCGTGGCAGAAATTTGTTCCGCATGTCACTCAGTATATCCACATCATGTCGGACAAAAAAAAAAAAAATCCTGAAACCTCGTGCGTGAGGAACGCAAGCACGGCCTACTTGGAATGAGCCATTAGGCTGTCAAGGCTCACGGGAGAAGCTAAACCGTCGCGGAACCCAACCTACCCGCGGGAACTTCGGCGAAATTTCTCAGAATTAAACCTAAGCATAACAATAGATTTGAGCGTACGTTCAGCCTAATACGGATTCCCTGTGTGGCTGCAGTTATACGAACTTCCTACATGGTTCGTTTTGTAGCAACTTTGCGCTTAACTACCAACAACGCGTTTATGTAGACAAAGCGCCTCCAATAGTGGGTGTAGCTCTTCCGCGCGGCCTCACGCATGGAGCTGTGATGGTGCCCCTGGCCGTAGCCTTTGTCCTCAAAGGAAGCTTGTGCAAGAGTTAAATGACCGTCTCTGTTAAATGGCAAGGGGCGACTTCCCACTGTTGAATTCATGGAATCGTTGACGGGCCTATTCCTTGAATTGAACCGTGGGAAGTCGCCCTTGTCATTTAACAGAGACGGTCATTTAACTCCTGCACAAGCTTCCTTTGAGGACAAAGGCTTGCAGCAAAAGAAAAGGCGTGATAATAGCAAAGTATTGCCTATTTTCGGAGAAAAACGAGTTTCTAAGCTGCAGCTGCAAAATTATCGAGGTCCAAAATCTTGATTAGTGTCACTTCGCTTGATTCGAACTGCAGATATCGAAGCATTTCAGGTGGTGAGCACACTAACGCAGCTTAGCTAACGCAATAAGCCATTCATCGAGTAAAGTTATTTTTTTTAAATAGCGACACATCGGCGAGCGCAATGCACCAGTACAGCTCTATGTTGACTAACGGTCAGCAGTACCGGCCCACTCACATTTCTGGTTCTTTACATAACCTAAATAATGCCGTCACTGTAAATAGGTTCAACGCACAGGCTCAAGTGGAACTCGCTCCTCAAACGTTAATAAAATTATGTATCCTTGCGAGTATTGCACACCAGCCAGCTTAATTTAAACGACAGTTGTACGTGTTGCTCCGCTTCATAAGAAAACTGCCTTCATGAAAAAAGTATGGTAGCCAGTCATTGTACGCATTAAACACCGGTCGAGGGCTGCTTAGTGCACGCATATTTTGATTGAAATGTCTGCCACTGGGTTGCCTGGTATTCGCAATCACAAAAAAAAAAGGCAAGCAAAGGAAGCACGCGATGACGGACACGTGCAACAAAAAATTTGTATACCGCATTTAACTCCAGTAAATTCAGCCTTAGCCAATATAATATACATGAACAGATGCAAAATACATTGGCACAAATGCAAACATATAAACACAAACACACTGTCCTTCCCTCATGCAGGCACTCATGCACAGGTGCAGAAGTGGTGGGACCATTTCTTCCTAGTTTGAAGTTGGGACCATTTGTTCCGGAACCATTAGTTCCGGGGCCATTTGTTCCGGGACCATTTATTCCGCGACCGCATGTAATGAGCTACGTTCCTTTTCTCCCGGCCATTACGAATTAGGGTTCATTTAATGAACAAAGCACCCACAAAAACGCATACTTTTTTTACTGCGTCGTAGATAGGACAAGTGCGTCTGAAACTTTTAATTGTACAATTTAGTTGCGAAACAAAACTTTGGGCCTATTTCTATTACGGCCAGCCGTACGAAGGCGCGTAAGAGTGAAAAGTAAACTGGAGGTAAACTTGTTCCCTAGGTCATTGATAGCTCCTCTAATTTTGGCCGTTTGTCGCTTTGGCAAAATGAGACTATCCGGTACAAGCTCGGGCTCCAATATTACCCCGTAAAGCGAGATGGTTGGATAGAAACTGTGGTATACATTAGAATAATGCTCTCTACAGAGGAAAACACCAATTATTCACAAATAGAAATTTAATAAATTTGCTCTCTATGCGCTAGCGCAGTAGCGCGCGAATGCCAAACGCGTTGCTGCGGAATGTGCTTCTGGGTAGAAGTTCGAAATATCATGTCACAACTTCAGCTAGCGTTTAGGGTATATATTCAATTTGACGATATAAATGTTATTTGAGTTCACATTGCAATATGTATGTCTGTTTACAGTCAGGTCGGTTTGGTTAAGAAGACAGAAGGCGCTAAACCAGAAGCTGCGCGGCATGGTTACGAATTGACAATTTCAAACAGCTGTCTTAGCCTCATTACGCGTTGGCAAAGCTCATTTCCATTGTGGTGAAGCTACACCTGAGTAATGAAGCGCGCTGTAGTGGAGGGCTCCGGATTAATTTTGTCCACCTAGGCATCTTTAACGTGCGCCGGAATCTCCCCACGGGAGTTTTCACTTTTCGCCTCCATGTGAAAAGTAGCCACCGCGCCGGGATCGCACCCGCGTCCGAATGTCAAGAACCGAAACATCTGACTGTCGACCAAGGATGTTACTTTTAGAGAGTGTAGTTTTTATCGCGCGAACGCATTTATTTATGGGCTGTGGCGGGAAGGCAAAAAAGATTGGCCGCCTATCTGCTCACTTCGCTGCAAATGTCGTCGAAAGACGATATTATTCTGCCGCCCTTGCCACGTGCCTCTGATATCTCCCACGCACACCTCTCACGATGTTACTATCCTGCCCCGCTCCTCACACGATAAACGCAATGGAGGTTTACTTTAGTCAATTCAATTTTTTCCGCCGTCCACTGCTCACGCGGAGCTTTTGTTAATCCACGAATAAAACGCCACCCCAATGCCTAAGCTGGCACTGAAACCCCTTTTAAATTTTAAGTCAAAAATTTGTCTTCAGTGATTTTTTTTTAATTTGCTATCGCAAAAATCAAGCTCAGTTCTGTTTTTAATTAATAGAACACTGTGGGTACCACGTGCACTGATGATTTACCTTAAATATGCCTGATGTTTTGTTTGCTCAACAATGTTGACAAGTGTGAAGCACGTGTCCAGATTCAGTGGTTTGGAAAGGGTTTGTCATGGTAAACTTATCCTTTGTTCAATTATTCTTTTTCGGCCGAGTGGCTTAACCGACGGACGGACAGACAGACAGACAGACAGACAAAATTTTCTGGTTTTTAAGGAGCCCAAGAAAGACTATCAGCTTTAAAAAACCACTCTTTCCGGCTGTCTTTAACTTCGCCGCGTTATTCCTTGGTGCAAAAAGATATACGACAAGCCGCGGTGTATCAGTGGCCGAGGTGTTGTGCTGCTGAGGCCAAAGACGCGGGTTCGATTATCGGCGCGGCAGCTGCTTTTCTGATAGAGGCGAAAAGCGAAAACGCCCGTGTCGGTGTGTTCGAGATTTCGGCGCACGTTAAAGATCCCCAGGTGGTCAAACTTAATCCGGAACCCCCCACAACGGCGCGCCTCATCGCCTGTATATTGTCGGCGCGCTAAACCTCACAATCATTCGAATAAAAACGATACACGAAAAGTGGTTCAACGAGAACGTGGCTTCTCGCCGCTGTAACTATACCCATGGAAGCTGGGCATGAAATACAAGCCGACGACAGAAGGTAAACAACGACACGTTGACGATTTATGTGGCTTCCACCGTATTAAGCTTGCTGGTATTATACTATTAGGAAGTGTTGGCCCTAGCCGCCAGAGCTGCTGAAACGAGCTGGAAGTTGTCCGTTGAAGACACGCCGGATATAGCAGAATCTGTGACGGCACGCCGACGGCATGCACATATGATGCAAAAATATATACGTGAAATAAGAAAACAATTATTCTCCCCACTTTTAGTGTGTCAAAATAGTGAAGAAAGAGCTAGAATTAATTACTGACCGGTACAGGCTGGATCCTGGAAGCGTAATCTGGCGCGTGCGATTCACAGTACGCGTGAGACTCACGTATGAGCTTTGAAACCGCCGGCTTTATGTTCGCGCGTGCCATTCCTAGATGACCCTGGGGTTTGGGGGAGGATGGTTTGACCCCCTGAATCCCCTCCCCACTAGCCACGCAAAATGTGTAAAACCGGAGTCCTTCAACACTGGTCCAAACCCAGTTGTATTGTGAACTTAGTTTGAACACTATGTTAATGTTTGAAGCGTAACATTACTCGGTTGTTGTAGCTTAAACGTTAAAATTATATTCAGAGTTATTACGTTACCTGTCTGTTTTACTTTGAGCGTTCTAATAACGTTATACTTCTTATATTACTTTAACGTTATGCATTGAACATTGTAATAATGTTGCAATAAAGATGTTCCCTATAACGTTGCTTTGCGGTTACATCTTAACATTATAATAATGTTTACCTTTTTACGTCCCACTAATGTTCTGTCCTAAACATGCCCTGAACATTATTATAATGTTTGGATATTTACATTACTTTAACGTTGAGTCCTGAGCATTGTAATAACGTTACCATTTCTAACATCGGTCATAAGTTGTTTCCTGAACATGCCCTGAACGTTGTTATAATGTTTGTATATTTACATTATTTTAATGTTCAGTCATAAGCATTGTAATAACATTAGCATTTCTAACATTGGTTTTAAGTTGTTTTCTAAACGTTAAATAAATGTTGGGAACAAAACGTTAACATACATGTTTGTTTTCAACGTAAAAATAACGTTTCTAACATAACATAAACATTGAATGTTTTTTTAAACATTACATAAACATTGTCACGTAACATTTAACGTTATTTAAACTTTCGCAACTTCCAGATAACGTTATTCTAATGTTCTGTGCTACTTGGGCGTACGCTCCAAGTTTCCAGGTGTTGTTTACAAGATCCCGTGCGCCGAATGCAAATTAGTGTACATGGTGAAACGGGCAATCTTCAAAGAAGGTTAACGCAGCACCGGAACGAAGTGAACAAGGGCCATGCAAAAACAAGCGCACTGGCGGAGCACTGTGAGAAAACAGGACACGTGGTCGACTGGGACGAGGCGAAAGTTCTGACAACCGAGCGCAATCTGTTTCTCGATTGCTGCTCGAATCCCTCATCATTCAGACGACGCCCGACACTTTCAACAGAACGGACGGCAATCTGCACCATGACGCATTTCCAGATACAGGCAAGGTCCGGGATTTTGCTGCCAAATTCATCAAGAATCCCGGAGTAGCACTCTCCTTTGTTCCGGACAGCAACGGTCATTCGCGCGTTAAAAGAAAACTGCGAAGAAGGTGCAGGAAATACACTGCAAGTTAATACATTCCATGTAATCGCGATGTTAGTTCGACATCAAATTTCCCTGACACGCTTGCTTCTCCATATCCCAAGTAGCACAGAACATTAGAATAACGTTATCTGGAAGTTGCGAAAGTTTAAATAACGTTAAATGATACGTGACAATGTTTATGTAACGTTTAAAAAAACATTCAATGTTTATGTTATGTTAGAAACGTTATTTTTACGTTGAAAACAAACATGTATGTTAACGTTTTGTTCCCAACATTTATTTAACGTTTAGAAAACAACTTAAAACCAATGTTAGAAATGCTAATGTTATTACAATGCTTATGACTCAACATTAAAGTAACGTAAATATACAAACATTATAACAACGTTCAGGGCATGTTCAGGAAACAACTTATGACCAATGTTAGAAATGGTAACTTTATTACAATGCTCAGGACTCAACATTAAAGTAATGTAAAAATTCAAACATTATAATAACGTTCAGAGCATGTTCACGGCAGAACATTAATGGGATGTAAAAATGTAAACATTATTATAATGTTAGGAAGCAACCGCACAGCAACGTTATAGGTAACACCTTTATTGCAACATTATTACAATGTTGAAGGCATAACGTTGAAGTAACTTTAGAAATTTAACGTTATTAAAATGCTCGAGGTAATACTGTCAGGTAACATAATAAATCTGAACATAAGCATAACATTTAAGTTACAACGGCAGAGTAATGGTATGCTTGAAGCATTAAAGAAATGTTCAAACTAATTGCACAATACGACAACTGGCTTTTACCAAAGTCCTCAAGGGGTACAGGGGGTCAAAACACGTCCTCTCCCCGAAATTTCTCGTGAAAGAGGTGGGGCGGGGGGGGGGGGGGGTCATCTAGGACGGGTATTTCGTGTAAACGTGAATCGCACGCGCCAGATAACGCTTCCAGGCTCCAGCGCGTACCGGTCGGTTCTTCTGGCTCCCTCTTCACCATTTTGATATACTAAAAGGATGAGGATAGTTCGGGTTATTTCCTTATTTCTCATATATAGAACTTTGCATCTCGTGCCGTCGGCGTGTCGCCACCGATTCTGCAATCTCTGGCGTGTCTTCCGCGGCCAACATCCAGCTCGTTTGAGCAGCTCTGGCAGCTCTGGCAGCTTGGGCCAACAATTCCTAATAGCATAATACCAGTCTTAAGCTGACAGACCGCTGGAACCCAGATGCTCGTTCAGCCAGTCACATATATTTTTTTGCACCAAGTATCAGCACAGCCAAGAGGCCACCTTTTTATCTTCTTTTCCGCGATCGACGCGTGCCTACCTCAGCTTTTCGTTTTAATCTTTTCCGCAGCCTTCACGCAACCTCCGTTACCTCCCGTCACAGCTCCTACAGCATGTGTTGCGCCATAGAAACTAGGTTCGATAAAGTAACAAGCCTTGGTCGATGACTGGAGGACAGATGTCTCTTTGGGCCCCTGACATTAGAAAGATCAGAGCTCCAGTCAATGTGCAGGGAGAGGGAGCTGTTTGAAATTGTTCCGAATGCGTAAATGTGCCGCGCATCTTGTGTCCGAACCCCTTCCGCCTCTTCAACTCGCGAGCCCTGGCGTAACTTATGTTGTGACCTTAAATAAGCTCCCCGCTTGTTACATTGTTAAATTGGTTGAAAGAGTATACACAATCACCTAGCTATCTCGAATTAGGCTTCAAATGAAGAAAAAGGACGCTCTAGGCGAATGAAACCAACTGTCTGTTCTTAGCAGACATCTTGACGAATAGGCAGAAAGGCAGTTTAGTGGGTAAGCTTTACGGACAAATACCTCTCCCCCCCCCCTGGTTTAAAATCCTGGCTACGCCAATGCTTTTAAAAATCGCAGCCACATTATTTCAGTGCTTGACTGCATTTTGACGCCGGAGATTCGCTGAGACAACGGTTGTAAGTGTGTATGCACGCGTGTTTATTTTGTGTTATGAGCCCAGCCGCCAACATGTTGAGGAGGATAAATTACAGCCCCAATCGGGCACCAGTTGTGGTTTTTGGCCGCTGCGAGTCCGCGCTAAACATTTCCCAGGCAAGGCGACTTTCCCCTCAGTTGCCTTTGTTCCTTCAGTTCAATCAGAGTCATTGAAGGACCCTGGTTCAATTGAAGGAATAGCTCCGTCAACAACCGGTTCTATTCATGACCAGTCCTATTGTTGCCCACCGCCCCTCCCCTCGTTTTGCAAGGCGTGTTTCATGCGGGTGCGCGCGGTGGGTGGGGGCTTGCTCCCCCTCTCACGACCCGACCCGCAGGGGAAGTGCGTCAAAAGCCTGTTCTTGCGTCTTGTATTCCGGCGTGAGGCTGCCTGGTATTTTTCTTTTCTGTCATCTGCACCGAGCGCAAGAAAGAGCGACAACACAGATCAGCAGAAGGTGCTTTGCGTCATCGAGAAATACACTTGTTGCCGGGAAACAACGATTTGCAAGTAAAATGCAGGTTACTTCAAATATACACGCAAACACGCTTTTAACTATTTTCAATAAGCATCATAAAGTTAAATTTATTTTAGAAAACAGTAATACTGAAAAAATGAATATGAATTGATAGTTTTATGTGTAATTTTTACATCCCTGTCACGTTTGCACCGCAAATTCTGCGCTATTGAGACCTACTTCTTATCAATGCGGCGATCGAATTAACACCCATTGGATGATCTGGTAGATTTGCAACGAACTCACACAGTGAAAGCCAGAGTTGCCCTGCGCATGCAACGCGAAACTACGACACCGCAGTTTCGCGTTATTTTGTTTCGTATTAGCCATATAAAGTACAACAGTATTGTTATGGTGCGTCAGCCACAGAGGAAGGAGACACGAACGCCAGTGCCTAGCCTCCTCGGACATGTGCTTAATTGTAGCCAAAACAAGACGCTGGGCGCGCTCAGATCGACTCTGAGGTGTACATGTATTGAAAAGGAAATAGACGAAGCTCAGGCGTTCTTGGTCTGCGCGGTGCCTTCTGTTCTGTAAATACGCCTTGTTGGTTGATGGATTGTAGGGTTTAACGCGCCGATGCAATGCAGGCGATGAGGCGCGCCGGAGTGGAGGGCTCCGGATTAATTTTGACCACCTCGGGATCTTTAACGTGCGCCAAGATCTCGTACGGACGGGCGTTTTTGCTTTTCGCCTCCGTCAGAAAAGCGGCCGCAGCGGCAGGGAATCGAACCAGCATCCTCGTGCCCAGCAGCACAACGCCTTAGCCACAGAGCCACCACAGCGGGTGTGAATACGCCTTGTAAATACATCTTCGTTTCACGTCTTCCTCTCTGTAACATGTTGGTGGCGGTTGCTAACCATACATCCGTGCTCCTGCCTCGAGCCTATACGAGCTAAGTGCTCACAAATGATGATACCCAACGCTCACGCTCGCGCTACAAACGGCTAGCCTCCTGGTTATAAGTTTAGTCGGGAAATCGACTTCATGATGTCGATGGGCGGTGGACCCAAGGTGAAGTCAAGCACCGGGACCCTTGCGAAGTATTTTTATTCCCTTGCGAAGTATATAACCAAGGTGTACAGCCTTCCTTTGTAGCCGCATAACTGTATTTCAAAGTGGATTTCAACTTTTAACGTCTACGTATATAAACTGCCCTCCGCTGTCGCTCCAATTCAGCGCTGTGCTGGCGGGCACAATTGCTGCCTCAATATTGTGATGACTGCTGCTGCGGTCTTGTTAATTTACTGCAAAAGCTATTATGTTTGACAACTGTATTACCTTTGATGAAACTTCATAAAAATATTTCGGCGACGAAATTGAAACTTTGAAAACATCCCTTTGCGGCAGACGCAATCGATTCGTCAATTTTGATGCAGGTCTAGGTTTATCCGCCGTGTAAAAGCGCGCACCGCGTTGAAATACAGAGTTCGTACAGTTAAACCTGGATGTAACGAAATTGATAAAAATTCAAATTTTTCGTATGCAGGTTTTTATTATATGCAAGTTTCGATTTAAGGCACGCGTAAATGAATCAGAAACTAAATCAAAATACTTGACATCAGGGATCGTGAACTCTTTCCTCGGGAATTTATCTCACAGTGAAAAAATGCGCTATTTGCGGCTTCTGCTTTCCCAGTACACGGCAGTCCAAAGAATCAAAGTCACTTACCCCTGTGTTCGCAAGCGTAACTTAAGTACCAAGTTTGCCTTTTGACATTCTTCGCTGCCTTAAACAGTTTCAAGGAACAAACGTATGCTTAAAGGGCGCCTTTTCGCGAACTTGATGCTATTTAATTGCTGCACTCAAACTTTTTGAGAAGGTGCTAGCTGGGATACTGTACCGGACGACAACGTTGATCCTACTTGCCGGCGCAGACGGCACCTGAAATTGCGAGCTTGTCTTGAAAAGACAAAGCTTTTCGTTTTCTAGTAGAAGAACTCATCACCAACGAACCTACACCTCAGAAAGCAGTGGAGACGCGCGACTATATACACACCGACAGCTGGGCCTAGCACCTAACCGACACCACACTCACATTGGAAACACACGGTAGTTTGCAGTGCGGGCAATGTTCGCTAAATTAGCGCATATCTCCAGCCAATTTTTCAGAAAAAGTGCAAAAAACGATGGCTCATCAGCGTAGCAAATTCGTTACATCAAGGTGTAACTGTTGCCATGCCTTCGTTCTATAAAGGTCAGGTCGAAAGCGCATCATTTTCAATGGGGCTGGCAATGGGGACTTGAAAAACGTTGTAAAATTCAGGAATTCGTCTCATGGAAGTTCGTTACTCCTGGTTCAAATGTAATTGAAATGACTCCTTTTTTCCCATTTTGTGCCTTGCAGACATTCTGCTAACTCAAAGCCAGAATTCTTCACACAGGCAAGGGCAAGACGATTAGGAAGTATTCGTTCCTGATAATCAGCCGAAGGGCAATATTTAGCCTCGAATTACGCGTACTTCGTTTAACACCTTGAGTCGTGTTTGTTGTTGAAAAGTTGCATACTCACATTTTTCCCATCCTCGTGTGCGGCCCAAAGACACGAAGCCCTCGAAAAATGGGGAGGGTGAGGGAAGAGGGGGGGGGGGGGATCGAGCCTTTCAGCGCCCACTTTGTTGGCGCCTATGCCATCGAGCTAATATGAAACGAATCATCCGATCACAGTGTCTCCCTGTTACTGCTATGGCCGGGTCTGAGACATTTCGGTGAAGCACGTTTCGGCGCACGGGCTTTCCGATGCACGGACGTCTCGGTTCACAGGCATTTCGATGCGAAAATATTTTGAAGAACAGATATGGTTACTCGTAGTGTGCTCCTAACGTGCCACGATGGAAGAAGACAACGACGGTAGAAAACGACGACGAAGCGTTTGAGTACGCAAGCAGTGCACGTGCAGTTTTCTGGAAACAGAGAGAGAGAAGGCTCTTTATTGAAAAAGCAGAGAGTTTTGCCGGCGTTTGTGATCACCTACATGCTTCTCTGCTAGGGGTCGGTGATGTAGGGAGAACAGGCCCTAGAGAGAGGTGGGCAGAAAAGAGAAAACAAAAAAAGAGAGAGAAAAAAAAATGAAGAAGCAAAAAAAAAAAAAAACACTGGCGTGGTTTGGCGGGCTTGGCGTACTATTTTTAGATTGTGTTACAGAATTTATAATTTTGACCAACCCTTACTGTGATAACTGTTCTTCCATAGAAACCGTCGAACATATCTTATTAGAATGTGTGGCCTACTTGGCACCAAGATCCCGTTTTTTTGAAGATATTGAACGCCTAGATCAAGGGCCGGTAACTTTGAAGACCATCTTAGGACCATGGACTAGCCCATCGAAGCAGCGTCAGGCCCTAAAAAGTTTGTTTTCATATTTGGAGGACATTGGCCACATTTCTGGAAACAGAGGTAATAAGACAACGCCAGCGGTGCGCTGTCTCGAGCAGGTCATGTAAAATATATTTGTTGGTACCAGCCACCGACTTCTGTCTGGTTCTTGTATGCCTTATTTGCTTTGAACGTATTGTTGTATTTTGATTTTGGTAGACTATTTACTGCACTTACTGAATTGTTTTTATTAATGCCGCGTTTCAAAAGTTTATCTTACGATTTGTGTCCATTGTTATGTTTTTCTTTAATACACTTCAAGCAACACCTATTATAAAGCCGATTGATTTTGCTCGTTGTAGCTTATTTCCTATTAAGTTGTGGTTCTTTGGACAGGGGAGAGATTGCTCTAGATTCACTCAGAAAACATTTTAGGAAACATTAGAAACAGCACTTTCTAGCCGTGTTACGTAATATCCAGTGATTTACTGTGAAATGATATCCCATTATTTCTAGTCGTGAGACTGTAATTTTCGGAGCCGCTTAACGGGGGGGGGGGGGGGGGGGGCTCTATGTGCGAAGGCGTTCCTGGCGAAGGCATGCTTTGTCGGCGATCAGGCGAGAATTAAATTACGTAATCGTGTTCGCTAACAGTGCTCAAGGCTGCAGGGGTAACTCGCTTGTTTAAAGCATACATGTACGAAAAAAAAGAACCTTTTTTGTAGTTGTGTGACCACACAGCAGTAGTTATTCGGTACGCACCAGCCGGACTGGTTAAGTTGCCAATAAATCTTTTTTCATCGAAGCATCATATTTCTGACTAGTGAATCAAAACGTTTAAGCTCTAGTTTACAAAAAAAAATGTCACTGGTGTTTTTGAGAAATTTTCTCCCTACACCCCGGACTACTATAAAACTGGCCGTGTAGCCACTCGTATTTCAGGTTTGGTTATGAAGCGTTCCTTGATTCGTGCATCACGATCGATCAGTTTCGTTCAAAGTCATGCCTTATGAAATAATGTTAAATCTTGCTCGCGAGTTCTCCTCATTCTGTTCGTCGAGACGAGCAGGTAAGCCTGTCTTCACTTTGGAATGTAAAAGGCGAACCCCGCGGCGCTGTCCCCAAGGGCGGGTGGATAAGTGTCCCGTCGCATTGTGCGACGTTTCTTTTTGTAGCATCCCCCCACGGCTTTTTGTTCATTCAGACAGGTTTCAGCCGCAGACAGCGGCTGCGGAAAGTTGCTTGGCGATCCACTGCCTTCTCGCCCCATATGAGAGGGGAAAAAAAAAAGGGGCAAGGGCCCAAGGGGTCTTTTCTCGCCACTGCCGAGAGGACCCCGTGCGCGTACCCAGCTCCAGTCGTTGCACCGGATCGTTTACCTGGCACACTGCAGTTGTAGAAGTAAGTATATGCGCAAGCGCATGTTTGTTCAGTCGTAGTCTGTTCGACGGAGTTATATCTTTCTCACTGGTCTGTCCAACCGATACCCGTTTAATCGCTGGATATTCAAAACGGAGCGCCAGAGGCGGCGTTTGGGCAATGTGAGCGACATACGAGGAAAACAAGAATTGCGGAAGGTGTGCAGGAACAGCTCGTGAGTGTTTTCTTGCTTATAGGCCCGTGAAGCGACGAAGCAACGCGATTTCTTTCGCGGCGACAAATTGGCCGAGACCAAACGACAAAACAGTCGCCGGGCGGCAAAAGCTTCCGAAATCGCGTCGCTTCGTCGCAAGTGTGAAGGGGCCTGATATGTTTGGTGAAATATACTAGGCAGTATTGATGGAAGAATCGATGTTACGGGTTCGTTGCATGGAAACGATTTTTGCGTGCACACTTGAATGATTTTCACTTCAGTCTGGCAAGTGAGGTAGCGGCATGGGCGCGCGAAACAAAATAATCTGCTTCTCACGTTAGTTCGCTGTGCTAAATTCTGAAAAAAAAAGCATTACGTTTGCCCCTAATTGCTTGGCGATGCGATAATCATGTTGGGAACGCCGGGGTTCTTTAACGTGAAAAAAAGAAAAAAAGCGGGGGGGGGGGGGGAGGTGCAAGCTACTTCGGAATATAGTCGACACTGCAAATGAACAGGTCAGAATGCACCCCTTGGTAGCCTGTTTTGCTGCTGGTTAACGTAGACGGTATGACGGTGTACCTATCGCAAAAAGTTCGTCAAACTTCTGGGCTATTGTTAAAAGCTGCAAAAAAACCTGAGCCGTTTGTCGTAGCTCTCTTCGCTGGCGATAAGCAACCAGACAACCTGCGTGACTATACCGCCAACTTTGTTAGAAAGGGGAACTTTGAGGGTTGAAGGTGTCACAGAGGGTGGGAAAAAGTGCGCTGTTCGAGCACATGCGTTCGTTTGCGACTTACATTTTTGAAATGCATTAAGCAGCATAGCTCGTTCTTGAGCTGTGAGAAATGCACCCCAAAAGGCTGGTAAATAGCAGCTGGTGGAGTCGAAGTCACTTTCATTGCAGGCTATGATTTTCAAGATACCCTCAAAACCTGGAAAGCCACGGAGTTCATCGACGATGAGTGCCAATCCCGAAACCATAGAAATTGGTAAGTAAATATTGCTCAATTGTGTAAATGGCTAGCGGGTTAGCGAATCAAAATGAAAAAGCGAATTAAATCGATAACGCGCAGCACAACAGGAGCTGGAATGACCAGGGCAGGTGCCACTTTCAACTAAGCTAGCCGATAAAGATCCGAATGGGATAATTGGGGGTAGGAGGTGTGGGAGGTACTTCATGCTAGCGATCACCCACTCCCTCTAAAGGGAGCCGTTCCGCCCAAAAGAGGTCACTCTGGATACAGAATTTTGTCTACTGCACGTACTTTATCAGAAGTTTGGAACCAACACGCTTTCATTGCAGCCGCATTGAGCATGCACAGCCGTCGTTCGCCGAAATGGAACCGACATGCTTCGGGCAAAAAGGCTAGTTCTAGTAGTACTGTCCATCGGTGGTGCGGTTTCGAACAGCTTGAATTAAAGGCTTTTACTTCCGTAGTTCCAGGCGCACTTCCCAACTTTTGAAACATCCTGTAAATGCTCAGCAGTGATGAATAACAGGCTGCGTTTCATATGACGAAGTAACAACGCCGAGCGTGAAAAAACAAAAACCGTGGTTAGTTAAAGTGAACGCTAACAAATTTAGTGGCTGGAATGATGCGCATGGCTTTGACTGAAAAAGTGAACCTTCCTGCATTCGTGCAAAAAAAAAAAAAAAAGAATGCCCCGGTTGTTGCAAAATGCTCAAATTCTTCCTCCTTTCTTCCCCTCGCCTGCTCCAAGCATGTATTAAAACATGCAAAACAACTTTGTTCAGTGCTGAGGAAGACTAGGATCGAAGTTGTTCGTTAATGAGTTCCCACTTTGGTTCCCTTTATTACGTAAGTAAACTTGGACCATTATACACATTCGTGTTTAATGGGTGTGTTCTTTTGTATGACCCACCTGTAATACCTTTTAGCACTTTGTGTTCTTTTTTAGGTGAAAGATCTGCCGGACTGGAGGAGCAAACGTCGCTTCTACAACCAAGCGAATTTTCAGATTTGTTGTTTCGATTGAGGCAGCTGTCATCTATACACAGTTGGACAGGAAGAAAAGAAGAAAAAGGTCCGAGAGGCTTAGAGTCCGTTCCCTAGTTGTATTTGGTGAGTGTATAAAATTTCTGAGAGCGTATTTTGATTTGTTTTAGTACAATTTATGAACTGCTATGCAACCCATAACTAGTCGCGCCCTATGCTTCCAGCTGCTGCGGGTGTGACCCAGGCCACAGTCGATAGCGGGCCACATATTTGGTGACTGGCTCCGCTTTGCAAATATTGGGCTTACAGGAACCCACAAGGTAAGCAATAAACTGATATTCTCAAAATTTAATAGTGCATTTATATTTAAATGATTTTCATCCTAATTTCTGCCTAATAAAAATACATGAACCATGCAGAAGACATAAGACTCCGCAAGCGAGCAACAGTGAACTCTGGAGATTCAAGTTGGGAGTCAGGTGGCCCAAAATTTTGTGCGCTTGCTTTCTTCTGGTCATATGATTAGCACGAGTTGCTGCGTAGCTGCTTGTTCGTTTACTCTCCATTTAGTGTGTGCATGTGTGCGCTCTCGTTAACTAACAAATCCTTAGGCAGCAACTACTTTTTCGCGCAAAAACAGCCTACTGCCGCAGCGTACTGAAGTAGGAATTGTTTCCTTTTTCCACACAGACGCAGCCAGCCCCTGGATGGAGCCTCTTCCTAAGCCTGCAGAGCAGCAGCAATGGAGTGCAAATAAAAAAATATATATATCTAACCATGCAAAATGAAATAAAATTTTATTTGAAATTTCACTTTTCCCTGTTATTTTGAAAATGCTTTAAAATATATCGTGTCCGGTATACGGGGATAACAGAAACAATGCTCAACGATATACATTCCACACGTTTGGCAAAACGTCACTGTAACGTTCCTGGTCCACATTCTGAAAAGGTTTTGAAATGTTAAAAGATCGTTTCAAGCATGTTTTCTGCAACGTTAGGTAAATGTAAATCCAACAAAATTAATATGTTGTCGAAATGCTTCCTCACAGTTCCAATAATGTTTGACGAAACGTTAACTGTAACATTTTTGGTTGTTCTTAAAATGTTTTCCTACCTTGTTTCTGCAACGTTAGGTAAACGTAATTCTAAAAGTATTTATTTGTTGTAGAAATGCTTTCTTACTGTTCGCATGACGTTTGGCGAGCATTGGTGTAACGTTAAATTTCCATTGTTTTTAAACGTTATTAGATTGTTCGCTGCTACGTTAGGGAAATGTAACGGTAACATTAATAATATGTTGTGAAAATGTTTTGTAGACGTTTAAATAATGTTTGCCAAAACATTATTGTAACGTTTTTGACAACATTAGTTAAACATTTCAAAAAAATGACATTAAGAACATTGCTCTAACGTTAACACAAAACAAAAAAATTACGTTCTTCTAATGTTTTGGTGCTACTTGGGATGTGCCTTCGTGTGCGTGCGCGTGTTTGTGTGCGCATGTGCATGCGTGTGTGTTGAGAGAGAGAGAGCCCCCTACCATGAAGGGAAATTGACCCAATTCAGAAGTTGGCTGCGCGAAAGCGGAAATTGGGAAATATGCCGCTGGAATCTACATGCGTCACGGTAGCATTATCAGGCATAGACCCGCCCTGTCCATTACATGTTCCCAGAATCACTTGTGTCGTACACTTATTAACTCCAAAAAACATGCGGCTGCACTGTGCCTCTTAGGTAGCAGCCCAAATGGTCTCAAGAACTTGAACAAATTGGGTCACTGAACCTCACCGTCCCAAGTGCGGTTTAGATGCGGAGGATAGGGGTAAAAAACACACCAAAGAGTTTTGCCTGGGTGCATACACAAGATAAGAAGGAATGTGTGATCTCTACAAAAGAAACTAAAACGAGTCCACACATTTCTGCTTGAAAACGAACTGGACACGCCTGCATGGCTTCAGAAATCCCTCGGTTAACATACAGAGTTAATTCCACACCCATGTATGGGACCAGAAAGAGGTTAACAAAGGGGAAAGACGGAGGTATAATGTGGAACAGCTCCAACCTGTTTCAATCGAAATACAATTTGAGGCTTTTTCTAACAGTGGTGCTAAGACTGCGATGGTAGTATTCAATGTAGCTGTATAAGGACAGAACTTATGCTGAATTAGCACATGCCATTGCGCCAACAAGATGGAGGGGCCAAAACCAAACAAGTCAGCGTCATAGCCTGCAGCCGGTGGCTGCTCTGCCGTGTGTCACAAAAATGCGCCGAGCATACCAAGACGGAATATAAACAAGTGAAAATGAACCAAGTACCCGCTCTATAGCATTTGAACAAATACAAATCACTCAGACCTTTATTTCAGCATCAACAACAGCAGTTCTTGATGTGTGTGTGTGTGGGGGGGGGGGGGGTAAATGACAGCACCATTGGTCTGGTTGAGGTGGAAAGTGCCATGTAAAGAAGTCAAGTGCTGTTGTAGTGAACACACTTGACGTATCAATGCATACGAGTCCCAGCAGAGCAGTGGTTTGGGCGAGTTGGTACACAACACAGTGGAAGGCGCTGTGTGTCTTCTGCGTCTCTGTCCCCCCCTCTTGTGCTACGCTTCCACATGTCAATGCAAGTTACAATTAGATACAAGCTACACTTTCGCATAGAAAATACGTATTATGCGCAGATACAAGGAAACACATTGCAACATTCGTGTCTCACTTGTACACAAGCTGACCAGTCTGCAAAAACAATAAAAGATGCATGTGCAAGGACTGACACAAAATTAAAAAAAAAAATAAGAGAAGGCCAAAACCGGTGAACGGTCATGAACAACCAATCGCTTATCCACGCTTTAAAGGTATCAAAATGAGCGATGAACCTTAAACGTAATAAAAACAATCGAAATAGAAACAAAATCCCTATTACAGAAAGGCTGCAAAAGCAGGGTTGACAGTCGAAGCCTGATTTCGTAAGCAGGACTCAAAGGCTGCCCAGCATGCTGAACGATTTGTGAAAATGGTCGCCTCCCCTCTCATTCCCATGCCCGACAGCCGGCCCACATTCTACGGCGCCCCTCGAGCGCTTAGCGACCTGCATGCTTGATCACAGCACAAAGCCGGAGAAATCACAGATGCGTGCGCCAAGCTCGTGGCATCACGCACACGCTGTTTCCGCGCCCTTGCAGAGATAAGGCACGGCTACAAGGACAATCTCGAAAGTGCGCCAAAACCAAACATTCAGTGGCGTTCAATAGCCGGAGCAGCCGTGTGATGCACTCCTCGAAGGCAGACACCTGGAGCACAGCAACGCAAATGTTAGCGAATGTACTTAGTGAAGACATTAGAGCTGAACTTTTCCCCATCATAATTATTTGTGCTCTGCCCGATTTAACTCCGAGCCTGAAGGATACCTTGCCAGTTTCAGCCCACACATTGACGGTGTTTCCAGTGCGCTGCGGTGTCGGCCAAACACGCACACTGAAGTGGAACTCGAGAGCAAAAATGAACAGATGCAATCAAACTGCATTACAGTCGGCACACACACACAAAGCAGTGCTAGTACAGCGTCGTCTTATGGCCTTCAGTGGTGGCGGCCTTGGAGCCCCTGGGGCATGCCACGAGAAATGGCCGGGCCTCTATCCCCACTTCCTCACTGCGTGGTGCAAAATGCCACCTAATGCCGCGACAGCGAATTTGAAGGCCTTGATTGGTGTCAGAATGGTGCAGGAGTGGGATCACTGAAAACCAGAAGAATGAGCACAGCCCAAGAAAAGGGTGAAACTTCAGGATTCCGCGCCGTATTCTACACGACCTTGAGATTGTTTTGTGCAGTCCCCCCCCGGGCAATGCGTGATAGCTGTACAGAAAATGCCACGACGTTGTGTCGTCGCACAACTTTGTTCAACTTGAAAGAACCAGCCTCAGGTGACGCAGTCAGCTCCTGTGATCTCCTTTAATCGAGAAAACACGAGAAGCACTCCGATTTCGCTGTGATGTGGTGGCACAACAAGGGCAAGCACTAAAACCGCAGCTGCCAACTGCCCGCTAGCATTCCAGTGGTGCGATCAAACCGAACGAGAGGCAATGGCCCCAGTCGTGTTCCTGGGCTCGGGCAGCCACGGGCAAGACTCTCCGACAACACGAAAGAGTCGCTGTAGAACAGGTGACGGGGAGGATCAAGCAAGCTTGCACTCTAGTCTCCACAGACCTCCTCCTTGCGGCGGGAGTAGCAAACGGTGCGGGTCTCGTGGAAGCACAGCACGATATCTCTGCTTTGTCAGAAGACGGGCACATGCTCATGCACGCTCGGGTGAAACCAGCGTCACGGCAGCCATGTGAACGCTGTGAACAGCCTTTCTCAGGGTTCATGTCATTTCTCCTGCCGCCACGTAACAGTATCATCAACGCCGCTAGGATAGCTTCTGCATGTGTTTTATGCCATACAACAATGCTAAAAAAATCCCTCGAAAATGAGCAGTTACAGGCTACCGAAGGCAGAATGCTTAATTAAAAAGGGTAGCGCCCTGGGCACGTTGGTACTCCGTTGTTAAATAAAATGATTGCTCTAAAAAGGGGGACACGGACGGAGTGAGGACGGACACACACGGCAATTAAGAAGTTGTAAATTGCCATACTTTTATTGCAGACATTTGCTTTGATTCGGAACTGCCGTATTTATTGGAATATAAGGCGAGGGTTTTTTTTTTCTTTCCAAAAGCTGTAGTCTCAGTCATACCCCACTTTGTATTGGAAGCACAGTATATATATATATACATACATATATATATATTACAGGAAAATATTCCTTGCACACCGACAAGTCGTAGCAAAAAAAGAAAGACACGCTGAAAAAAGAAAAGGTTTAACGTTTCGGCCGGTCCCTCAGCCGAAATGTACTCTTCGGAGTACTCTGAAGAAAGGGAGTCCTCTTCCTGAAACGTCAGTAAACTTATTTTTATTTTTTCTACGTCTTTCTCGTGTGTCTCTGTCTCTACTAACCCTATTTTTTCACGCTCTGGGTGAATTTTTATCTTCCCAGACTATATATATATATATATCTGGAAATTTTCTGTCCTCTCCAAACTTCACCCTCACCTTATAATCAAATAAATACAGCCGCACACCCCTACCAAATACTGTTTGCATAACTAAGACTGCTTGCAGTGAAATGCACTTTGCTGGTTCAATGAGTTCATTTTTTAGCTCGAAATGCCCATACCTTGAAGCCCTGTGCAGATAAAAGCAGACGTGAGAATTGAGCCTCGAGATATCGCAGCCCTCAACTTGCACTTGCCAGAGTCGTTCGCACCTCAGGGGAGGAGCAAGCCTCGTCAGACACCCATGCAACCAAGTGGCAGCTGCCAAAACAGTGCTACTGTGAAGTTCCACAAAACTGCAATCCACTCGGGAAATTTATCCGTAATAAAAAACTAAGAAGTGTTAAAATCATTCCGGGTGCATTGTCATCGCTCCAGTACATGCCAGTTAGTCGACCTGCATTCAACTCAGAGATCCTACTTGCAACCAACCACCCAACTGCGACAGGTCTGGCGGCAGTAAGTACTCTGCCAAGCTGGTCGTGGCATGCATGGTACACACCACAGGTTTTTAAAACATCAGGGTTGAAAAAGTGGGACCACTCCATCCTCCCCCATTCAGAGCTAGAGCTCCATCTCCCAGTCCCGTGGCTTGGGCGGACTCGCGGGGCACTGAAAGTTGGCCTCTTGCAGCGGAACCCGGTTGGAAGCGTACGCCTTGGACTGTGCGGACGCCACTCTGCGGACTCGCTGCGGCGGAGCCTTAAGAGTGTTGGCGGCAGCGGCGCGGTTGAAAACCTCTACGTTGTTGCGCACAATGCCGGCATTCCGCTCACGGATCTGGATGATGCTCTCGCGCTTGGTTCCGGCACCTCCACCGATTCCGGGAGGGCTCAACGGCAGTGCAAACAGGCCGTCTGTCCACACTGGAGGCGTGGGAGCCTGCTCCTGTTTCCTGCGGTGGTTGCTGGGAGGTGCGGGGAGGGCAAACAGGGCTGGAGTGGCGGGAGTTGTCTGCAAGTCCGACGGGGGAGCCGGCGGTTCATGTGCATCCACGCCGATGTCCATGGGCTCGTCTTCCGCAGCTCCAGGCTCCTGTGTCGATGCACAACTCCCGCCGGTGATGGCGAAGGGTTCCCCTGCCGTGACATCCACCCCGCGTTCGGGCAGACTGGGCAGCGGGGTGCTGGGGGCTTCCGGAAGTGGCTGGCCGATGGTTGCGGATGAGGCAGCGTTCCTCCGTTCCCGCAGTGCGGCAATGTGCGCCATCGCGTGTGCGTTGAAGGGGCAGTCCAGCTCCGACACAGCGTCACGGAAGCTGCTCCGCAGGTTTTCCTTGCCCTTCGCAGGCCTCGGCTTGCTGCCTGCACAGGGAAGCAGAAAAGAGTCGCACAGTGCTGCCGACACGGTCCATGTCAGTGAGACACCGTTGGACCACTGAGACCCACCAGCAGGCAACAAGGAAAGGATGCCGGTTCCCATCAGGGCAAGGCAGACGAGCTGAGCGAAGAGAGAGGCTTGGCCGAGCCGCAACCAACTGTGCAGCACTTCCTCCGAGTGTGGCCAACTCTGACGCACAAAAAGTGGCCCACCTCCGTGCAGCCATGCAGACCACCTGCGGCTCAGCTTCGCTCCCAAAACAGCCCGTGTGCAAAGCCCTCATTCTGCCTCTTTCGGGGGACCCCCAAGAACCAAGTCGTCCCATCAGCCCTCTCAAGACGCCCGAGCAAAGACGAGACAGTGTTGGAACCAAGCGCTACCCTGCACGGTTACAGATGAGCATCATGCCAGCATTAGTGTGGCCGCAGGGGGAGAGGGGACATGAGGCGCTGCACTACAACACAGTGCACGGACACGTAGTTTGCACGTTCCCTGCAGTTTGCCCTCCGTCCGGGTTACGTTGAGGCACTGGCCACTCGGGCACGTCACTGTCCACACTTGCGCCGATGCGACTGCCTCCAGCGAGCTGTTACCCGACCTTCCCTGGTGCTTCCACCACTGGCACTCACGTTACATGAGCACGACAAAAACTGGTACCAATGACTCCAGCACACAGGCTACTAACCTGGAGCACTGTGGGTGGCGGAAGTTCTTTTCAACACACAGTGGAATCCCGCTGACACGTCCCCCAAATCTATGATGACCCGCTTCCTACAACGGACCACCTCGGTCCCAGCAAACTCCCCATAGAAACAATGCATTAAATACCCCGATGATGTGTGTGTGTGTGTGTGTGAGAGAGGGGGAGAGAGAGAGAGAGAGAGAGAGAGAGAGAGAGAGAGAGAGAGAGAGAGAGAGAGAGAGAGAGAGAGATCATGTTTATTGCGAAAAGCAATCGGTCCCCAGTCCCAGACCCCTTGAGCCTTCCCAGCCTCAACTGAGGTCGGAACTGGCCAGAGCTCTCTCCCAAAGCTTGTGAGAAGAAAGGGAGGGATTTCATGGGTCTATTCGTTTCACCTGCACCGCGTGAACCAGTTCAGGCGGTGCCGCACTTCGCCATTCGTTTCGGCGGTGCAGCTCGCGGCACCTGAACCGCGCCGTTCGATTCACCGGTGGTGCCGACGGGTGCAGGACGGGTTCATGGCTTTGCCTGCACTCCCTGCCGAGGAGGTGCAGAAGCAGACGAAAAATGTGCAGGTCTGGTTCCGCCGATGGCGGAACCCGCTTTGCACCGCTGTGAACTGGTTCAAGAGGTGCAGGCTGAATCGAATAGGCCCCATAAATGTGGGTGCCCCCCCACCCCCACCCCTACCACATGAAAGAGCGTCCCGGGGGCATGGCACTTGGGTGCCCGCAGTCCGCTTCATACGACCACAGAGTTTCTCAATATCACCTAGAGTAGAAAGTGTCGCTGCAATCGCACGCCGCCATGGGAATTGTGGGTACTGTGGGAATCGGATTGGCAGCCAGTGGCTATGGATTAGGCCTCTCAGCTCTGAAGTGCTCGTTAGTTCCGTTTTTGGTATACTTTTCCGTTTTCGGGATGCCACTTTCTAGCATTCAATGGCTATCACAGACATGTCTAAATAACAGCGCGATTAGCGCATAACGTATATGCTCGCGTTAGCGGCGAGAAGATGAAGGGGTGACCACATGCACCGGCGGCGACAAGCGACGCGGAAAACGTAACTCAAAAGGCACAACAACAGTGTATTGGGTGACAGCCACAAGCGAAAAAAATTAATACACTGCTGCCAATGTCCTCGGTCGTCGTCGCTCATTGAATCGTCGCTGCCGCTCGCTTGTGGGCTGCTTCTGGCCGGCAAAAAGCGGGCGAGCGTCCCAGTGGCCTGTTATACCGCTTCATACCGCTTGCCGCTGCCACCCACACTACAGCCACTAAATAAGCTACGCTAGCCCACACTATCCGTTTTCTGCACACATTCAGTTACGATTTTCGCGTCGCCGTCGCTGCGTTTACTCACTCTTTGAAGCATGCACTTCCTTGGGCAGGCGCAATGACGCAACATACATAGCTACTTGACAAGCCAGTATTTATTTGCCATTTAAAGCATTCATGCAATTTCATAATTTAAGTTTAAGTTTAAGACAATCTAAATAATTCTTTTCAGTTAAATATTACAAAAAATCAAAGAAAACCTCACCCAGTTCGGAGTATGTAATAACTAAAAAATATATCCAGGACGGCCCGCTGTACCTGGTGGCGTGAGCCAAAGGCAGGACTTGTGCTTTTTTTTACCTTTGTAACCCCCAAATTTGTTTTGCAACATAAGCCTGCTGACACAGTGTCTTACACAAAATGAAACTGATGCTGCCTGATGTCCCTCAAGGGTCTGCAGGCGGGCCAGACCACTTGCTGAACAGACACAACCAAGCAGGCAGGTACTCGACGGCCCCGCGCGGCAGCAGTATGCAAACACGCCAACCGCGAGAAGACAGAGTTCAGGTGGCTGGCGGACCGTGAATCTGAAGCCATCGCCACCAAACGTCAAAACACATACTAGGCAGCGATGACCGAACACCCGCTTGAACCAACTTTCTTCCTTTCGCGACACTCTTTCTCCCTGCTCTCTCCTGATCAGCGTCTTTCACTCCACCCATTTCTCGGTCACCTTTTCTCCACCGCTGTCTGGGACTATTTTTCGTTTCACTTGGCTCGCGCCTTCCTTCCCCCTTCCCACTTGCCCAACAACGTCGGCCTCATCTCACGTGCGCAAGTGTGAGGAAGTAGCGGTAACTTTGCGTCTTTGAAGACCATTTCGTCAGAAAAGACGGCCAATCTCTATGGTGGGGCTATGGGCCACGAAGAGGAAGAAGAGGTGTGCTAGAGGATTCCGGCGAAGGGGGCGGGGTGTTCCTGATTGACCGGCAGTTGTCGTAAGCAAGAGGACAGCCTGCGGACTAGACGCCGCTCTTCTACTATCGGGTGCGAGACCGTGGTTCCCCTGCGACGGCCTAGAAGGCGACGGCCAGGGAATGACAGCACGGACCAGCGGCCCACGACCTGCCCATGTTCGAGGAACTTCCGCCGGCGCGCCAACAAAGCTCCAGCCAACCTGCACCCTCCCGAGCAGCCCATCCAACCCGTGAGACTGTTGAAGTTTCCAACTTGACTTCCGTTAGAACGGATTCATGTTTTTGTTAAGTTAGCAGCCCTAGTTAGTTTTTTTTCCCGTCGCCTCTCCCCTCCGCGTGTTCTGCCATAACCCAACCCTATAAAGTGTGACGTTTCCAGTTCTTCCCCATGTTGCGGCAGCCTGTCTCGTTATTCTCCCGTCCGTAATGCTGGGGATGGTTAGGAGCCTGTATTACATCACATCTGGCGTCCGCGACAGGACTCTTCATTAACTTAACCCGAAGAGCTAACGTCACCGGCAGGAGGATTGGAGAGTTTGAGACGGGACATGGATCTGGAAAAACTAGTCACGCATGGTACCCAACTGGGTCTCAGGGACTCTGAGCCCCGGGAATAAGTGAGGGCAGGCTCCCGCGACATACGTTGTAAGCGTTTAAATAAGTTCTTAGCCCACCTGTCACGCGAGACTGTCTACTAGGCCGGCTTTTGCTCGCACCCCGGCCACGCAACGCTTTCGCAAGAAAGTCGTATTACCAGGGTTCCACTGCAAGACGAAATACAGACATGTGCTCCAACACCCCAACACCCTCACAGTTCACTTTCTTTTACAGATGCACAAGTTCTGGTGCCTTTGTTTACTCCACGCTGATAGAAAAGGATAAGTCTGCCTATCCACCTAGCTATCTACAACGATTACTTGCTTTTATGATTCAAACATGTTTCTCCACACTGATGAGTCCCGCGCTGTTTGTCGATTCGCACATGCGACCAAAGAAGAGAAGTGCACAGGAAGTTGCTTGACGGCCCGGCGGCATCTCGCTGCCATTTGCAATGCTGGATGTAAACAAACGTTTTGTTTCTGGCTGCATCAGTGGCTCTCTGTGGCCATGATTGGCTGACTTGTTTGTGATGCCGTCGCGTGACGAGGGATATAAGCCCGGCAGCAATCGGCGCTGCCGTCGCCTTGCGACGAAAAGCGATCGCCAGCTTTGTGACCTCGTCGCTTTGCGACGTTGCACAACGTGCAGAGCCGCAAGTGGGAATGTGCCTTTAGGCAGAACTGTGGCATGAGAAATTTTGGGGATGATGTGGTCCTACGCGCTTCTACCAGCAATTCCTGGGAAATACCAGCTCCCCTCAGCCTCGTCCCAACCTTTCTTTATTCGAGAACCCTTTGATGTGCACAGCCGGGCCAGACCACCTGCTGAACAGGCGCAGGCAAGCAGGAAGGAGTTGACCTTCGACTGCGCCTCGTGGCGCGGCAGGCTGCTAACATGCCAGCCGCGAGAAGTCAAGGTGGCCAGTGGACAGCGAACTTGCAGCTCCCACCAAGCCGACAAACGTGAAAACACATACGACGCAACGCCATGGCAATGACCGAACACCCGCTTTTTTAGTCTGCTTGATTTTTGCCACGATGCTCTCTCCCCCGCGTTCTCTGCTTATCAGTGTCTTTCAAAGCCACATTGTCGCTCCGGTCCTTTATTTCCCCGCTTTTTTCTATCGTGTGTTTCGCTTGGCCTTGGCAGCTGCACAAACCCTGCTCCATTTGCTTGGTCGCGGCAACCTTTGAAGCTTGTCCTGCGTGCGAGGCGCAGGGGAGGGGGGCGTCCTCTTTTTGGAAACTCAGGATTTCAGCTAAAGATCCATAAATTTTATACAAGAAAAAAAAAATACAAGAATGCACTAAATATAGCAGCTATAGTGAACTAGAATGATCTAGTGGCGCGAACGGCGAGGAAGGGGCGTGCTCTTCGGTGTAGAAAGCACCAGGTGGCGCTACCACGCCCTCTTCGAGCGGTGCCGCCGCGGCAGTCGCTGTACTTCAGGCGACCGGCAGTGGTTATGGCTGTCGTTGTTTCAAAAAAGGCTGCTCTCATCTGGCATCCCCATACCATGCATAGGAACTTTTGTAGCAAATCCGCTTGTTTGAGGTGTAGGGAAATGGCTATCATAGAAATCGAGTTTTTTTGGTGTCGTCTGCTACCTGCGCAGACGATCGATACGAGTGTACGCGTTCGATGTGCTGCCGGTGGATAACTGCTGTGTTTAATTCTTTACGAATGGGTTTACTTTTTTTATTTACTGTAATAAAGTCTCGGCATTAGCCTACTTGTGGCTTTGCTCTACGGAAGCAAATTATACCGAGCATCCACGCGTCCAGTAGCACCCGTGAGTGAAGGAATTTTTAATTTAGGCGGCCTATTCTGTTTCCTATATTTTGCACCCCAAATGTTTTGGAGCCTCACTTGCAGAATGTGCATGACATTGCCAGGACGATAAGTAATACAAGAAAGGTGAGCTTTTTTTTTTTTTTGAAGTTCAAGAAAGTTTGGAAAATAAAAATGAAAACGCATTTTCCCTAGGCGGGAGTCACGGCAATGGCTTAGCCAGGTGAAGCTATATCGCATAAAAGTGTTTAAAACAAAGCAACACACCTGCGAGTTTAAGTTCTGCGTCTCAGTTTCAAGTACTTCGAAGCCTGGCGCTTTCGAGTGTTGCTGCTGTCAATGCTCTTGTGAAAAAAGCAAGTTGTTATTTTAAAAGCAGTGAGCTCGGCTGCCACATTTTTGCAGTGGTCAGGGCAGCCAAGCTGGAGCTCCCTTTTTGCCTTTACCACCTTCACAATATCAAGGCTCAGAGACGTGGTGAAGGCATTTTCCAAATCAGCCACAAACTGGCATAGAAGCGCAGAGGGGTATAGGAGCTAGACAGCACTCGCAATAACGACTTTTCTGACGATTGCATATCCCTTGCTGCTGTAGGGGAGCATCACGGAAACGCAAAACACACAGAAAATGCAAGGCCTCGACCAGAAACAGACGGACAGTCTCTCTGATCACGCACCGCCAACGCATCGCACATAGGCTTATCGTCTGCGCCGCTAGCAGACGGTACAGCGCAACATTGTTTGTAGCCGTTGCCCGATGGCTCAAACGGGTCTGATAAGCGACAAAACTTCCCTAGAAAGGTACAGAGAGAACTAAAGCGAGAGAACAAAAAACGGCAGCGGCAATACCTGGCGAGCGCCCCCAAGCAATGGCCCGTTCAACGGCGGCACCGTTCGAAGAAGGCGCAGTGGCGCCCCTGGCGGCGGTAGACGCGTTTTGCTTCAGCCGAGCGCTGCAGAGCGGCTCCCGTTCGCGCCACTGGATCAAGCTATTCTAGTTCACTGTAATAGCAGCTTAAATAAGTTTTTAGCCCGCCTGTCGCATGAGGCCATCCACAAGGCCGGCATTTACTGCGCCTCAATCATAAACAGGGGTGGAAGCAGGGTCTAGCTTTTTGGAGCAGGCACGGTAGCAGCAAAAGTCTTATTTTGGAGCAGCTTTGGAGCAATTTAGGGGCTACTTCGGAGCACTTTTGGAGCACACTGACGGCCTTAAATAATGCGGCTGAGCGCACTTTTAAGAGCAACTACAGTCTACGCTCGTTACAGCGGATCCGGCAACAACGGACTTTCGGTTACCACAGACCATTTTTGTTGATTTCTCTGGTCCCCATGCGTTTTAAATGGAGTCCACTCCGCTCACAACGGACCCGGCTAGAGCAGACTATCGGCTACAACAGACTAAATTTTAGGCAAAAATTGTTTCGACTGAACGTTTACAGCGGACTTCCGCGGGGCCGGCACCCGAAAAGCTTTTTGTTTGTTTATTTTGGCAAGAAAACTATTATGTCTGGCAACATTGCTGGCAGCCGGGTCGTTGGTGCAGCCAAGCCAAGCCAAGCCAGTGGCTTTTTTTTTTTTTGCGACCAGCGGCATGAGCGGCAGGGTAGCTGATTTCACTGTCTGATAAATTAAGCGTAATTAACGCTGTTGAACATGGGGAAAAAACAGGCTGACATCGCCAGAAGTACAGGCCTGTCTAAGCAGAGTGTCCGCTCTACCGTCAAGAACAAGGCCGCTGCCGATAAACGCGACTCCGGTGAGATTGAAAACAGGGCTATCGAATACTCGAAGTGGTGCACTCGGAGGAGAGTCTGCCCTCGTCAGTTTTTTTATGTAATAAAAAACTCGGGTTCAGTGAAGTTTGGCTTTTATTATTCCCACGCATGCATCGTTCCCGTTCCGTTCGGTAAAAAAGGTAAAAAAGGGGGCACGACATCGTTCGCCGCAACATGTTCACCGCCCTTCTACTGTTCCAGGCCCTGGCCTACTGGATTTCCCCGACAGCATGCCTTTTCCCTGGACCACTCACAACCATGGAGGGCCCAGACACCCCGGCATTCGTCACTCGGCTTCCGCTTCCTGGAAAATTCCTGTGCCCACCAACAAAACCAGAACCACCAGTTCTGGCCCGGATTCACCTCGTCACCTGGCAACATGTTCATTCGTGTACGTCATCTGTGACGGGACCGCATCGTAGTGTATATAAGCTGGACAGCCGCGCAGGACGCTTGGGGCACGACATCGTTCGCCGCAACATGTTCACCGCCCTTCTACTGTTCCAGGTTTGTTACCTTACTTGTTCTGAAGAATATCGAAGCAGCAACCGTTTCCTTGTCGCGGTGTCGTGCCCCAGCGACATGCAGTGCAGTAGCATTATTCGCCTAATAAGCGATTCGTTTGCATACCACTTGCTGTCTGAGTTGTTGCTGTTACTGTCGGGAGATGTAGAGGTCAACCCCGGGCCTCCTAAGCCTGACATCGCCTCGCTGGTTGCTGCTATCAAAAAACTTGAAGACGGGCAAACAGATATTCGTGCAGACCTAGTTCAAGTCAAGGCAGCTCAAGCTGCCCATGAACAGCTGATATCGTCATTGAGTAACCGGATTAACATGCTAGAATTAAAACAGTCCGAGCCAACGTCCACCACTCAACTAAATGAAACTTCCCAGATCAAACAGGAACTCGAGGTTTTGAAGGCCGCTCACATCGACGCGAATAACCGCATGCGCCGAAATAACATTCTTTTCTTAGGCCTTGACGACTGCGAAAAAGAAACTTGGAAGGAGTCGGAAGAAAAGGTTTTACAATTTTGTGCTAACAACTTGGAACTGCAGCTGAGCCCAAATGACATTGAACGGTCTCATCGCCTGGGCAGATATTCCGCTAACAAAAAGCGCCCTGTAATCATAAAGCTTGCCCATTTCAAAATTAAAGAAAGAATTCTTGCATGTGGCCGAAAACTTCAAGGAACAGATTTTGCCATTAGAGAAGACTTTGAAGCGGCAACACGACTCGCACGTGCTAAGCTAATCAAATTTATTCGTCCGAAAAAGTGCGCCTTCAAACTGCAACTCGATAAGCTCCTCGTTGGCTCGAAATCTTATTCCTATGACCCTGTTTCAGACACAGTCATCGAAAGCTCTAGTCAAAGTACACTTTCGTCTTCATCTAGTTCACCAGAAAGCGCTGCACCTGATGGCCAATGACACGCTAAGACGTATCTTTCACCGCCTCCGTTCCGCCAGTCGACCCTATCTTCTATGACCCTTAACATCGCCTTTACTAACGTGCGCAGTATTATTCCAAAACGCGATGCATTTTGCAGCTTCACAGAAGACGTATCGGCAGATATAATCCTATTAACAGAAACTTGGTTGAACGAGGACATAAATGATAGTGAAATATTTCCCGGCAATCTCAATTTGACGCTTTATCGTCGCGACCGCAGCAATCGCCGCGGTGGCGGAGTCCTAATCGCCGTAAAGAATTATTTGTCTTCTTCCCTCATCTTTCATGATGGTGACTTGGAACTAACATGGGTGCTCGTGTACAACACCAATGTGAAGTCAGTATTTGGCATCTGCTACCGCCCACCGGATCACCCCACTTCCTTCTGTAGCTGTCTCCGTTCTTCACTTACTCGCGTTAGAGATATGTTTCCACAAGCACCTATTTTTCTGTACGGAGATTTTAACTTTCCGGAAATTTCATGGCCTTTGCTGACAACTACCCACAGTTCACCGCACAGCGAGTCAAAAGAGTTTATCAACTTAATTTTGGACTTCAACCTTAATCAAATGATAACGTCCCCTACCAGAGGAGATAATACACTAGACTTACTGCTAACATCCTGCCCTGATAACGTTCAAAATGTTACTGTTCTTGGAGGCTTGAGCGACCACAATCTTATACATATTTGCATTTCCCTGCCACTACGTAAAAGATCACCATCAAAAAAGTTCATCTGCGATTACAGGAAAGGAAATTTTGAGGCGTTTAACCGGGAGCTAGAGCATTTCTTTCAAGACTTTAAAAATATATACCTAAACCGCTCTGTCAACGCAAACTGGGAAATATATAAAAATGTCATGCTAAACTTAAAAAAGAAATACGTACCGAATATTCTGGTCAAGACTGATTCAAACAACCCTTGGTTTAATAAACATTTGAAATCAATCCTGAACCGTAAGAAACGTCTGTACAAACGAGCAAACGCAACTGGTCATACTGAGGCCTGGCACAGGTACCAGTTATGTTCTAAACAGTACATTCAGGAGTTAGGTAAAGCTAAAGCAAAATTCTTCTCTACAGACCTGCTAAATATTCTTCAAACTAACCCCAACAAGTTTTGGCGCATGATTAGCAATAAGCCCGGCTCTAATCTAATACAACTTACAGACCAAGGCAACGAGCCCATAAATAACGATAAGTGTGCAGATGCCTTAAATGACTATTTTTGTTCTGTTTTTTCCCCTAGTAACGCTGCTATTTCTGTCCCCACTTCAACCACTTGCGTGAGCACGATGTCCGCTATCCACGTTAGCTGTGAAGGCATTTTTAATCTCATCAAAGAACTTAAGTTGTCATCTTCTGCCGGTTGTGATCAAATTAACAGTAAATTATTGAAAAACACTATTGTTTTATCCAGTCAGATACTTTTCTTGATATTTTCGCAATCCTTAGAATCCAGCATCATTCCCGATGATTGGAGGGTTGCGCAGGTTGTGCCGCTTTTTAAATCTGGAAATCGAGCAGACCCCGCTAACTATCGTCCTATTTCGCTCACAAGTGTCCCCTGCAAATTGCTCGAGCATATAATAGCATCTGCCCTCATGAATTACCTGGAAACAATTAACTTCTTCTATCCACATCAACACGGTTTTCGAAAGTCATTTTCCTGCGAAACGCAGTTAGCAGAATTTACATATGACATCTTTTACTACATGGAAGACAACCTCCAAGTGGACGCGGTATTTCTGGATTTTTCAAAGGCGTTTGACCGGGTTCCCCATAATCTTCTCTTGCTTAAGCTTTCTTCTCTTGGAATTCCCATTAATATACTACGCTGGATCGAACACTTTCTACAAGGCCGCATGCAATATACTACCGCTAACAACCAACGCTCATCGCTCACCAATGTAACTTCTGGAGTCCCGCAAGGCGCAAGCCTATCACCATTGTTGTTCCTCATCTACATAAACGATTTGCCTACCAATATTACAACAAAATTACGATTATTCGCTGATGACTGCGTCATCTATAACCCCATCCGCTGTCCCTCTGACAACCACTCCTTGCAACACGATCTCAACACAATTTCTACTTGGTGCGATAAATCTCTCATGCCATTAAACCTCGAAAAATGCAAAGTCTTGTCATTCTCCCGAAAACACACTATTGTTCAAAACCTGTACACAATTAAATCAGTACCAGTAATCCCGGCCACTACGTATAAATACCTTGGTGTTCATCTGACGTCATCGTTGTCATGGGCGTCCCATATCGAATCTATCTGCTCAGACGCTTCACGCACACTTGGCTACCTCCGTCGCAACCTTAAAACCGCATCCGCCGATGTTAAAAAACTTGCATATCTAACGTTTGTTCGACCAAGGCTAGAATATGCATCATCAATTTGGAACCCCTCACAATCATATCTTTCTCACGATTTGGAATCGATACAAAACCGTGCCACCCGTTTTATAACATCACAGTACTCCCACACAGTCAGTGTGACGTCACTCAAACAGTCCATCAACCTCCCCACCCTCGCTACACGCCGCGTTATCGCTCGTTTGTGCCTTCTACACACCTTTTATTTCCCGTCCCAATCACGACATGCTTTATTAACACCCCCACCAAGAGCTTCTGCCCGTCTTAACCACAGTCACCCAATCTCTAGAATCAAGTGCCGTACATTATCAATGAATAGTTCTTTCTTTCCTCACGCAATAGCAATTTGGAATTCCCTACCCAATGACATAGCTTCATGCCCTAACCGAAAATTATTTCGCAAAAAACTTGAAACGGCGAACCTTTCAGCCTTCACGTGATACCCCTGCCGAATCGATTGTGAAAATTCCGTTGTCACGTTTTCTCTTTTTTTTTCTCTCTCTCTCTCCCTCTCTCTGTCGAGTAATTATGTTTACAAGAGTTTTGCTATTCCTAACTGATGCTGCTTTTTATTGTAGTCTTGTTGTTGTTGTTGTTGTTATTTTCGGTGTATGTATTCTTATACCTTGGCGCAAGCCCCCCCTTATGTAATGCCTTCGGGCCTTTAAGGAGCAAATAAATGAAATGAAATGAAATGAAATGCCTCAAGTAGGGGTTGTTCCCCATCCATTGTGTGCAATCTGCCGGTGCCGGTAACCGTGCGCAGTCCAACTGGTCTAACTTTCGATTTTACAGCTGTCCGTCATCAGATTATTTCATTACAGCTGTTTCAATGACCAGAATAAAATCGCTAGAAATGTGGAAGCTGCCTTGAGGGAACGTCAGGCAGCGATCCGATTTGTTTGACGAACGGTTTCGGGAAAACCTGCCTCGTCGTGAGGGGATGTAAAAGAGCCTAGCTAATGCTGATGGACACGACTGATGTTTTATAGCTGGTTTATAATTGCGCGTAGTTATATTCTTGCGTTATTTGCTCAGCTTGTCTTGCGTCTTTACACGCTTGACCGCATGCGCTAGGCCTTTTCGAAGTGGAAAGCTTTGGAAACGGTGTTTACCTTTGCCCTCGCGCGAACACTGTGCAGAGGTGCTGCAGGAGTGTAGAAAGAACAAAGTATGTACTGTGCAGGCAATATCAATCAAAGTACCCACTGTAAGGCTCATCCCCCCCCGTCGGATACTGCATACTTCGGCTACAACGGACGTTTCTTTCCGGATTCAGAGGGTCCGTTGTAACGGGCGTAGACTGTAATCCAAAAACTGCATGAAAAATAGAATTGGCCAGAATTATTTGGAGGGAGCGCAATAAATCGAATAGGAGCTGGCACCTTGATATTACCCTTTACTTGGGACTGAAACCTGCTTTTTCCAATTCCTTTAAACCTAGCAACTTTTTGGCTTTTATTTGTATAATAATCAACACTATGCTGCTAACGGTGGCTGCTTTTTTTTTTTTAATTTTTTTGTAAAGTAGTTTTGAGCTAAAACAATCGCGTGCAGTGCGCCGCCCCGCTGCCGCCGCAACCATGAAATCAGGAGTCGTGAACGTGCCCTACCCGCGCAGCGCTCGCCGAGCGCGCGTCGTCTCCCACCGATAGGCCGCAGCCCCAACACGAAGACGGGCGCCGTACAATATGATGCCGTATTCGCAGCAAGCTGCCGCCGCCGCGTCGACTGAGAAGGCAGGCATCATAGGAAGGCAAAGGCGGGCAGCGAACGAAGATGGCGATTTCACGACGTCTCATTTTGTGGTAGACGCGAAGGCGAAAGCGGGCACGGCATCCCATCAAGACGCCCGCTTTCGCAGTCGAGTCGGGCCTCGTCGGCGCGCGAACGAGTACGGCAGCTGTGTGGCGCGCTGCACGCAACTGTTTTAACCCCACACCACTTCTTTTATTAAAGCAGCGCGGAAAATTCGGCTTCAAATGAACTTCTGATGCAAAAGGGCCGTTATTTCCAGCGGAGCTGTTGTTACTGGCCGTAAGTTCGGGGTTCGTGCGCGCCGAAAACTCCCACCGAGGAACGCTAACGCGCACATGTCGCGCAGCTGTCGAAATCGACAGCGGGAAGGAAAGTGATAGCGGCCGCCGCAACACTCTAGCGGAGCGTGCGCATGCGCTCAGTATCGTAGAAGAACCCTTCGCGCAGGAGCTCGCGTCATCGTGCGCGTGCGCTCAGTATCGTACAATATCCCACCCGCGCAGCGGCTTCGCAGTTCTCGGTTCGTGCAGGTCCCGAAAAATTAAACTTCAATCACCACAGTAACTGCGTACTCGCGCAATAATAATAATAACAAAAAAAAAAAAAAACTACTGATGCGAAGGATGTGCGAAGGCATCGTTCGTCTTACTTCGAGCAGCTGCAAATTCCAGAGGCCATGCCTCAAGTTATATCACTAGACAACTGTTCAAAGTACTTTTACTCATGCTGGTGACAGCCTTCCGCAGGGGTGAGACAGCCCAAAAAAATTTGGGAGCAGTTTTCGGAGCAGCAAAATTTCGATTTTGGAGCAGAAGAATCTTGATTTGGAGCAGGTAGGGACATTTAATACATCGTCTTGTGAGCTTTAAAAAATCATAATTTCAGCAATTTGAAGTGTCAAGTACAAATTCCAATCAGTTTTGAATACCCAGAACACTGGAACAGCCTTACGCGAAAGAATTTATTAAGAGTATCACAAAGTTCTAACTGCACTACCTTTTTGTTGCGGATGTACGCAACACTGACAACAAAACTGCCGTTGACATTATCAAATTTAAGGGCTCTGCAATTGTGGCGTGTTTTCTTGCCGTTTTAATGCTAGAATTGTTATTTTTGTAATCCCAGGCTGCGTTGTATGAGCGAGTGTAATCACGGCAACAGTTGAGCAACTTCGAGATAACGGTCGCATAGCCCAACCAGCCTACCGTTGCAGTCCGTGGGGCGCACGTCCACCCGGTGATCATTTGAGTAGCGTTACGGTTTAGCCACCTAGATTTGGGCATTAAATCTCACTTCGCATACATCAAGTGTTATTAGTTGCGTGCTATGGCAACCATGCAGTCCTGCAGCTATTGGGCGCTGCCTGTTGTGGCGCCGCAGCGCAGCCCGCAACTTTCGTGCCGACCGTTCCCTCCCGGGCCGAGGCTCGCGATCGCGCTTCGAAGCACAGCAACACCTCAGCATTTTATAACACCACAACGAGCCAAGAAGTTCAATTCACGAACCCGATTATAGACGCACGCACTGCGTTTCGCACTCAAGGACAAACCACGCCGAAGTCGTAGGCCCCACACTTCAAAACTTTTTTACGAGCCACGCAACTTCTCGTAATCTCGCACCAATCTCAAACCATATCCCCGCGTTAACGTCACTGTTCAGAGCCACAATTGATAGAATGTAACCCAGCTGTAACCCAGCTGATAGCGTAAAATAAACCAGGGAAAATATCGGCGATGCGCAGTCAGATCAGGCGGCAGCCATGTTTGTAGCCACAGCAATGCCTAATCGGGAAGGCCGTTTCAGCGAACCCTGACAGAAAGCCAATCGTGTTTTAGAAGCTATCGTTTGCTTCATTTCAGTCTTTCTATTTTTGCCATTTCTGTTGACCGACAATAAAAGCGGTCACCGGGATGTGGGAGGCTTTCGTCCCCGCCGGAACTGACATGAGCATCAATATCCGTGCCTTTCAGGCTCTTCTGGCGCAATTTTCGCAATTTTCATGCTTTTGGAGCAGCTTGGCGCAGGAAAATGGATTTGTATCAAAAAGGTGCAATATGCACAGCTGTCTCACCCCTGCTTCCGGGAAAGCCGCGGCGATAATAACGTTGCGATGAACTCCACGAGGGAACCACGAGTGCACCGATTCCGAACTGCCGTGGCTATGGATGCGGCGTGGATGCGGCTGCATCTATTGCGTAGCCAGCGCTCAGTGTTGCCCGGACGATGACAAGACTCGGCTAAATTTGGCGTTGTATGCTCTCAATGGACAATAATCGCGCAAATTCCCGTTTCTGCGCAGCTTGGCGCAGCAGGGCAAATTGGCGCACAATGGCACAATTGGCGCTGCAGTTCCACTCCTGCATAAAACACCCCGTCATACGTCACTTCCGTGCAGTCCCTTAAAAGTCATATTACCACGGTTCCCCTCTATATTGCATCGATGACAGTTCACCACGGTACGGAATGCCGTCAACTGAAATGAGAAAAAGCGGAGGCCCCAATACCGGCCCTTGCGGAACGCCCACCTGTGCTGGAGTGCCTCTTGGTACCGGGCCTGGCGCTGCGGGGGGCAGAGGGCAGCCCCGAGCGGAGCGAATTGGGCCGCCCCCGGCGCAGGCTGCTGCCGGCAAACGGCGCGGCACAGCTGCCTCCGCCCCCCCGCCTCATCGGCTCTGGCTGCTGGGGCTGGGCTTCGTCGGCTCCCTCCTCCAGGTGGGCCACACAGGAAGGGGCCGCGGCCACTGAGAAGGGGCCGTCAAGACAGCCTGGCTCACATCCAAGAACCCACTCAACTCCGTACCAGCCACCAAAGATGTGACCAAAACAAATGCTACAGTGACATGATATGGGCATTCAAGCGATGCTACCAAATGGCAGAACTACAATCGCCCCACCGTGTATCTTGGCGGTGCACTCTGTGAAGGCAGAGGGGTGGCCACTGGTTGATACTACGTTTTCTTTGCTATTTGGGTTATTAGTTTTTGAGGTTGGCGATGAAGTCGGTATCACTGTTACTGGAACAACACAATCTTCTATTATGCCTTCATGGCCCTTAAGGGGAAGTGGCAAATACTAAAACAGCTTCTATAATTTATGCACCAATGATAACCAAACTTAGTGCACAAGTACAGTTGACTACCACAATGCCAAAACATATCAGTTCGTGGCTACCTTGTGTAGTTGTAGCGCTATCAATGCACTCTACTAATTCACTCATTCCCCAAATAAAGAACTAATTAAGCTTCAAACATTTGTCCCACCATATTCACAAAGCTGAACTGTACGCAATAAAGCTCTTCGTTAATTCTTCCCAGGCTCTGTAGCTGTTAATAAATTTAAAAAGAATATACATACTTTTACCAAACACAAATTTTTTTCTCTCACTGGATAGGAAAATGGCCATTCCACATGAAATGTCCCAGACAGTGGGTTTGAGTAAAAATCATGGTCGATCCCTCCACTACACTACTCACTCTCGTAGCCAATTTCCGGAGGAAGAAATGTCTCTTACAACAATTGGAACATTGCTGTGGTGAAGACATGAGCAACCTTGCACAGCCCATGTGTCTATCGCACTGAAACTGACTGTTCAGCGCACTCACCGCCACCCACCGCCAGTGTCTCTGGATTGGTTGCAACAGCTGTAAAGAAATGTGCCCATGCCGCTCAGAGATGCCGCCTTGCCCGACCACAGAGCCCACCTTCAGGCTCACTAGCAAATGCCAATGCATTGTAGCAAGGATGCACGGCTCTTTTTCCATCCACTGGGATTTTTCAAGGCACTCCGTATATTATTCTACTTTTGAAATTGTTTGCCCCCAACGCAGGTGTTTGTTACTACCGCAATATTTGAATTGCAGCAGGAGACAGAAAAATTTTTCCCTATAAAATCAATTACGAGAATGAATAGTGTAGGATCGACCATGATTTTTTATAGTGTAATTGGAGATAGTTGAGCGTGGAATGACCCACAGGGCACGGATGCTGCGCCATTTTTTGTGGATACTTAGTGAAGCTGCAAAATTAAACAAAGTCTACAGGGGTGAAACAGGGCCCTTGGGTTTGGGAGCAGGCAAAAGTGCCTTTTGTAGCAGGCTGGGCCAGAAAGGCCTCTTGGGGCAGGTTTGGAGCAGCCAGAAATGCCATTTTGAACACGTGTAATGCCATTTCAGAGCACTGTGGTGCATTCCTGACCTCCTCCCTACAGGTCACTGTGCCAGCACCCTGCAAGTCAAGATTTCTCCATCTACTACCTCAGGCAATCTACCGTGCACTATGGCCTACTACAAACCAGGAACGCAGTCCTTGTCCTCCACCTGGAGGTTCACAACATGCCGAGTTATCTCCATTTGGACCCAGCGAGCGCAAGGGAGGACCAGATAACAGGCCTTGCTTCGTGTCTGGCAAATGGCAGCGTTTAAGCGACCATACGGCGGAATTCCGAAAAACAAGGCTGCACTTTTTCTCGGGTTTGTGGCAGTCGATGAACTGACGCCGTAGACTACGCAAATAGAGCGTTAGAAAGCACGACTAACGTTGGACCATCCTCCACTAAGCACAGCTAGACCACAAGCGAAAATGAGTAATAACCACACAACAAAAACGAACAGAATTAACAAGTGTCCAGGACTGTATTTGTTCAATACATGCAGCCATGGAAAGTGGCAGGCAGCAAAGCTAGGATCGTCGAAAATGGGCGACTAACTTGATGTTCACCTCCAACCTGTCGTGCGAACATCATTCGACCTATTTGCGATGAGACAGAAAAACATTCTGCTTGTGGTGCTTCTCACCGATTGTGGCGGAGCGGCCGGCACCGGCAAACAAAACCGCGCACGTGCGGCACGACGGGACCGCGGAGAGGGCACGCAGTGCCTGCAGCCTTACGGCTAAGCCAAAGCCATAGCCGCTCACAGCCTTGATGACAACGAAACCATGACCGTGTTGATGAAACCGAACACGCGCTGTTTCACCCATGGGGCATCGTGGCGGTCGTATATTCAGGCACTGATAAACGAGTTTTGCAGGTTCGGCGCAGGATGGCGCAGCTGTCCCCCCACCCTCGCACAGAGCTCGAGTGCTGCACACAGTGCACGTTTGTGAATACGGTGCCACAAAAATTTGCAGAAATTCAAGCTTCTTTAATTGGGGTGACTAGCCGGGTGCCCAAGATAGCCGTGAACCGATTTCCGTTCTGTGCGTTCGTACCAATTGTGGTTAGTTTCAGTGCATAAATAACAAGGTTAGTTTTAGTCAAAGGGACAGACAACCTACTTTTGTCGTGTACATGTTCTCTAGCTCATATCAAAGCCAGCGTTTTATATAGCCCCGTGACCACAAGCAATTGTTCAACAAATTGGTGGAAATAATTTTAATTTGGCAGCAAACTTCCTGAAATCAGAAGGGTGGCGATTCGTAGTGTCCCTGTCACATGACCGGCAAACCTAGCACCTACTGTGACTGCTGAAACGTTTAAGTATTGAAAACCTTTTAACACAATATTTGTGCAAGGTTAAATTGTATAGGTATTTCTAAACATTATTTTTAGAATTTTAAAGACACACAGCCCACCGTCGCTGGGCGGCTCTCAGTGTGGCTAACTGAGCCTCCATGCCCAGAATCAACGGCAGCGTTCAGTAAACAGACCCAGTGAAGGAAGGAGCTTTGAAGATTCTGCCTGAGGCAGAGGCGTTTGTTCTGCCACAATATTTGATTTCGGTTTCCAAATACGCCAATGGCAGCTTAAAAAAAAAAAAAATATATGTCGCGTCTGGGGAGAATCGAACTTCCCACCTCCGCAACGTGAAGCCAGATTCTACTTATTGTCTATCCCAAACAGATGGTGCATTCGTGCAAAATAGACCGTTGCATTAAAAAACACATAACGGAACAGGAGAGCCTGCGATTCAAACTTTTTTAGCTGGGACAAGTTTTTAAATATTGTTTTTCATTTCGCATACAGACAAAATTATGTTTCCGAGCTACTCTATGTCATGGTTGCCAGCATTATTTTTGGGAGGGACACATACAGTTCGTAGATCTAAAAATTTCGATCTAAACGTTATCAGCAAAACCGTTTCTCATCGAGGTGCTTTAAGCAATGCCCTTTCATTTGGGATAGAGAATATATACTCGACAAAAATCGGTTGTCTGTCCCTTTAAAGGGGGAGGTGGGTCTTTAGACAATTTTTTTTATTATTAGTGCCAGCTAGATGGAAATTGGCAGTCTTAAGCAGTTTTTTACACTGATTTCAAATTTTAACATAGCTTCATTTGTTCAATAAATACAACACTTTCAAATTTATTTATTGAGACCTTCCTTACGGGGGTTTAGAGCAATTTGGCTTTAGCAAAATCAATGATGATTTATACGGACTTAATGCCAAAGGTCTACTCTGGGGGGCTATGCTATTTTTATTCATTTCGAAGACTTTTGCAAAGCATGAAAGAGGTGAACATTTGATATCAACAATTTGTATAAAATTGCCTCATTTTTATTAATTTTTGCAAATAGGTAAACAATGACAGAGCAATAAAAATAGCATCACCCCCTAGATCAATTCAATACGAATACAATGGTACCAGTCTTGTAATCCTAGCCTAAGAGCAACATTACAAAAACCCCCGTAAGGCAGAGCTTGGTCTTGCAAAAAAAGAAACTGAGAAAAATGCATTTGAAGTTTCAGATCTAACTTTTGCTACAGCATAGCTACAACAATATAAATAGCATCATTTTGTAGTTCTATTCTTCACAAAGAAAAGCATACCAACTATGTGACTGTAACGCAAAGATAACTCTGGAAAGACTGACATAAGTTCACATGAATACCGTACAAATTGAAAAGGAAAATTAAATTTTCTACTGCTACACTTCAGAAACTGTATATCCTCATTCACCTTTTCTCTCAGTGTCTTTACAGAATACAGAAAGGCACAAATACCATGTGCTGCTGTTATTTTTGTGCTACCAATGAGACTAAAGCACGGCAGCCACCCAGAACTAGAGATTGTCCTGCAATGCATCTCAAACCTACACCAAGGCTGTAGGTGAAATGCACTTTGGTGATCAATGCTCCAGTGATACAAATAGCATCAGCTGCTAGACCAATTCAATACAAATGAAATTATACCAGCCTTGCTATCCTGGCTCAAGAGTAAGATAAGGAAACACCCCGCAAGGAAGAGCGTGACCTCACAAAATAAACTGTAGAGCTGCAGGTGGACTTCGATTTGGCGATGGATACCACAGTGATACAAACAGCATCACCTGCTAGATCTATTTATTGCAAATTAAATGATACCAGTCTTATCATCCTAGGTCAAAAGCCTGATAGTGAAACACTCAGTAAGGCAGATCATGACGTCGCAAAATAAGATGGAGAGAAATGCATCTTTAGTTTCTAACTCTTGCTACAGCATGGCCCAATATAAAAAGCGCCGTGTCACTCTGTTCATCAAAAAAAAAAAAAAAAAAGGAAACCAAGTATGCGACCGTACCCCAAAAATGACCAGGAAGGGCTCTATGCAAGTAATGAAAAACTTTTGTAAACAGCGCTGGAAAACTGCACTTTTTGCTGAACTTCACGTACGGTAGTTCCTTCTTTGCATTTCCTTCAACGTCGATGCAAACTAAAGAAAAGCACAAACATATTGTGCTGCAGACTTTTTTTTCACAAATAAAGCCAAAGCACAACAGCTAACTAAATCTGGACGTTTCCACGCGGCGCTTTTCGGACCAGGTTCGTATGTGACAGGCAATCTCGGTACCGCCGTCTTTGGCGTCTTCCATGGTGTTTTCGTACGCTTGCAGCGCGTAGTTCCTTGAGGCAGGGGTGAGACAGCTGAATCAGATTTGGGAGCAGTTTTTGGAGCAGTGAAATCTCGATTTTGGAGCAGCGAAATCTCGATTTGGAGCAGAAAAACGACATTTATTACGTCCCCTTAGAAGCCTAAAAATCAAATTTCTGGCAACTCACGGGCGAAAAGTGCACTTTTTAGTCGGTTTTGAATTTACATAACACTGAAACAGCCATTCAATGAAGTTTTTTTTTCTACCAGAGTCTCACAAGGTGCGAATTGCACTACCTTCTTACTATAAACTGCACTACCTTTTTAATATACTATTATATGCATTTTTTTTTAATTCTTAGGTTGTATGCATAGATAGCGTCGAGTTCCGTTGAAAATATCGAATTGACAAACTAAGCAATCGCAAGGCATTTTTATTATCATGTGAATGCTGTATTTTTGTAATCCTAGACTCATCTTTACACACAACTGTAGAGCCAGGGGAAAAGTTGCGCAAAGTGAGGTGACAGTCGTCGCACCCCACCACCCTCCCATTTCAATCCCCAAGGTGCACGTTCACTAAAATCATAATCTGAGTAACGTTGACGTGTTCAGCCAGCTCCCTCTTGGCATTAAATTTCACTGCAGATAGATGAACCATTATTACTAGCGTGCAATATCATCCCATACCGCTATCGGGCCGCCCCTTCTGCAGCGTCGATCGTCCCATTCCCGTCGCTCGCAAGTTCGCTGTGAAAGGCAGCAATACCTCAGTGTTTTATAACACCGTAAATGAGTGCGAAAGTTCACTTTAAGCACGCACTGGCCTCACACTCAAGGCCGAAACACGGCGAATTCGCGGGCGCCATGTTGTTTTTGATGAACTCCCGTATTTCGAGTCCCGCAACATACGCGCAACACATCAAACGACTAAATGTAAACCCAGCCACCCCCATAACTAAAACCAAGGTAGAAATCAACGAAGAGCGCTCTGCCTGAACCACAAGGAACTGCTTCACCCGGCGGCCATGTTTTCACATCTTCACACAAAGATGGCGGCGCCCAGTAATGTCGTTCCGGAGATACGGCACTCCAAAAATTCCAGTTTTTTTTTTCATCAACTTGCAGAAGCAGTTTGACGCCTCAGTACTCAAAAGTATTTTTTCTACAGGACTTTGCAGTGGCTTTCAATGGGAAAATTTTAAAACCGCACGGAATATAACATGTGGAACCCGACATTGTGACTTTCGAAAAAACTATCTCGGGGACAATTTCATGCGGGTTTTTTTTATGGAATAATCAATCAATTAAACCTTTACAAACAGCATCACCTTGGCGGTGTTGGAAAATTATGCTGCCAGTAAGCATTTTTCCCCACTGAAACTGACAAGAGCATTAAATTCTTTGGCTCTCAGGCTATTTGGGAGCAGTTTGGCGCAATTTTTGCAATTTTCAAGCTTTTGGAGCAGCCTGGCGCAGGAAAACAAATTTGTATCAAATCTGCGCAATATGCGCAGCTGTCTCACCCCTGTTGAGGTGAAGGTTTCCAGGCATTGCGGCATGAGACATAAAGACGTTGTGACAGAATCGCAGTCACTAACGGCAGAGAAAACACAACCGAAATAAAAATACTGCGGCAGCGAACGCGCGCCTGCAAAAACAAAACGGAAAAAAAAAATGGCGGCTCATCGGCGCCGGCCAATCAGAGACGCGAAACGCGGGGCTCGACTCGAGCGCGCGTGCTCCTGCCAATCAGCGGCTCCGAAACGACCTTCAGTAAATCGGCGGTAACGCTCGTTCTCCTCATGCGACGCCATTTTGAGATGGTGCAAAATACGCACAAAGAAATCAGCTACAAAGCGAGCCCAAGATGGCCGCCGCCGGCAGTCTGCTTCGAGTGTGGTGCGCACGCGAAGTTCAAGCTTTTTTAGCCCGGTTTTCGGCGTTTTGCGGCTCCTGCTGCGTTTTCAAAGTCGTTTTTGAGATTATTCCCTATCAAATTCAGCGGTGAAACTTTTAGAGTAGGTGCTTGAAGGTATAAAGACATCAAAAATGTGTTTTTCCCAAAATGCGTATTTTCATGATTTTGGACCATTCTAAGACCCGCGTCCCCCCTTAAAGGGACAATAAAGAGACCTGCAGCCAAGTTTTCTCGAGCATACGTTCCCTAGTGCACAGCCAGGTCAGCATTTTCGATAGACAAGAGTGTGCAATTAAGCTTGCAGAAATAATTTTATTCCGGCGCCAAAAGTAGTGCAAATTAAAAGTGGTGGCAAGCGAATGCGTGTCCTGTGACCAAAAACCACTGCTACACACGTGACAAATCCTCTGTGTTGTAGCACTCACCTTCGCTCACAGTGCTGGCTACAGCCACTCTTTTGGGATGAGTATGAAGACACCACACTACAGTACAAAGCTGTCAACTAATAACAAGTTCGAATAACTCAACAAATACCTTGTTGAGAAGGCACAAGACAAGATCAGCCGCCATTCCCTTTCTGACAGCAACTACCAAATAGCGGTCAATCTACTGGAGGCACACTGTGGAAGGAAGGACCTTGCGATTAACCACAACTCACTTCCTACAGCTGCAGCCATGCCTCAAAAAATGTGGACTTGAATAGTAAGAAATTGCCTTACAGTGTGTACTGGTACATATTTTCATGATCGATTGTTCATGACTATGTCAGGACTTGAAGAAAGACGATGTACAGCTGGATAACATTACAGCAACGTTAGCACGCACATCTCAAGAACCGAAGCCTTATCCAAGGCAAAGAAGAAAAACGACTGTACACAAGGGCAATGTACGCGACGAGGGCACCTCATCAAGAAACACAGTTTCTGCGTAGATTGAAAGACAAACGTGACTTGACGGTAGCCAAAGCAAAGAGCAGGAGCTGTCGAATGCTAAACAGAGATAGCTGTTCTGCACTGTAACAAGCTCAAGCAAACGAGCCCCTTGTCAATGTTTCCAGCCCTCAACAGAACTTCAGTTTTGGTATAGAGGTACATGAAGTGCACAAGGACACCCCGCGTATCAACGAGAAAATAGTTTAAGTGGCTCTCGTAACAACACACTCGCACAAGCGCCCTCGTCCACAGCAGCAACTAAATGGAGAGGCCTCTTTGTGTGAAAAGCAGACAGGTTGTGCATCCGAGGGCACTGGTTCCCTTCTCCAAGCCTACAGAGAAAGAGTGCACGCAACCCGTTGAATACAAAGACTGTCCTACTGCTTGACGACCAACTGTTATTTTGACGTCCTGCAAGAATTTTGATGAAGCGAGCAACATAAACTCGTCACCTTTTGATTGGCCACTGTGCCACAAAAGCTGCTTTGTAGGCGATGCTGTTTCTGAAGTAGAAGGACACACAGAAGCACCGTTGGAAAGTTCACCTAGGAAATTCATACTCAACTGTTAAACATGTAGTTGCAGCCAAGGAGCGCAACAAAAACATAAGTGCCGCTAGCAGTGAGGATTCACAAGAGACGAACCGCGAAGGCACTGAAATAATGGAGGACCATATTTCCATGGTTGTTAAGCCCAGGGATTTCCCGCTGCCTCTGCAGAAGTTGAACAAGCTGCACCTCTCGGAGAATAGGGACCCTGACCATGCGCAAGACGGGTCAGAAGAGTCGAGGCAAACAAGTCTAAGTGAGCTGTCGAATAATGCAATGAAGACATGACTACGAAGGACGGCGAACTCAGGAAAGCAGAGAGCAGTGAAAAAGCTATTGCAGGCACACTTTCAACCTTTCAGAGGCCTGAGTTAGCGAACTCCTTGGGAAAGACGGTGAAAGGAGTTCAGCAACAAGGAATATATTACACATAGAGGGCAATGTGATGCGACAATTTCACTATTTCACAAATTGACCTACTTTGTTTTTGAGTCTTAGCACAGCACAACTTGAAATAGTGTAAATGCTGTCACAGGTGGGAGGATATTGGGAAAAGTAGTAGTTAGTTGGCTGCCCCTCAGACAAGGGTACATACGCGCACAGAATATTGGCCCAGAAGCTACCCTCAAAATGGGCTGACTGCAAGCATGATCTTGTGCTTTTGGCTTTGGTTATGTGGTTATGTGTTAATAATCACCTTCTGTTCGATGGTGCACCCGAAAGGTGCTGGACTCTGGTCTTTTCGTTAAACAGGGTGTGAACAAATCACTGAGTCCCATGTGCATTTATTGGCTATGTTTGTTTGCCATACCACGCCTTACTCTGGCAAAAGTGGGTGCATGGCAGCTCTGGAACTTGCACAACCAGAAGCTAAAAAAGACCCACAAGTTCAGAGATCAAGGTGCTATCATACCAAACTGAAAATACTACCTCAACATCCAGTGATAATTTCAGAATTGGTGGGGAGGGTGCCTGATGCTGAGAGTCAGAAATAGACTGAGGTTTTACTTGCACTATAAATAAAACAACTAATTTCACTTGGAGAAGTGCAGAATTCCCACATACGTAAGGGCTCCAGAAATTCACTTCCAGGTAATTTTAATGAGCTGCCAGTGTTGCTGCATTGAACAAGAAACATCCACACTTCAGATGCCAAAGCACTATGCAGGAAGACGATATTGGAGTGGGTTTGGAATGCAGATTGTGTTCACTAGCAGTTATGGGCCGAAAGTCCTCTTCCACTCTACTATTTGTGCATGTCATTCTATTTTATCAGTTGATAGGTCTAAGGGACAGTCCTTAAAGTATTAAAAACGCAATAATATCAGAAAGAAGGAATTAAAAACAACAGTTCAATGTCGCATCAGATTTGCCTCGCGAAAAAAAAAGCAAGCAAATATTCATGCTCTCAGCTGTACTGGTATATTATTCACATCGTGTAATAAGACACCGTAAAAGCATACCATTCTAGGTCTGGGGCAGGTTCCTGTACCTTGGGGTCTGGCCAAAGTAGTGCTGCACCCTGCAGGAGAGAATTTCTTAAGCACAAAGATTTGCAAGGAGTAGGCACAAAGTGCACGCACAGAATGTATATACATACACTTGTTGACTGTTAAGTCCAGTTGGAGGCTACCATATTAACCAAGCTTCTTCATACTCCCCCTCCCAATTTGACAAACAAGAGGTTGTGTAAATCAACAAGGCCTTCCAATTTGAAAATTCTGGGAACCTATATGACTTTTCAAAACACAATTCAACCACTACTTGTGGTGTCTATGTATTATTTTAAGTGCGAATGCACTTTATAAGCGACCCCAAACCTTCCACCGCCGGCGGCGGAGGCGGGGCCGGCGGCGGCGTCCGCAGTCCTCCTCTCCCTAGCAACGGCGTGGAGCGGAGAGGAGCGTCGGTAGCAACGGCGCGGTGACGTCACTTCACCACGTGACCGCGCTCGCTCCGCCTCCTCGCCGTGGCTGCGCGGGTGCGCGCCGCTCCCCGCACCGCTCCTCGCGCCGTGACGTCATGGTATGACGTCACAGCGCGCCTCCTCTCCCCAGCAGCTGCCGCGCGCCTCTCTCTCCACCGTGACGTCACACTCTCTCCTCTCCCCCTCGCTCGGCTGCAGCTGCCGTGCGCCGCTGTCCCTCTCCCCTTGCGCTCGCCTCCTCTCTCAGCCACCTGGCTCGGCGCGCTCGGCGCGGCGTACCCCCCTATATATGCAGCGATAAACTGCCAGACCTCCGTGGGTCGGCTCGCGCGCGCTCACGGGCGAATGCCAACGGATTTTAACTTTACTCCCCCTCATAGCATCACCCCGTGCATTCGCACTTAACCATGATCAACCTCGGGGAAATGCTTGGAAGTTTTTTTACTCAACCATTGCTAAATTTGAAATCAAGCTTGCGAGATTATTAAAAAATTACTCTCACATGGGTGCCAGGCTTTCAATGCCACCACCCCTCACTGCACAGCTTCCTCTTTTGTTTGCTTGTAATTGTTGATGAGATTAACCCAGCAACTCAAGTGCTTTAAGAAAATTTAATAGAAAAGACAATATCAGATAATACAATACAAATAAACGTTTCGGTTAACCTGAAAAGTAAAAAAATAATGCATCTTTGCCACCAGTGTTGCTTCCTAAGGAGCCTTGTTGCAGTTCACGTAGAAAAAAAATGAAGGCAGGTTCCTTATTGGTACTGGTGCACAATGCAATAGAAATTTTGTGATGTCAAGAGTTTATTGGAATTTTCTTCATTCTCTTCGAAATGATTTTTCTTGTGGGTTTCGAGTCATCCAAAAAATGTGATTCCACCATACAGTGTGAGCTCTTTACAAGAAACATGAAAGGTGCAAGTTGAACTGTATATATAAGGTGGTTTTTTCGCAATATTTTATTGTGTTACTTACAAAGCCTACTTTCAAATTAAGAAAGGTATACAGAGCTCTAATGGTAGTTTGGTTAAGTCATTTGAGCTAAGTCATTGGCAACATTCTACTGCCTGCCATATTTTAATGCATTACTTGGGTACTTGTCCCAAAATCTGTGCCTGTGTGAACCCAGCCTTCTAGGTAATGTACCACCACTCATTCACGCTCTGCACTCCAGTCTTTCCACAACCAATCCTCACCAGTGCAACCATCATGCTTGCTCCTTGCAGTCTTCTAAGTGAGGATGGAATGGCGTCACAGCCTCAGATGAGGACACTCCCCACTTCTGTGAAGATATGACTAGCATTCCAAATAAGGAACCTGGTACAGTTCACACAGTTTTTCATGCTAGTGAGCAGCATCATCCCACCCTTTTTTTAATATTTCATCATTTTGCCACAGGGCGTCAAGAACACGGGAACCTATTTTCACAACAACATCGATTCTCCTTTTAACCTTTACGCCAGCATGTATACGGGTGAAAAAGCAGTTACTTCTCTCTTTACGCCGGCCTTTCTAGTCGTAAGGCGCGCAGGATGCCCTAGCACCAAAGGGTCACAGAAATGCTGTGTGATGCTTCCATCACTGTGCGACCCCACTGTTCAGCAGGATGGAACAACCGGACAACTGCCTCGGCAAAGGCAAGTTCCCCATCTCTGTGCTTACTTCTTGCCCCATCCATTTAGGAGGATACTCAGACCTGGCACAATGCTTAGTGAGGTTCCATAGAAAGTGTGCATACCACATCTATGTTGGAGGAGCAGCTGTCCGTGACTTGCGACTTGACCACAGGGGCGCTTGCACGCGTGTGAGGCTGCGGCAGAGTAACAATGGCTTAGAGAATGTGCGGTTACAAACCAGCTTAAGACCATTTGAGACCTTTTGAAAACCCACTCTCAAGAAGGTTGCTTAAGACAGCCGCGCCCTATCGGCTGCTTTACACTGCACATTACTGTGGCTTATAAAAACAACATAAAAACTTTCTTTCCGTGTATCAAGGTAGAGCTTGTGCATGTGCTTAGAGCTAGCAAAGTGGTCATAATGGCTCCAGCAAGCCTCGAAGCCTAGAAGAGAGCGATGCCTCAGAAACTGAAGTGGCACTGAAGGTGAAGGAGGCAGAGAAGGGAGGTCAAAAGACAAAGAAAGGAACACGGGGAAAGGGAAGGAAACACAATGTAGAAATAAAAGTCTTCAACAAGTAACGAAACATATGCATTCAAGGCACATCAGCTCACAAGTGGCTCAATTACTTGTTGCACCATGTCTGTTTGGCAATGGACACATGAACCAAGCTAGTCACGCCGATGGGCTTTGTAGACAGCTCAAAATTCTGCTGGACTTGTGCAGACGCCTTAAAAATGTAATGAAACTTTGTGCTTACCATTACAGACATTCTAGCCATGAAAAAAGGTTGTGGGTGCCCTTTTTGCACTGGTACTTGACGCTAACCAAGGCCATAGGAATGTAGGCTGCAGTGGAGCATTGGTTTGTTGATCAAACTGTAAGATAAAAAGGACATTAATAGCTTATGTCACCTAGTCTGCAACTGTACGTTTGCAGCAACCCAGAGGTCTGTACTGCAGGCCATATCACTGCGAGCATAAAACAAAGCAAAAAACAATACAAACAAAACAAAAAGGATTGAGCATCCCACGAAACCGGTGGCACCACTGTTAGTGAATTCAACTACAAACATTGTGGTCGCATCTGCTGGTTGCAACAAGGGCCTCTCAGTATGGCAACAAGTCTCGATTTAGTTGTATGTGACACCAAAATCATGAGTATCCAACCTCATGAATGCTGCTGAGCCAAGGAACAGGTGAAACCAAACGTTGCAAGAGCGGCTCATTACTGGCTGAATTACATGTTTGGCTACAAATGCATATTTAAGATAGACGCATATTTATCTACGTCCACGTAAAGATGTTTGCGCTGTCTTGGACTGTGTAATATTTGTTTCCTTGAGTTTGCGCCCGAATACTGCTCGAACACATGCCTTAGTTTCCTTTAGCCGTCTGCAATGTGTTATGTATTGCTTATGCACAGGGAGTGAAGACAAGGCTTTTGCGATTGATCTGGAAAGCTTTGCTCGCGAGAGGCTTGAGGCAAGCAATTATCCCACACTTATCGCACTTTTTAAAAGTCCAATAGGTCCACTGACATCCCCCAGAACTTTCTAGACATCTCCGTGAGCGCCCAGCGATACATGCGTGCACGTAAAAAAAGGAGCCTCGACGGTCTCGACTACCGAGTGCCATTTCGTATTTCGCTTAGTGCGCTTTTAACTTTCGGCAGGATGCTTCCATAACGGCCAAGAAGCGTGCAAATGTGCACCACAAAGTTTTTTGTTGTTTTCAATTTCGGTGACAACGCGGCGGCGGTCCCCTAAGATTCATATCCACGGAATCTTACGAACGAGCCTGCTTGATTTGAATTGCGTCTTTCTTATTAACTCGCAAAAGGCGTGTTTTACAACGTTCAGTTTGTTTCAACCTTAATTATGCGGTGCAAAGTTCGCATAATAACAATTCGACGCAGGCGCACGTGGTTAAGATGTTATAGGTATCACCAAGCAGTGGAGAAACACGCAAGTGACATCATTTTCTAACTGCGCACTTACCTCGCATAGCTCCGCACGTTTCCCGGCGTCCTGTCGTTACGATGATGATCTGTAACCATCGCGCCGCCTCTCTGGGCCTTTTGAGAGCGTAAACAGGCGAGGTATCGTAAGCGCTGCGGTTGCTGCCCCAACACAGGAGCCACCGATCGCAAGTAAACACGGCGTCGTCGGAGTACTCGGCGAAGCTCGGTGGTGGTTCGGCGTCTCCGAAGTACGACCCAATCAGCGTTTTCGCACTACGAAAACGCTGATAAATCCCCCACGCTGATAGGACGTACTGTATCTTTTGGTCGGCGTGTAGCAAGCCTCGTTGTCGGCATCGTTGCCGGGGCCGGACGCACACGCGGGTCTGGCCGCTGGCGGGTTCCTATGAGATACGTCACGTTTTATAAGCATGGCGTCACCACTATTCGTGCTGAGCGTCCGCTAGCAGAAATGCATTGGTGGCCGAACTCTTAGTAGTATAGAAGGCTCTGGGACAGGCGAAGCGAAGTAGGGCATCATGACGCTAATGAGCGCCGACAGTTGGCGTCTCGATGCCAGCGTCTTCATGTACGGGGGTCGCGCGTGAATTGAGGCAAGGCTGCGCTGTGCCGTTGTTCCCATGACGATTTTGTTTCAAGCTGCTGTTTCTGCGCATGTCATTTTTGTTTTTTTATCCTTAAATAAACGGGTGATTTTTTTGTGTGTCTTGCGTGTCGGCGTCACTTCGGCTGGCGGGGTGATGCTCGCGAACCCTTCGCACATGAAGGAGGTTCCCTTAACATCGAACAGCTCCTGTCAAGGTGCCTTTCATTTATTTTCGTGCTTTATCGATTCCTATAACAGAGAGATCAACCACTTACTTGGCGACGCGCGCTGACGCGCCTAACGCGGGACGACGCCGACGTGTGAAAACGCCGAAAGTACGCTTCATGTGGTTGGGCCTTAAAGCAAACTTTCACTGCGCCTCAGCAGTGCAGCGGTGAGTTCGTTCAAGATCGACGTTTTAACGGTGGTTAGCCCTCGGCGGTGGCCCTCCCCAACGGACATGCGCCACCGCTCGCGTACATACGCCGTCTAAAACCTGCTACACACGCAGAAATGCAGTCGGACGTGTCTGACCCGACTGTAGGCGTAGTATTTCAGCCAGAATATCCTACACACTTGAGCATTTTTGACAGAGATGGCGTACCAAGTTTCTTCACGAGGGAAAATTTCTCGCCGCGGTGAATACTTCACTTACCTCTATCAGGTGCACTTGCTGTGTTGTTGTGGGTCCGTCCGTAATACTTCCAATATTGCGGACGCTGTCTTTACTCACAGCGCGACAAAAACAGTATAAAATTGCCGCAACACCGACCAGCGAGACCACGTAGTTACAAAACACCACCGCAAAGGCCACAACACAAAGGACACCTCGCCGGCGGAGCCCACAGCCAAGTGGAAAAAAATTACGCCCACCTCCCCTCGCGGGAACCCTGGTGTGATGCGACGCTGAAGGGGTTCCATTGTGCGTTTCCGTTGGGCCGATTACTCGAATTGCGTGAAACGTGTAGTGAACGTAAATTGCGTTTCAATCACATCTGGGTATGAAATCACGAGCTCTGCTTCGATCCGCCTTGGCTTCTTCGTCACCATCATCGCAGAGTGTTGCGCTGCCCTGAGGGTTTGGCATGTTGCTGGTATTAGGTTGCGGCATGCCACTCATGTATGCGCAGCGCGCCCGAAGGAGAGGAGACCGCGGGGAGAAAGGGCGCTGCACATGCGCACACCGCGCTTGCACCGCGCGCAGCGCCGCCCACCGGCGGAGTAAGAGAGCGCGCCGCACTGCGCGCGCCACAGATGTTGGGGGAGAGGGTGCGCTATCACGGCGAGAGGAGGGGCGCAGCTGTGCGGACAACGACGAGGACGGACGCACGCAAGAGTGACAGAGGCGCCGGCAAGAGATGCTCTCAGCGTCGCATCTAAAAAATGAACGCCGTTCCACTCAGTGTGAAAGCTGTCGGAAGTATAAGTGATTCGCCATAATGGGCTGCGGCGCCGTTATCCGCTCACTTTTATCACCCGTCATGCTCTTCGCCGCCCTGTCTCATTCCTCTTCTGGTGAATTCAACGGAGGTTTGTCCAACGCATTTAAATTTCTCGCCTTCGCAGCGACCGCGCGCCCCCTGCCTAAAACACGTCACCGGGAGTTCTGTTTCTTTTTCTGTTTTGTGCGCCACCGTTTAAAGGGATACAGAAGGGATTTCTAAACATTGTGGGATCACTTGCGCAAGTCCACGCGTAGGCCACTCTGCCTGCGTTTAAGGACTACATTTTGTGCAAAAGTCAACTCGAAAGAGTCATCCTCCCCTCTGCATCTTCCTTGCGATTTCTTATGACGTTTGTTATCACGCTCGCTCGACGCAGGCTTGGCTTCACGGCGCTATGCTGCACGGCTCCCCAACCCTCCGACAGAGTCAGTCGTCGGCAGGTCTTCGCAATTCGTTCGTTGAGTTAAAGCTAAGCTAAGACCCGATTTCTGCCTAGAAAATGTGGCCTCACTTCCATGATTTGTAGATTGCATTAGGCTTAGTAAAGTCTGCAAAGTCAAATAGCTCAAGGCAAGCGCATATGCGACACTTCGCCGAGTGGTACGCTACTAGAAAAACGTAGGGCCAATTAAGGGCGGGAGAAGAATCAGTGGAGGAAGTATAGGTGCTAAGGATATAGAACCAAGCGTACATTTTATTCTATTGTAAAGCGTAAAACCAAGGTGCTGTAAGCACTTTTTGCGCTGGTGAACTAGCAGAGCGGTAGCAGCCCAACCACACATTTACGAGCGCTTTCTGTTCCTAAGGAGCGCATTCGCTACTAAGATATTGTAGCGTAAGCTACATTAGCCGAGGATGAGCAGTTTTGCGTGGACCTTGATGGGCCGGGCTTCGCAAGCACGAGGAGGTTTGGATTGAATTGGATTGGGTTGGATTGAATTTGATTGTATTGGATTGGAAATTTAATCCAATTGATCCACGATAATTGCGTCTGCACAATCGCCGGTTTGCCCATTCCAGAGGAGTGACGTCATAACCACGGTAGCCAAGTAGCCGCAGTAACCAAGTCAGACGCTACGCCGGAGCCGCTTGATAACCGTTTTGTGTGGCTCATGGAGAGCCGTGCTGCGCATGCCGAGGAGCAGTGACTGGACTGGACTGTCTTGGACTGGACCGGACCGGACAGCACTTGACTGAACGGGACTGGATTGGATTGGATTGGATTAGATTGGACTGAACTGGACTGAAGTGGATTGGATTTGATTTTATTGGAGTGAATTGGAAATCGTTTTAGCAGCAGGAAGCATGATAATCAGCTCAACCTAGACAATAAACAAACCTAAGAATAACCAGCTGAACCTTAGCTCACGCTACGTATATCATGGCATAGCCGAGCTAAGCCACTGCTAATGTTTCGTGGAAGATTACGGGTGCGCTTAAAACTGCACAAGCGTCATTCAACAAATGCTCATCTAAGCTACTGAGAATTAACCCAGGCCTTGCGGCCCAGCGCTGTTGCAACGAGTTGGTTCAAATGCCCCAGTGATGGTGGTTTCTTTAGGTAAAATTCTGCTTATTTAGGCAATGTTTTCTACACTGAATTCTCCATCTTGTGCTGCAAACTTAATTGTTCCACGAGGAGTTCGCACAAAGCGTACACAGGGATACTGACGCGTGCGCGAGTTCAGCGACTGCTTGCGGACAGAGTGCAGAATCAACCTAGTGCCTCTTACTACACATGGACGAGCCAGGAGAGCTCCAAAGGTGGGCCAAATGGCCTCGCAGTTGAACGTCTCCGATGGCGCAGAGGGCGTCCAGCCACTGTTGCCAATAGTAAAGGAAGAAGATGTGGCTCCTGGCTCTAGTATACGGTATCATCAACGTGCAAGTCAATCATCGCCAAAAAAGCATTCAAACAGTGTGTCCCACGGCTCTGTTCGCTGGCGGCTCAACCGCATCGAGGTGGTCGCTCCGCAACATATGGTGCCGAAACCCGGAAAAACGAGCGCTCCCAACGACGCGGACAACGAGCGACGGCGACGACGGTTTTCCTCTGGAAACGGTCATCAAAGCAACTTCGTCGTCCTCCCCCCAGGGAGACAACGCGCGGACGTGACGGCCAGCCGTGCAAGTAAGCCGGGAATTTTCGCTCCACGATGGACCGGCTGAAAGCGAAATGCGCTGCGAGCCGAACTCAAGCGTCAAAGATGCGGCAGCGCTCATTGAGAGCGGCTGCTCTGACCGAATAGGCCTCTAAAAGGTGATGGACACGTTCATGGCCAGCCGCGAGGAGCTTCGCAAGATCGACGCCCACATCGGGGATGCGATCCCGGTCGAGGAGCTCGTAAAGGGGTACGAGTCTGCAGCGCACTACAACGACCAGACGCTCGACACTCACACTCGGCTGTTTGACCTCAGCGTAAGGAGAACTGTGCAGGCTGCCTCTTTGGCTGCGACTAATACGCCACTTGCACCAACCACAGCTCCTTCCATATCTTGGGACCTCGCCTCCCAACGCTTACCATCAAGCTGTTTTATGGGGACGTGTGCCAATGGACGTCTTTTTGGGAGCAATTCAACGGCGCTGTCCACACCAGCCACGCTCTAACCACAACGGACAAGTTTCAATACCTAATAAACTATCTGGAAGGTGAAGCGGCAGCTGCCATTGCCGGACTTCCAACAACAGGGGCGGGCTATGAGAGCACCATCCCGCTGCTCATGGACAGGTTCGGTGAGAAAAGCCGGATCATAGAGCGGCATTTCCGGGTGCTCCGCGAGCTGCAGCACGTGACATCTCCATCGGATACGAAAGAGCTGCGCAGACTTTACGACTTCATCCAGATGTATGTCTGCTGCATCAACGTTCTGGATGCCCCAACGAGCAGCTTCTCGGCGATGTTACACGACATTCTGCTCGAGATTTTGCCGCAAGAGATCTCTGCGTTTCAGCGGCACGTCCGCCTCCAGGAGAAATCTACGACCACGGCATCATCTTCTTAGGAAGAAAAGGTAACGGTTTGCCCACAACTGGAGCAACTCCCTCGGTAGACGCAGATCGAGCTCGAGGCAAGAGAGCAATGTACTCCATGAAGGACTTATACCGTATCGAGTCACCCCCTCCAACGTAACGGCCAGTCAACGTCGGTTCTGCACACCTCTCTCAAGCATCCATGCTTGAACGTAACGAGTGCTCCTTTTGCAAATCGGCAAAGCCCAACTCTCAGGCATGCAAGGCTTAGTTCCATATCGAGAAAAAGAAACGGCTTGCAAAGCAGAGGCGATGCTCTAGATGCACGATGGTGGGCCAGCGATCAAAGAAGTTCCGGCGAAAAGTATCGTGCAGTATATGCAAGGGAAGGCACAAAACCGTCATGTGTGAACGTGGCTACAAGGCTAGATAAAAAGCGGTCCATCCTATTTCCCGTTGGAGACGCAGGCCACCAAGTCGGCAACTAGCTGCCAGCTGGACGAAGGAGTCCACCTCCAGACCTTCCCGTCGTGGATCGTCGGTCGCAGCGACGCAGGCTTCATACGAGGCATTTTGGATGGCGGCAGCCAGCACACTTTCATCAAGGAAGACCTGGCTTCGAAGTTAATTTCAAAAGTATTGAGAGAGAGACGGCTCGCCATCAATACATTTGCAATTAAATGAAACAGGGAGCCTGCCGAATTCAGCACAAAAGTGAAATCAGGGGACCCCACACTCAATCCAACGACACGTTTTATCGCTTGTGAACTTCCTTACTGTACTTCAAAAAATGTGTCCGCCAGATCCCCTGTTCGTTAAAGTCGAAAAACAAAATAAAGGTGAACGCGCAGCTTGTGTGTGATTTTCTAAAACAGTCTTTCCTTCATTTCGCTCCGCATTTGTACACAACGATAGTTAAGCGCCCCTCCTTCTCCTACAGCTGTCTTGGAAAACATCACTACATTTCTCATCTAGTTGGTCTAGTGAGTTCAACCTTGCTTGAGGACGTCTCTAGGATTTGCGTAGCTGCACTGTTTTTTTTCATTCTCGCACGAACTATTACATTGCTTCCGGACTTGGCAGACCATTCATTTTTCCGTGGTTTCATTAACTCCCCTTGGTCCGTTCTATCCGGCGGGAGTGGGCACATATTTAACGACCCATAGACTTGGAATATACTTAACATGTTCGCGTGGCCTCTATTCTTATCAAACGCACAAGTTAATGCCAGGTATATTAGGTAATCACCTCCGCGAATGATATTTTTGGACGACGTATACATTCAAAACAAGGCCGAATTTGTTGTCCGATCTGCAAAACGAAACCTACCTCCCACTGTGCCAACATCAGCTATAAACGAGGCGTCAATTCACTTGCGCCCGAGATATTTGGAGGTGACAGTGGTGACAGACGCACGCCCGTAAGAGCGGCGAAGAAGCGCGCCGTACCGCGTCACCGGTTAGCTCTTATTTGCGTTCGAGCACTCTATCAACTCTAATCAGGACGCAGCTGTTTTTAAACTGCCCTAAACGTACTATTTGCTTACAGACATCAGAATAACATGATGTTTAAGGCGCGGTAAGGCAAAAAGAAGTGAAAGAGAATGAAAACACTGCATCGGCCGCTATCAGCTGCGCTGCGGACATCCCGTAAGCGCCGCGGAGAAGCGGCGGCAGGCGGCGCAGCGATCGCGAAGCTCGAGGCGTATAGGCCTTCTTCGCTGCCCAGGGGGCGCTGCGGAAGCGGCTTCCGGGCAGTACTTCATGGTAGTACAAATCTGCGCGGGTCCCATAGGATCCCGTGTTGACAGAAGCAAAATGAGCTCGACGCTACCGAATATTTTGCAACGTGGTCACCAGCTCATCCCCGACGCGTCCGATCTATTTCAGCGATCAACTTGGCATTAGGGGAAAAAGCTTTGTAGCGCTAAACACGTTTACAGCGCCGACGAAAGTGCCGGGACCGTGACGGCGTCTGCTACTCGCAGGTTCACCGATCGATGGTCGTACGAATAAAAGTTTAAGTGAAATTTCTAGTTTAAACTAATCCTCTAGGTGACAAAGGCTTCTCAAAAACAGCCGATCAAAAAAAATCCCACCCCCCTCGCGGGAACCCCTGTGTAGATGCGACGCATAGGGGGAGCGGCGAAGGGACCGCGTTTTATAGCGCGCATAACGTTTAGGGGACTGCGTAAGCCGGTCCCAGGCGATGACGACGTTGGCGTAATTGTAAAGCGGCGTGGACTCTAAGTGTTTGAGGCAAGCGTGGATGTTGCTTCGCCGGAGAACGGCACACCGGTTATATGCGCAGCGCGCCCGAAGGAGAGGTAACCGCGGAAGAGAGAGTACTGCACATGCGCCGGCCCCAGCGCGTCTGCCGCGGCTATGACGCAACGTGCCGCGGCTATGGCGCATCATAATACAACACAATCCACTTTAATCCAATCCAATGCCCCTCGCCAGAGAGTGTTCGCTATCGGAGAGGAGAGGGGGTGAGCGGCGGAGAGCGCAGCTGGCGCGGCGAGGAGAATGCGGGAGGGGAGGACAACGCCGACGACAACGACGACGACGCCGGAGGGACAACGCGAGTGAATCAGATGCTCTGCATCTAAAACAAGAGTGACGCAATCGGCGATGATCGCGCTTTAAAAAGCCAGCGAGTCCGGCGGACCGCAGTCTCGCCTGCTGCGGTGCGCCGCTCTTTTGCGTACCTGCACACTATGCGTGCACTTTCATTAAACAGTGCTCGTTTGCGTTGGCGTTACGAATAGATGGTGCAGCGTTAGCTTGCCGTTTTGTTGCGTGTCTCAGTGACAAAATGCCGCGCCCGTCAAAAGCGTGAAATCTGTTTTGCGATTCCGAAATTAGTGGCCGTAAAACAAAGTGGTCGGGCGAACTAAGCGGCCGCTCGCTTTCCTTGTTTGCTCTCACTTTACTTAATTACGCTCTTGCAGCATACATTCCCAGTTCGCACTTAATAGCCTAGAATGAGGGTTGGCAACAGCCCAGTTCCATGCAGCCGACACGGCGGATGGCTGGAGGGCAAATGGGAGGGGGGAAGCAGGGGGGGGGGGCTTTGAATGCAAAGAAAAAAATTCTGCGAATTTCTAATAATATTTGACAATAATCTGGCGCGGTGTGAAGAGGGGGAGGGGAATTGAACTGGAGGACGCCAATTCTCTGTTCTTGTCTCGCTGTCTACTCCTTTTCAAGTCAAAACTGGCGTGTCGGCGTTCAGATTCGACGACCCCTGCAACTAGAAAACCAACACAGTCAGTGATGATTGTATATAAATATTCGGGGCCCCGCGCCGTGTATGCGCCTGTGTTATATTATGCTCTGTTATGCCATGTTATAGAAGTACACATCTCTTCAGGCAGCGGGCCTGTGATTTGGTGCGTGTTTTGAGTCCTTTAATAGCGCTGAATTTGATTATTTATTTGGCGCTATTGCCCCATCTACTCGCTAGTATACATGTACCCGGCCGTTCGTAAATCTGGCGGCGTACAACGTTACGCAAAAATCATTTCGTTTACGAAAATACGAAACAAAATTTCCACTCGTTTCAAAGGCGGTGCCAGGCCAGCAGTGTCAGCTGAGTCGGCTGGGCAATTCTTGTGTTCGCTTGCATGCTCCCGATAAAGCAACCTTTTGCAGTTATTTCAGGATGTAAGATAAGCAGCGTTCTGTGTTTATGCTACTCGTAAACTTTCCTTTGTCGACAGCACGCAAGAAGAAAAAACTGTAACTCTCGGCAAACAGTTAAACCACCCGACCTGGCGTTACTGCCCCACGCCGCGACCACCGCGACAGCTCACTCAAAAGAAAGCCGACAAAACGGGCTTCTTTTAGCTGATGTTATTTTGTTTAGCTTCTGCAGCTACTTTAAGGGCGATTTCATACAGTATTCAGTCATTTAAACACGCCACAAAGCGCCACAACCAACTTTCACTCTGGCTTGTAATTGAAAACACATGAAGGGCGGCGAGGATCGTCTACTTTTGTACTACCCACAGGCCTCGGCCGCTAGGGGCGCTGCATGTCGCCAAACCTCCATCGCAGGAGGCCTATGGGCGTGTGCTTGTTTTAAATGCAGAGCATTTCAGTAACTCACGATGTCACCCGCGTTGACGTCCGTAGTCGTAGTCCGCACCCCTCCCCCTACACTATATAAAAAAATACTATCCGGCGCCTGGTTTCAATCCCGCGACCCTGCGGGCGGAACGCAATGTACATGGTGCTCTACCCACTGCGCCACAAAGCCGACGCAGAATGGGAGGCTACGAACGCGCCTTATATCCTTGACTCATTCAAACTACGTCAAGAAGCTGCTGATACAACGCATTCACTACCACCAACTCCCCAAACACTAAACGTTAACTCAATACACCCACCCCCTATGCAACACATTTACTCGAGACCCCCTCGCGGGGAGATGGGCCCAATTTTAACTGCAGAGCATTTCAGTAACTCACGCTGTCACCCGCGTTCACGTCCGTCGTAGTCCGCACTGTCGTTGTCCGCACCCCTCCCCCTACACTATATATAAAAAAATACTATCCGGCGCCTGGTTTCGATCCCTCGACCCTACGGGCGGAACGCAATGTACATGGTGCTCTACCCACTGCGCCACAAAGCCGACACAGAATGGGAGGCTATGAACACGCCTTATATCTTGACTCATTCAAACTACGTCAAGAAGCTGCTGATACAACGCATTCACTACCACCAACTCCCCAAACACTAAACGTTAACCCAATACACCCACTCCCTATGCGACGCATATACTCGAGTCCCCCTCGCGTCGAGATGGGACCAATTTTTCCTGGGTAGCGCGGCTTTTTTTACGTTAAACGAAGATGCACAGGCATGATAGTCTATGGCCACATATTAGTCCCGAGCAGACATCGGGCGGCCAAGCGCACGGTGTGAATGTATGATCGCCTGCTATGCCTGCTGTAACCACAAGTAGCAACGAAAATGCGGCACGGAAAGGACGGAACAAATGTATTGTTTTATAAAATCATGTCCATTAACTCAGAAACAACAAATAGGCGCTCACAATAGAACTGCAATTTGACAACAAATTTACACACAACAGCAAAACGCTAGCAGCCTGTAGTACCTCTGCCGTTAGCGTCAAATAAAATCGCGTTTTCAACGAGAAGCTGCGCAGACTTCGCGTCTTTCCATCCTTCTCTAGAAAAGTGGCGGTTGCCAAGCTTGATTGTTTGGGTTTGTACTTTGATTGCGTATTCTGCTTGAGCAATTGGGATCCGGAGACGGCACGTGAAAGCAGCATGCATAATATCAACATTCGGCTATATTCTACAGCGCGATTGCTTACAGCTGCAGCCGTCGCTAAGCGTGCTGCCGGCTAGGCAGCGGGTTGTTGCGATCGTGTCGCCGTTCCAGGCGACGTGAGCCGCTGGAGTGCTCGTTGTATCCGAGTCTACGACGATGAAACTGAAGCCAATTCGCAACTGTCTATTTCACGGTGAGATGAAAAGCACGACTCGTGTTGCGACAACGTGAGACAACGTCGCTGCTTTTTGCGTCAGGCCAGTCGGTTTCTCGGGCACACGCTTCGAGCAGACGATCTTTGTTTATGACTTCGTTTACGCGGCCTCGGAGGCCCGGCCATGTGAGTTGGCCTACCATGGATGGCGGATCATGGTAACGTATTTGTGACAAGGCCCAAATACGCTGTCTGATGGTTAGCATTTCTTGAATTTATCCAATCATGGTTCAAAATAAACGCTTGCGCAACGCCGGCGACGGCAACAAGCAGTTTTGCGGCGTATTCCCTACTTTTCCCAAGGGTCCTCTCTCGTGCTCATCTAGGTACCTGCTGTCCCTATAGTCTTCAATAAGACCGCTCTGTAGCCTGGCCCGAGTGCTTTCGAGCAAGCGCACTAGTCCGAATCTTATTCGCGGTCTTATTAAAGTCCGTGAATAATTCTAGACTGTGAATAAGACTGCCAATGAGAACGTGTGTTCGTGCAAGCGGTCCCAGGTACATTTGTTTCGAAATATGCGTAATTAACCGGCAGCGCCCCCCTTCATTTAGTTAGGAACGTTCGTTGGGATGGTTTTTATGATAGTAAGCGAAAAAAAGTGGCATTCCAAGAAAAAAATTGAGCGTTCCAATTTTCGCAGTAAGGCGCCGGCGACACCGTTACGTGCGGGATGGATTGACTGATTGAATAAACTTAATTCAAGACAGCAAGCGCGATGTTAGGGCACCCGCCCGGTGAGAGGCGTCCTCAGTCCAGGATGCCTTGGAGGTGACGGAGCACAAAAAGAACAGGGCCCGCTTGCACAAACACACGTTCCTATTGGCAGTCTTATTCACAGACTAGTCTTTTTCACGGACTTCAATAAGACCGCGAATAAGCTTCGGACTAGTGCGGTTGCTCGAAAGCACTCGGGCCAGGCTACAGAGCAGTCTTACTGAAGACTATAAGGACCGCAGGTACCTAGATTAGCACGAGAGAGGCCCCTAGGAAAAAGCGGGGAATACGCCGCAAAACTACTTGTTGCCGTCGCCGGCGTTGGGCAAGCGTTTATTTTGAACCACGACTGGATAAATTCAAGAAATGCTGACCATCAGACAGCGTATTTGGGCCTTGTCACAAATACGTTACAATGATCCGCCATCCTTGGTAGGCCAACTCACGCGGCCAGGCCTCCGAGGCCGCGTAAACTAAGTCATAAACAAAGATCGTCTGCTCGAAGCGTGGGCCCGAGAAACCCACTGGCCTGACGCAAAAAGCAGCGACGTTGTCTCACGTTGTCGCAACACGAGTCGTGCTTTTCATCTCACTGTGAAATAGACAGTTGCGAATTGGCTTCAGGTTCATCCTCGTAGACTCGGATACAACGAGCACTCCAGCGGCTCACGCCGCCTGGAACGGCGACACGATCGCAACAACCCGCTGCCTAGCCGGCAGCATGCTTAGCGAGGGCTGCAGATGTAAATAATCGCGCAGTAGAATATACCGGAATGCTTTTTACGTGCCGCCTCCGAATCCTGAAGGACGAAGAAGACAAGCTGATGCGCCGCTACTGCTCTGCGCTTCGCTCCGTCATTTTTCGGCCTTATTTGTGGTAATATACGTCCTACAGCCCCGAAGCCTACTCCACTGGGCGACACTCAATGCCAGGAAGCTGTGGATATCACCTTTAAGGTGGGTGCAGTTACAGTTTTGTGCCTAACAAGAGATAGACCTTGCACACTGGTGTTTAGGCTTAGCGACCCGGGCCGAACGCTACAGCTACGGCGGCCCCGCTCACATCCACCGGGTGCCTGCGTGGCTCAACGCGGCCCCGGAGTTAGCAGACTTTCTGCGCTTCGCAGTTATCATCACTACACTCCGAGGCATTTCGCTTTACCCTAACTGTGAAGATGGTCCAACTCTACCGTGCCGAGGAGGATGACTGGCTCACCGTCCTCCGCAAAAAGCAGCAGCCAAAGAACCAGCCCACACTAGTACTCCGCCCGCAAGACGGTTTCGTCCTAGCCACCCACCGACCCGCGGCGCTCATGATGGCGATTGAAAGCGCAGCGAATCTTCTGCAGTCTGAAGCAAAGGCGATCTATGTCGACGTACCTCGCCACCAGAACATTGCTGTGATCAAGTCTCTTCGCGACTCTGCCACCGAAAAGATCTTACGAATCACCGGAATCTACATCGGCGGCCAAATTCGCAGGGTTCGTATTTATGCCACCACACCAGAAGACTCATGCCGATGCATCGTTCACGGAATCGAGGCCGGTACATCACCCGAAGATCTCATGCAGAACCTCTGCGCTCCGAATACGGACCTTATGAGCGCCCGAATGATGGAGAATTTGGAAACAGCACTCTTGACGTTTAGGGGCACATACGTTCCCCGTTTCGTCCTCTACCACCGCGCCAAATATGACTGCAAGCCACACAAGCCAAAAGCCCACTTCTGCTTCACCTGCTATGGCATCGGCCATCGAGCGGACATTTTGCCCACAAGCCGGCGTCATCAAGTGTAAGGCCTGTGGCAGCCTGCTAGACACACCAGATCAAGAACACTCGTGCAAGCTCTGTTGCGCCAACTGCCAGGGGGAACATACAGCGGACGAACCCACATGTCCAGCCCGCGAAAAAGCTGACTCCGCGGCATCCAAGGCGGCGTATCTCAAGAGAGTCCAGGCTCGAAAGAAATACGAGAAAAAGCCGAAAGCGTCCCGAAAAGTTACTACTGAGGGTGAGACCTTTAACAAACACAACAAGTGCAGGAGCCAGGGAGCCGGCACATCCCTACGGAAACAGCACACAAGCAGAATGCCGGTGAAGACAACAGCTGTGGCAAACCATGGCAAGAGTGGCAGCCGCGCCTGCACAAACGGTAACCGGAGAGCACGAAGCCTCAGCCTGCGAAGCCTCAGTCGGTCAGCCTTGCCTCCCATCAACCCCACAGTGCACAAAAAACACACGCAAATACACCACACCCACATGGCAGTCAGACGCGTACAAACGAGCGCTCCTCTGCCCAAAGCCAAGCATTGCTGAGTGGTTGAGACGCACTCCTGACGATACACCCATAGCTCCGCCCACTGAGTCGCAAACCGCGGATACAAACATAATGGACACTAGCAAGGTCCCCCCGAAACAGAATAGCGAAGAGCAATTTCCCGCCAAACCTCTTTGACACAAAAGTGCGAACTGGACAATCCCCCCAGCAAACGACAGTGCGATGTCGTCGTTAATAACCAAGAACTCGTCTTCTCGGAGCTCAATACCCAAATCAGTGTGATCACCGCTAAGCTAGAGGCCGCCACGAAAGCGGCAGAGGAGTTGGAGAAGAAAACAGAGGCCCGTTTTATAGATATTGAGCAGAAAGCCGTACAGTCAGCCTCTCAACTAGCCCTAATGATGGAAAAATAGAGCAATCGCTGAAAGCCATACAGCAATCACAACAGCACATCCAGATACGCGTAGATGGCCTGGAGTCAACACCCTCCTCGGCACACAGTTTTACGTCACCCCGCTCGCATCCCTACGCCTCAGAGGCCAACCAGCGCCAGCGCACTCTACACACCAACAATGGGGACAACTAGACCACAGGTGACCTCGAACATTTCCCCCCCAACAACCGTGTAATAACCCATCTCATGATATTCTAGTTTGGCAATGGAACTGTAGAGGACTTCGAACCAAAAAAGGACTGCTTCTCCAACACCTGCAAAATGTTTCACGCAAGCCCGACGTAAATCTCCTACAGGAAACAATGACATCGGCACGTGTCGCTGGTTACCAAACATTTGATACCGCCGACATACGGGACAACACATGCAAGATAGCCACTATAGTAAACCAATCACTAACCGCCATCGAGGAGCACGCGCACGCCGACGACCGCCTGCACACCGTAACAATTGAGATTATACCGCAGCCTACTACAAAACGGAGTAAGCTGCAGATTATATTCATAACAAACCTGTACAGTCCGCCGCGGGCGTATGGAGCAAACTTCAATCGCATATTTGAGAATACTCCAAATAAGCGCGTTGCGCACCTTATCGGGGGTGACGTCAACGCTCCGCATGCGGCATGGGGGTACAGCCGCATCACTGCGAAGGGCCGTAAACTCGACGCGCTTGTCAACAAACCTGGGTAGACTCTACTCAATCATATCAATCAACCTACCAGAGAAGGAAACGCGGCCCAAAAGGACACAACCCCTGACCTTACCCTGTTCAAAGGACAGTACATATGCCAGTGGAGCAACTCCCACGAGTCACTTACAAGTGACCACAATATTATCGAAACTCGAGTCCAAGTAGCCAACCTCAAGCGCCGGAGAAAACAAGTCAAGATAACAAACTGGCAAAGCTTTCGCCCACAGCAAGCGGAACAGTCACCAGTCAGTTTAGACGAATGGATAAACGAATTAAACGAGAGGCTCGTAAAATGTATCACCATATTTCAGACAACAGTAGAGAACCCGGACATCGACCCTCATCTCTTTCATCTCTGGGAAACCCGGAGGGGATATGGAAGAAGATATGAAAGATATAGGATATGAAAGGGATCTGAAAGATATGGAAGAAGAATAAGCACAACCGCAAGCTCAAAGCCAGAATAGCTAAACTATCCTTTGCAGCACAGCAATACGCTCAATCTCTCAAACCGAACAACTAGCACTCACTGTGCGAACGTCTCAGTGGGAGACTTGGAATGCGGAGCACTTGGGCTCTCCTAAGGGCTCTCATACAACCTAATGAGACGAAGGCGGATCAAACCAACGACGTCCTCCGTCTCTTGCATCAGCAGGGCATACCGCCCGATGTGCTGCTCCAACAGCTCGCTGTCAAATACCTACCTGCCGCAGACGCGCCGCGTTACAATGACTATACTGGACTCCAGCCAGATGACCAAGAAATGGAAGCCGACATCACGGTAGCGGAAGTCCGACCAACGTTACAGCAGCTAAGGCGCAACACTACTCCGGGTTCCGACAAAATCACTTACAAATTACTCGGCAACCTAACGGACAAGGACTGCGAAACACTAACGGAGTATATCAACAGCGCCTGGCAGACAGGGCAACTCCCCCAAGCCTGGAAAACAGCGAAGGTAGTCCTCATCCCAAAGGCTGGAAAGAAGCTCAGCTTGGACAATCTCCGACCAATATCTCTCACGTCTTGCCTCGGCAAACTGATGGAGAAGATAGTACTAGACCGGCTCGACAGACATCTGAAATGCACGAAAGCCTTCCATCACACACTAATTGGTTACCGGAAATCTATGTCTAGACAAGACTGTCTCCTGCAGCTCAAAGAGGACATCCTGGATGACCCTAGTTCAGCGCAGATGCTGGCAATACTGGCATTACACCTATGTAAAGCTTTTGATAATGTCACACATGACCTTATCCTACAGAATCTAGAAAGCACGAATTGTGGTCAGAAAATGTACAATTACATTGAAGATTTCCTTCGAGACCGCAGCATTACGCTCACCCTCAGACCTTATGAGTTGAGCATCCAACAACCCCCAAACAGAGGCACACCGCAGAGCTCCATCTTGTCTCCAACGCTTTTTAATCTTGCAATGGAGGATCTGCCCAAAATGCTCGCCCGTATACGTGGCGTTAAACATGCCATTTATGCGGACGACATAACAATATGGACCAAGGAAGTATCCCCGGCTGAAATAGAGCAGGCGCTACAAGAAGCTGCTGATGCAACCGCAAGGTACGCGACCCGGGGCGGCCTCTCTTGCTCACCCGAGAAATCCGAATTCTTGGTGGTCTCGAATCACACGGCGCATCAGAAACAAGAACAACTGCACATCACCATAGAAGGCAGACCAATGCCCCAACGCTCTCACATCAGTGTTCTGGGTCTCACAATCCAGAGTAATGCCAAAGCAACTATGACCACACGGAAGTTGCTAGATCAAGGGACACAGGTGCAACGCCGCATAGCCAGTCCGCACAGAGGAATGCGAGAGGCCGACCTTGTGCGACTCAGCGCAGCGCTCTTCGACTCCCGTATATTAAATGCAGAGCATTTCTTTAACTCACGATGTCACCCGGCGTTGTCGGCGTTGGTGTGCCTCGGCGTCCGCAACAGCCGTTCCAGGTGCGCCCTCTCCCCCACTCCTCCTCTCCCGCATCACGCTACCCTCCTCACTCTCAACAACAGGTCCGCACCCCTCCCCCTACACCATATAAAAAAATAATACTTACCGGCGCCTGGTTTCAATCCCAGGACCTTGCGGGCGGAACGCAAGATACATGGTGCTCTACCCACTGCGCCACAAAGCCGACACAGAATGGAATGCTACGAACGCGCCTTATATCCTTGACTCATTCAAACTGTGTCAAGAAGCTGCTGATACAACGCATTCACTACCTGTGAGCGGAACGCGAGGTACATGGTGCTCTTCCCACTGCGCCACAAAACCGATACAGAATGAAAGGCTACGAACGCGCCTTATATCCTTGACTCACTCAAACTACGTCAAGAAGCTGCTGATGAACGGTGCCACATCAGGACCAGCGTCCTCTCGAAAACGCTGCAGCGCCTCGGCCCCGTCAAGCAAGTTTACTACGTTGACGCACATCCTGGGGAAGATGAGGGAGGCATCACTGCTTGCGTCGGACCCCTCAACTACGAACTAGTCAAGCTTGAACCAGATGTACATGATATAGGGGCGTACGGCTCAAGTTTCGCCGCGCATGCAGCGCCGTTTCCTCCCCTGGCGGCCTTTGCTCCCATTTCATTGCCGCACACGGGGTGCGCTCTTCCGCAGATTCGCTAGGAGTACGCTGCTTGCTGCTTCGCAGTGATGAAAACTAGCGCGCCTAAGAGGAAAAGAGAGGGCTCAAAATATTGTTGTGTAGTTAGGTGCCACAACAGCGTCGCAAACACGAAGGGAAAAGAGCCCATCGTCAAGTTCTATTCGTTTTCCGGCAAGTGGTACGAGACAGACCGCCGAGAAGCCTGGATTAGGGCTGTGCGGCGGAAAAATTGAGTGACCGTTTCTCTGCTTTTCTCCTGTCATTCAGTAGCTGAACTGCACTAAATTACTTTACTTTCTAATAGCTCTGATGGCTCCCCGTGGCTCCCCCCAAAAAACACACGAATATGCAGCAGGCACTTCGTGAACAATGCAAAGAGCGAGAGCCAGGCCAACCCCGCCTACCTGCCGACTCTGTTTCCAGATGTTTACAAAAAGCGGGGGGTAAGCGGTGAGAGACACGAAAGGTAAGATGAAGGGTAGAATCAGCCAGATTTCGCACTGACTTATATACGCCCTGCTTTTACCTCAGGTGGGCAAAGCGGAATCGATCAGCTGCTAGAAATTTGACGTCGCCTCATCCGCCCGAGGAATCCTCACCCGTGGACGTGCTGTCGAACGCGTCGGAGGCCGACTGCTCGCCAGAAGCGGATGCGCAATCAAAAGCCTTGGAGCAGGGCTCCTGCTCTTGACGGAGGTGGAAGTCGACGCTCAGCAGTTTACATTGACTTGCGTCGCGGTTAGTTGCGTCGCGGGTATGTCAAGAAAGCGGATTCGGATCCCGGCCACGGCGGCCGCTTTTATGACGCTGGCGAAAAGCAAAAACGCCCGTGTGTTCGAGATTTCGGCACACGTTAAAGATCCTCAGGTGGTCAAAATTAATCCGGAAACCTGCACTACGGCGCGCCTCGTCGTCTGTCTGGCGTCCGCGCGTTAAACCTCATAATCAATCAATCACGAAACCACGGTGAAAAGAGGAATCAGGCGAATGCATTCCTAATACCTGGGAACAGGTCCGCGATGGTCTTTTTCACGTCCCGCTTGGGTTTTTTCGACGGTTTTCCCCACTGCTGAGGTCTGCTTGTGCAGGTATTGTCAGTTGCCTCATTCACGTAGGCGCACACAGCCGTGGCATGCTTACAGCGGCCGGTTATTCCCGCCTTGCAAGAGCCCGTCCCGGAGGCTACGGACCGTGTGTGAGCGCATATCTGCATGCGAAAAGTCAATTTAGTAAAACCACCTTTGTGTACTTAGCCTCTGAGCGCGAATACATTCAGCAAGAGCTGTAGAAAGAACACAAAAAAGGGAAAGAGGCTTTCAGAAAATTCAGACGCAGACGACGTTGTCTTGCACTTGTGAAACGCACTTGGCGTTCAGCTGATGCTCGTCTGCTTGTATTATCTCCTCCACCACGAACACATGTTTCACGAGTAGCTTTCCTTTCTTCAGGGTCGCCTCCTTAAAAAATAGCTCACAGTTTTCGAGAGGAAGGAAGCCGCAGTAGAATGCCAACGTGTTAGTCGCCATTGAAAACCAGCAGCGGCCGCACGGCAGCTCGGTGCGCATACGGCAATCTAGGGCGGTTCTCCGCCGCGCGCAGCCCTGCTAGTATCGCTCCGGCGCGCCACCTGGCCCAGCCGTACGCCCCTATAGATGACCTAGAAACTCGATCTATTGCACGAGCCATATACGCCGCTACCACCCATATAGTTCGTCCGCAAACACCCATCATCGTCACCGATTCGCAAGCCGCCTGCCGACAATTGATCAGAAATGATATGCACCACCGCACAGCCCGCCTCATCAAAGACGCGCTCGACTACAAACCGTACACGTTCCACAATATTCGGACTCGTGGGCACGAGGGTTTGGCAGGAAATGAGCGGGTACATAAGCTCGCCTGAGCAACTATTTACCGGGCACCTGACCAGCTCTCGTCAACCTTAAGCGGTACACAGCCGTCCTTAAGTGATCCACAGCCGTCTTTTGGCCCGCGCGAATACCTCGAGTCTTTTCGCGCGCAGCGCAAGGTACATCCCTCCCCCCCTCGTACACTCACAAGGCGGCAGTCCGTCCTCCTCCGACAGATTCAGACAAACACATTACCCAGTGAACATCTCACACATCGCTTTCGAAATTTACCTGGCACCCCTACTTGCTCGTTCAGCGGAGGTTACCGAAACATATTCCACACAATATGGGCCTGTGATCGACATCCAAAGTTGACCCCCAGCCCGAATCCAACTCTAGTGTCCTGGGGTACAAGTCTGGCTGACCCCAGCGCTGCGACCCAGCTCCTACTGACGTCCAGAGCTGAGGAAGCCATGGCCACGGCTTCCCAAGGCGGCGCCCTTGACTAAGGGTGCTCAGGAAAATAGTTTACTTCCTTCCTTCCTCCGAGTCCCAATTGGTCAAGCAGAATGCGCAATCAATGTACAAACCCAAACAATCAAGCTTCGTTACGGCCGCTTTCCAAGAGAAGGATGGAAAGACGCGAAGCCTGCGCAGGTTCTCGTTGAAAACGCGATTTTATTTGACGCTCACAGGCAGAGGCACTACAGGCTTCTAGCGTTTTGCTGTTGGGTGTAATTTTGTTGTCACATTGCAGTTCTATTGTGAAAGCCTATTTGTTGTTCCTGAGTTAATGGGCATGATTTTATAAAACAATACATTTTTTTCCGTCCTTTCCGTGCCGCCTTTTTATAGCTACTCTGGTGACAGAGAGAGAGGAAACATCTTTATTTGTCCTGCAAACGCGACGCGGCCTCACGTCGTGTCAGCCGGCCAATCGGCTTCCGTCACCTACTCATGCCTACCCCCGGGTAGGGGTGACACTTTCGGGCGTTGAAGCTCGAGGGCGTCCGACACTAGCTGGACGGCCATGTGTTGTATGACGTAGTATTTGCACGCCGCCGCACTGACAAGGTACGGCGGGAACGTCTCTGCTGCACTGGCCTCGCTCGGGTGTCTTCTGCAGTCCCACAGGATGTGGGCCGCCGTGGCCCTGTCCTTCTTGCACATCACTCACACATCACTGGGGTACACCTCCGGGCATATGTGTTTAGCTATTACTGGAGTCATCAGCGCACGTGTTTGCAGCTGCCTAAACACCACTGCTTCGCGTCGCGTCAGCTTAGGGTGGGGTGGGGGTAGCGTCCGGCGTTTAGTCCGGTACCACTCCAGGGTGACAGCTGGCATAGCAGAGGATCACACATTCACACTGCGTGCTTGGCCGCCCCATGTCTGCTCGGGACTAATACCGGGCAGCATACTATCATTCCTGTCCATCTTTGATTGACGTGAGGGATAAAAACAGCCGCGCTACCCGGGAAAAACAAGACACGCCCATGGCGCACAGCGACAGTTGAAAACGGTGCTTGAGTGCAGCGGCTGCAGCCATCGCTGCTCTCATCAAAGTACGTAGGCCTCGCGGATTCCGGCGCCGGTCTTGTCTCCCCCTTTCCACCTTCTTTCCCGACGGCGTTTCCAACGGCGTCGATCTCCTCGGAACAAGCATTTATTTGTTCCAAGCAGACGGTCGAACGGCCGCCACTCGGTATCGTTCGCCATTTCTACGGCTACTGCACTCGCTTTTCAATGTACGGACGTCGATCTTTATGATGAAATGACCGACCACTTCAGCATAAGACTGTGAATAAGACTGCTCGGAGCAGGCTTATTCACAGTTTTATTGCGTTCTTATTTAAAGTCTCAGTCGCGGTCTTATACGTTTCGAGAAAGCGTGTTATAGCCTAGGGAACATAAGACCCAAAATAAGACTGCCAATAAGATTAGACTGCGAATAAGACTGTCTTATTTGGCTTCGAGCAAGCGGGCCCAGAACTCCCACTGGCGCTGTGTCATACGGGGGGTGAGCGAGCACTGCGAACTTGGGAAACTTCAATATCATTGGACCAACCTCAGTTCCATTCACCAAGAGAGGAGTGAGACAGGGCGGCGAAGAGCATGACGGGCGGTAGCAATCAGCCGATAACATCACCACAGCCCATTACGGCGAATCACTCCTGTGCACTTCCGACAGCTTTCATGTTGAGTGGAACAGCCTCAATTTCGTCCAGGCGTTCGTCGTGTCGAGAATCTGCTATGTGACGCCCTATGCACTTTAAACAAGGCAGAGAAGAACAAGTTAGACACGCTCTGGCGAAAGGCGTATAAAAAAGCCCTGGTTCTGCCCCCCTACACTTCCATGGATCGTCTCCTGAAGCTTGGGGTGCACAATACTGCGGACGAGCTGATTGAGGGCCACCTGCTCAGTCAGCGCTACCGGCTAGCAGGGACGGATGCAGGCAGGGCCCTTCTGCTAAGACTGGGCATAAACATCCCTGATCACCCTCTTGAAACCACAGTAGACTTCCCTCGCGAACTACGCCGAAACATCAAAGTAGTCCCGTTGCCCAGAAACATGAACCCGCAGTTCCACGAGGGTTGGAGAGAGGCGCGAGTTAGAGCCCTGGAGAAAAACCACGGCTCAAACAATATGGTATATTATACGGACGCCGCAGAATATGCAAGACGAGGAGCCATTGTAGCGACTGTGACGAAGAAGGATAGCCACGTCACGAGTCTCACTCTTAACAAAGTCTCGACGCTACAGGCAGAAGAGGTAGCTATTGCGCTGGCAATAACGCAGACCCCAGCGGAAGTGATAATCACGTATTCACATTCAGCGTGTAGGAGCTACCTCCAAGGCCGCATCTCATGCATCGCCATGAAGATCGTCGGCCAGAACCCTCCTAAGAAAAGAATGTCGATTGTCTGGACAGCAGCTCACGCTTTCCTCTGCGGTAATGTCTCTGCTCATGAGACTGCACGAGGTCTAACCAGCCGAGTGCCGCGAGAAAGTTGGCTGGAGACAGCGATCTCCGTAACTTCATACCAGGAGGTGACCCAATTCTACAGGCTCATGCTACCCGCTCGCCACCCCTCCCTCAGAGAGGCAGAGGAGCGCTCCTGGCATCTCCTCTAAACCAACACGTTCCGCCACGCGACCAAACTCCACTTATTCTGGCCAGCAATATACTACTGACAGTGCCAATTCTGCAACGCGCCCTGCACCCTGTATCACATGGTGTGGGAGTGCCAGCTTCACGCCTCTCTTTCCCCGATATTTAATCCCTCGATTGAGCAGTGGGAGGAAGTTCTGGCCAGCTCTAGCCTCGAAGAGCAGCTGCGGCTGATCCACCGGGCTGAGGCGTCTGGACGCTCCAACAGCGTCCTGAACTGAGGAAACCGCCCGCTTGACTCCTCTCATTAAATAAACTTTATTCTCTCTCTCTCTCTCTCAATTTTTTCTCCTTTCTGGCTTCATAAAAAATAAAACTTTATCGACAGGATGAATGATGCAAAGTGTTGATTTGAGGCAGTCTGTGCAATGCAAACAAAAACAGAAGTTCAAACAATTCACCTCAGTGTCCCTTTAAGATGACGCGGCGCCCTTGGACACATACAAATGAATATAAATGATTGAATGTCTAGACGACACACTCATCCAACCGCATGCTGCAGATAGTATTTCAGGATGGTTTTGGGACAAAGGGATTTCCACTACAGCAGCGTGCGGCATGCGGGGCAGTATGGTCAGTCTCGGGGGACAATAATACATTCCAGAAAGAAGCTTTGGAAACGAGACTATGTTTGTATAACCCGCAACCCAAATCAAAAGTACACAATGGACAGAGATACATTAAGAATAATACGGAGCAATATAAAGCTAGACAAGGCAGAAACTAGCAAAAATGCGCAGAGCAAACGGGCAGGAGTTCAAAAAATGATCGGGCATTGAAAAAAAGTCCCAATACGTGTTCGATGCTGGAACGGGATTGTCCCACACGTTCGAGAAGCAGCGCCGTGGTGTTGCGGTGTTGCGCGGTCCAGGCGACGGGTCGCGACCCAGCGTTAGAGCGTGCTCCGAGCTCCCGTCGCGTAGTAGCTGGCGCAGCTCCCATGGGGCGTCGTGGTCCTCTACCGATGTCCGGCGAGACGGCTTCCTTGCGGAGGAGATGTCCTGGAGGTTGCGCCAGTGGAGGACCTCTTGGGGCACGGCACGGGTCCGGTCGCCCGACCGCCGCGTATCCCAGTCACTCCACACTTCTGAGTCTATCTTCTTCCTCGTTTTCGCGCCACAGCTGTTGCTAGGCGCACGCCGGCCAACGCACGACAACCCCCGACTAAGAAATGAATTCGCATTTAAAACGAGGAAGAAGAGAGACTCAGAATTGTGGAGTGACTGGGATGCGCGGCGGTCGGGCGACCGGACCCGTGACATCTCCTCCGCAAGGAAGCCGTCTCGCCGGAAATCGGTAGAGGACCACTACGCCCCATGGGAGCTGCGCCAGCTACTACGCGACGGGAGCTCGGAGTGCGCTCTACCGCTGGGTCGCGACCCGTCGCCTGGACCGCGCAACACCGCAACCCCACGGCGCTGCTTCTCGGACGTGTGGGACAATCCCGTTCCAGCATAGAACTCGTATTGTGACTTTTTTTCAATTCCCGACCATTTGTTCAACTCCTGCCCGTTTGCTCTGCGATTTTCGCTAGTTTCTGCGTTGTCTAGCTTTATATTGCTCCGTATTATTCTTAATGTATCTCTGTCCATTGTGTAATTTTGATTTGCGTTGCGCGTTATACAAACATAGTCTCGTTTCCAAAGCTTCTTTCTGGAATGTATTATTGTCCCCCGAGACTGACCATACTGCCCCGCATGCCGCACGCTGCTGTAGTGGAAATCCCTTTGTTCCAAAACCATACTCAAATACTATCTGCAGCATGCGGTTGGATGAGTGTGCCCTCTAGACATTCAATCATTTATATTCATTTGTATGTGTCCAAGGGCGCCGCGTCATCTTAAAGGGACACTGAGGTGAATTGTTTGAACTTCTGTTTTTGTTTGCATTGCACAGACTGCCTCAAATCAACACTTTGCATCATTCATCCTGTCGATAAAGTTTTATTTTTTATGAAGCCAGAAAGGAGAAAAAAATGAGAGAGAGAGAGAGAGAGAGAGAGAGAGAATAAACTTTATTTAATGAGAGGAGTCAAGCGGGCGGTTTCCTCAGTTGAGGACGCTGTTGGAGCGTCCAGCCGCCTCAGCCCGGGGGATCAGCCGCAGCTGCTCTTCGAGGCTAGAGCTGGCCAGCACTTCCTCCCACTGCTCAATCGAGGGAAAAATATCGGGGAAAAAGAGAGGCACTCCTACACCATGTGATACAGGGTGCAGGGCGCGTTGCAGAATTGGCACTTTCAGTAGTATATTGCTGGCAAGAATAAGTGGAGTTTGGTCGGGGGGGAACGTGTTGGTTTAGAGGAGACGCTAGTAGCGCTCCTCTGCCTCGCTGAGGGAGGGGTGGCCAGCGGGTAGCATTAGCCTGGTGAGCCTGTAGAATTGGGTCACCTCCTGGTATGAAGTTACGGGGATCGCTGTCTCCAGCCAACATTCTCGCGGCACTCGGCTGGTTAGACCTCGTGCAGTCTCATGAGCAAAGCCATTACCGCAGAGGAAAGCGTGAGCTGCTGTCCAGACAATCGACACCCTTTTCTTAGGAGGGTTCTGGCCGACGATCTTCATGGCGATGCATGAGATGCGGCCTTGGAGGTAGCTCCTACACGCTGAATGTGAATCCTTGATTATCACTTCCGCTGGGGTCTGCGTTATTGCCAGCGCAATAGCTACCTCTTCGGCCTGTAGCGTCGAGACTTTGTTAAGAGTGAGACTCGTGACGTGGCTATCCTTCTTCGTCACAGTCGCTACGATGCCTCCTCGTCTTGCATAATCTGCGTCGTCCGTATAATAAACCATATCGTTTGAGCCGTGGTTTTTATCCAGGGCTCTTACTCGCGCCTCTCTCCGACCCTCGTGGAACTGCGGGTTCATGTTTCTGGGCAACGGGACTACTCTGATGTTTCGGTGTAGTTCGCGAGGGATGTCTACTGTGGTTTCAAGAGGGTGATCAGGGATGTTTATGCCCAGTCTTAGCAGAAGGGCCCTGCCTGCATCCGTCCCTGCTAGCCGGTAGCGCTGACTGAGCAGGTGACCCTCAATTAGCTCGTCCACAGTATTGTGCACCCCAAGCTTCAGGAGACGATCCATGGAAGTTTAGGGGGACAGACCCAGGGCTTTTTTATACGCCTTTCGCCAGAGCGGGTCTAACTTGTTCTTCTCTGCCTTGTTTAGTAGTGCATAGGGCCTCACATAGCAGATTCTTGACACGACGAACGCCTGGACGAAATTGAGGCTGTTCCACTCAACATGAAAGCTGTCGGATGTGCACAGGAGTGATTCGCCGTAATGGGCTGTGGTGATGTTATCGGCTGATTGCTACCATCCGTCATGCTCTTCGCCGCCCTGTCTCACTCCTGTCTTGGTGAATGGAACTGAGGTTGGTCCAATGATATTGAAGTTTCCCACGTTCGCAGTGCTCGCTCACCCCCAGTCTGACGCAGCGCCAGTGGGAGTTCTGGGCCCGCTTGCTCGAAGCCAAATAAGACAGTCTTTTTCGCAGTCTAATCTTATTGGCAGTCTTATTTTGGGTCTTATGTTCCCTAGGCTATAACACGCTTTCTGGAAACGTATAAGACAGCGACTGAGACTTTAAATAGGAACGCAATTAAACTGTGAATAAGCCTGCTCCGAGCAGTCTTATTCACAGTCTTATGCTGAAGTGGTCGGTCATTTCATCATAAAGATCGACCTCCATACCGTGAAAAGCGAGTGCAGTAGCCGTAGAAGTGGCGAACGATACCGAGTGGCGGCCATTCGACCGTCTGCTTGGAACAAATAAATGCTTGTTCCGAGGAGATCGACGCCGTTGGAAACGCCGTCGGGAAAGAAGGTGGAAAGGGGGAGACAAGACCGGCGCCGGAATCCGCGAGGCCTACGTACTTTGATGAGAGCAGCGATGGCTGCAGCCGCTGCACCCAACCACCGTTTTCTACTGTCGCTGTGCGCTATGGGCGTGTCTTGTTTTTCCCGGGTAGCGCGGCTGTTTTTATCCCTCACGTCAATCAAAGATGGACAGGAATGATAGTATGCGGCCCGGTATTAGTCCCGAGCAGACATGGGGCGGCCAAGCACGCAGTGTGAATGTGTGATCGTCTGCTATGCCAGCTGTCACCAGAGTAGCTACAAAAAGGCGGCATGGAAAGGACAGAAAAAAATGTATTTTTTTATAAAATCATGCCCATTAACTCAGGAACAACAAATAGGCTTTCACAATAGAACTGCAATGTGACAACAAAAGTACACCCAACAGCAAAACGCTAGAAGCCTGTAGTGCCTCTGCCTGTGAGCGTCAAACAAAATCGCGTTTTCAACGAGAACCTGCGCAGGCTTCGCGTCTTTCCATTCTTCTCTTGGAAAGCGGCCGTAACGAAGCTTGATTGTTTGGGTTTGTACATTGATTGCGCATTCTGCTTGACCAATTGGGATTCGGAGGAAGGAAGGAAGTAAACTATTTTCCTGAGCACCCTTAGTCCAGGGCGCCGTCTTGGGAAGCCGTGGCCATGGCTTCCTCAGCTCTGGACGTCAGTAGGAGCTGGGTCGCAGCGCTGGGGTCAGCCAGACTTGTACCCCAGGACACTAGAGTTGGATTCGGGCTGGGGGTCAACTTTGGATGTCGATCACAGGCCCATATTGTGTGGAATATGTTTGGGTAACCTCCGCTGAACGAGCAAGTAGGGGTGCCAGGTAAATTTCGAAAGCGATGTGTGAGATGTTCACTGGGTAATGTGTTTGCCTGAATCTGTCGGAGGAGGACGGACTGCCGCCTTGTGAGTGTACGAGGGGGGGAGGGATGTACCTTGAGCTGCGCGCGAAAAGACTCGAGGTATTCGCGCGGGACAAAAGACGGCTGTGCATCACTTAAGGACGGCTGTGTAGCGCTTAAGGTTGACGAGAGCTGGTCAGGTGCCCGGTAAATAGTTGCTCAGGCGAGCTTATGTACCCGCTCATTTCCTGCCAAACCCTCGTGCCCAGGAGTCTGAATAATGTGGAACGTGTACAGTTTGTAGTCGAGCGCGTCTTTGATGAGGCGGGCTGTGTGGTGGTGCATATCATTTCTGATCAATTGTCGGCAGGCGGCTTGCGAATCGGTGACGATGATGGGTGTTTGCGGACGAACTATATGGGTGTAGCGGCGTATAGGGCTCGTGCAATAGATCGAGTTTCTAGGTCGTCTATAGGGGTGTACGGCTGGGCCAGGTGGCGCGCCGCTGCGATACTAGCAGCGCTGCGCGCGGCGGAGAACCGCCCTAGATTGCCGTACGCACACCGAGCTGCCGTGCGGCCGCTGCTGGTTTTCAATGGCGACTAACACGTTGGCATTCTACTGCGGCTTCCTTCCTCTCGAAAACTGTGAGCTATTTTTTAGGGAGGCGACCCTGAACAAAGGAAAGCTACTCGTGAAACATGTGTTCGCGGTGGTGGAGATAATACAAGCGGACGAGCATCAGCTGAACGCCAAGTGCGTTTCACAAGTGCAAGACAACGTCGTCTACGATTAGCGTCTGAAGGATCTGAAAGGCTCTTTCCCTTTTTTGTGTTCTTTCTACCGCTCTTGTCGAATGTATTCGCGCTCAGACTGTAAGTACACAAAGGTGGTGATACTAAATTGACTTTTCGCATGCAGATCTGCGCTCACACACGGTCCGTAGCCTCCGGGACGGGCTCTTGCAAGGCGGGAATAACCGGCCGCTGTAAGCATGCCACGGCTGTGTGCGCCTACGTGAATGAGGCAACTGACAATACCTGCACAAGCAGACCTCAGCAGTGGGGAAAACCGTCGAAAAACCCAAGCGGGACGTGAAAAAGACCATCGCGGACCTGTTCCTAGGTATTAGGAATGCATTCGCTCGATTCCTCTTTTCACCGTGGTTTCGTGATTGGTTGATTATGAGGTTTAACGCGCGGACGCTACGCAGACGACGAGGCGCGCTGAAGTGCAGGTTTCCGGATTAATTTTGACCACCTGAGGATCTTTAACGTGTGCCGAAATCTCGATCACACGGGCGTTTTTGCTTTTCGCCAGCGTGATAAAAGCGGCCGCCGCGGCTGGATCCGAACCCGCTTTCTTGACATACCCGCGACGCAACTAACCGCGACGCAAGTCAATGTAAACTGCTGAGCGTCGACTTCCACCTCCGTCAAGAGCAGGAGCCCTGCTCCAAGGCTTTTGATTGCGCATCCGCTTCTGGCGAGCAGTCGGCCTCCGACGCGTTCGACAGCACGTCCACGGGTGAGGATTCCTCGGGCGGATGAGGCGACGTCAAATTTCTAGCAGCTGATCGATTCCGCTTTGCCCACCTGCGGTAAAAGCAGGGCGTATATAAGTCAGTGCGAAATCTGGCTGATTCTACCCTTCATCTTACCTTTCGTGTCTCTCACCGCTTACCCCCCGCTTTTTGTAAACATCTGGAAACAGAGTCGGCAGGTAGGCGGGGTTGGCCTGGCTCTCGCTCTTTGCATTGTTCACGAAGTGCCTGCTGCATATTCGTGTGTTTTTTGGGGTGAGCAACGGGGAGTCATCAGAGCTATTAGAATGTAAGGTAATTTAGTGCAGTTCAGCTACTGAATGACAGGAGAAAAGCAGAGAAACGGTCACTCAATTTTTCCGCCGCACAGCCCTAATCCAGGCTTCTCGGCGGTCTGTCTCGTACCACTTGCCGGGAAACGAATAGAACTTGACGATGGTCTCTTTTCCCTTCGTGTTTGCGACGCTGTTGTGGCACCCAACTGCAAAACAATATTTAAAGCCCTGTCTTTTCCTCTTAGGCGCGCTAGTTTTCATCACGGCGAAGCAGCAAGCAGCGTACTCCAAGCGAATCTGCGGAAGAGCGCACCCCGTGTGCGGCAATGAAATGGAAGCAAAGGCCGCCAGGGGAGGAAACGGCGCTGCATGCGCGCGGCGAAACTTGAGCCGTAGACCCCTATATCATGTACATATGGTTCAAGCGTGACTAGATCGTAGTTAAGGGTTCCGACGCAAGCCGTGATGCCTCCCTCATCTTCCCCAGGATGTGCGTCAACGTAGTAAACGTGCTTGACGGGGCCGAGGCGCTGCAGCGTTTTCGAGAGGACGCTGGTCCTGATGTGGCACCGTTCATCAGCAGCTTCTTGACGTAGTTTGAATGAGTCAAGGATATAAGGCGCGTTCGTAGCCTTTCATTCTGTATCGGTTTTGTGGCGCAGTGGGAAGAGCACCATGTACCTCGCGTTCCGCTCACAGGTAGTGAATGCGTTGTATCAGCAGCTTCTTGACACAGTTTGAATGAGTCAAGGATATAAGGCGCGTTCGTAGCCTTCCATTCTGTGTCGGCTTTGTGGCGCAGTGGATAGAGCACCATGTACCTTGCGTTCCGCCCGCAGGGTCCTGGGATTGAAACCAGGCGCCGGTAATTATTATTTTTTATATAGTGTAGGGGGAGGGGTGCGGACCTGTTGTTGAGAGCGAAGAGGGTAGCGTGATGCGGGAGAGGAGGAGTGGGGGAGAGGCCGCACCTGGAACGGCTGTTGCAGACGCCGAGGCACACTAACGCCGACCACGCCGGGTGACATCGTGAGTTAAAGAAATGCTCTGCATTTAATATACAGGAGTCGAAGAGCGCTGCGCTGAGTTGCACAAGGTCGGCCTCTCGCATTCCCCGGTGCGGACTGGCTATGCGGCGTTGCATATGTATCACCTGTGTCCCTTGATCTAGCAACTTCCGTGTGGTCATAGTTGCTTTGGCATTACTCTGGATTGTGAGACCCAGAACACTGATGTGAGAGCGTTGGGGCATTGGTCTGCCTTCTATGGTGATGTGCAGTTGTTCTTGTTTCTGATGCGCCGTGTGATTCGTGACCACCAAGAATTCGGATTTCTCGGGTGAGCAAGAGAAGCCGCCCCGGGTCGCGTATCTTGCGGTTGCATCAGCAGCTTCTTGTAGCGCCTGCTCTATTTCAGCCGGGGATCCTTCCTTGGTCCATATTGTTATGTCGTCCGCATAAATGGCATGTTTAACGCCACGTATACGGGCGCGCATTTTGGGCAGATCCTTCATTGCAAGATTGAAAAGCGTTGGAGACAAGATGGAGCTCTGCGGTGTGCCTATGTTGGGGGGTTGTTGGATGCTCAACTCATAAGGTCTGAGGGTGAGCGTAATGCTGCGGTCTCGAAGGAAATCTCTAATGTAATTTCTGGCCACAATTCGTGCTTTCTAGATTCTGTAGGATAAGGTCATGTGTGACATTATCAAAAGCTTTACATAGGTGTAATGCCAGTATTGCCCGCATCTGCGCTGAGCTAGGGTCATCCAGGATGTCCTCTTTGAGCTGCAGGAGACAGTCTTGTGTAGATATAAATTTCCGGTAACCAATTAGTGTGTGATGGAAGGCTTTCGTGCATTTCAGATGTCTGTCGAGCCGGTCTATTACTATCTTCTCCATCAGTTTGCCGAGGCAAGACGTGAGATATCTTGGTCGGAGATTGTCTAAGCTGAGCTTCTTCCCAGGCTTTGGGATGAGGACTACCTTCGCTGTTTTCCAGGCTTGGGGGAGTTGCCCTGTCTGCCAGGCGCTGTTGATATACTCCGTTAGTGTTTCGCAGTCCTTGTCCGTTAGGTTGCCGAGTAATTTGTAAGTGATTTTGTCGGGACCCGGAGTAGTGTTGCGCCTTAGCTGCTGTAACGTTGGTCGGACTTCCGCTACCGTGATGTCGGCTTCCGTTTCTTGGTCATCTGGCTGGAGTCCAGTGTAGTCATTGTAACGCGGCGCGTCTGCGGCAGGTAGGTATTTGGCAGCGAGCTGTTGGAGCAGCACATCGGGCGGTACGCCCTGCTGATTCAAAAGACGGAGGACGTCGTTGGTTTGATCCGCCTTCGTCTCATTAGGTTGTATGAGAGCCCGTAGGAGAGCCCAAGTGCTCCGCATTCCAAGTCTCCCACTGAGACGTTCGCACAGTGAGTTCTAGTTGTTTCGTTTGAGAGATTGAGCGTATTGCTGTGCTGCAAAGGATAGTTTAGCTATTCTGGCTTTGAGCTTGCGGTTGTGCTTATTCTTCTTCCACATCTTCACGAGTCCCCTCCGGGTTTCCCAGAGATGAAAGAGATGAGGGTCGATGTCCGGGTTCTCTGCTGTTGTCTGAAATACGGTGATACATTTTACGAGCCTCTCGTTTATTTCGTTTATGCATTCGTGTAAACTGACTGGTGACTGTTCCGCTTGCTCTGAGCGAAAGCTTTGCCAGTTTGTAATCTTGACTTGTTTTCTCCGGCGCTTGAGGTTGGCTACTTGGACTCGAGTTTCGATAATATTGTGGTCACTTGTAAGTGACTCGTGGGAGTTGCTCCACTGGCATATGTACTGTCCTTTGAACAGGGTAAGGTCAGGGGTTGTGTCCTTTTGGGCCGAGTTTCCTTCTCTGGTAGGTTGATTGATATGATTGAGTAGAGTCTACCCAGGTTTGTTGACAAGCGCGTCGAGTTTACGTACCTTCGCAGTGATGCAGCTGTACCCCCATGCCGCATGCGGAGCGTTGAAGTCACCCCCGATAAGGTGGGCAACGCGCTTATTTGGAGTATTCTCAAATATGCGATTGAAGTTTGCTCCATACGCCCGCGGCGGACTGTACAGGTTTTTTATGAATATGGTCTGCGGCTTACTCCGTTTTGTCGTAGGCTGCGGTATAATCTCAATTGTTACGGTGTGCAGGCTGTCGTCGGCGTGCGCGTGCACCTCGATGGCGGTTAGTGATTTGTTTACTAGTGTGGCTATCTTGCATGTGTTGTCCCGTAGTTCGGCGGTATCAAATGTTTGGTACCCAGCGACACGTGCCGATGTCATTGTTTCCTGTAGGAGAATTACGTCGGGCTTGCGTGAAACATTTTGCAGGTGTTGGAGAAGCAGTCCTTTTTTGGTTCGAAGTCCTCTACAGTTCCATTGCCAAACTAGAATACCATCAGATGGGTTATTACACGGTTGTGGGGGGGGGGAGGAATGTTCGAGGTCACCTGTGATCTAGTTATCCCCATTGTTGGTGTGTAGAGTGCGCTGGCGCTGGTTGGCCTCTGAGGCGTAGGGATGCGAGCGGGGTGACGTAAAACGGTGTGCCGAGGAGGGTGTTGACTCCAGGCCATCTAAGCGTCTCTGGATGTGCTGTTGTGATTGCTCTATGGCTTTCAGCGATTGCTCTATTTTTTCCATCATTAGGGCTAGTTGAGAGGCTGACTGTACGGCTTTCTGCTCAATGTCTATAAAACGGGCCTCTGTTTTCTTCTCCAACTCCTCTGCCGCTTTCGTGGCGGCCTCTAGCTTAGCGGTGATCACACTGATTTGGGTCTTGAGCTCCGAGAAGACGAGTTTTGGTTATTAACGACGACATCGCACTGTCGTTTGCTGGGGGGATTGTCCAGTTCGCACTTTTGTGTCAAAGAGGTTTGGCGGGAAACTCATCTTCGCTATTCTGTTTCTGGGGGACCTCGCTAGTGTCCATTATGTTTGTATCCGCGGTTTGCGACTCAGTGGGCGGAGCTATGGGTGTGTCGTCAGAAGTGCGTCTCAACCACTCAGCAATGCTTGGCTTTGGGCAGAGGAGCTCTCGTTTGTACGCGTCTGACTGCCATGTGGGTGGGGTGTATTTGCGTGTGTTTTTTTTGCACTGTGGGGTTGATGGGAGGCAACCTTAAGCGGTACACAGCCGCCCTTAAGTGATGCACAGCCGTCTTTTGGCCCGCGCGAATACCTCGAGTCTTTTTGCGAGCAGCGCAAGGTACATCCCTCCCCCCCTCGTACACTCACAAGGCGGCAGTCCATCCTCCTCCGACAGATTCAGACAAACACATTACCCAGTGAACATCTCACAAATCGCTTTTGAAATTTACCCGGCACCCCTACTTGCTCGCAAAGCGGAGGTTACCGAAACATATTCCACACAATATGGGCCTGTGATCGACATCCAAAGTTGACCCCCAGCCCGAATCCAACTCTAGTGTCCTGGGGTACAAGTCTGGCTGACCCCAGCGCTGCGACCCAGCTCCTACTGACGTCCAGAGCTGAGGAAGCCATGGCCACGGCTTCCCAAGACGGCGCCCTGGACTAAGGGTGCTCAGGAAAATAGTTTACTTCCTTCCTTCCTCTGAATCCCAATTCGTCAAGCAGAATGAGCAATCAATGTACAAACCAAACAATCAAGCTTCGTTACGGCCGCTTTTCAAGAGAAGGATGGAAAGACGCGAAGCCTGCGCAGGTTCTCGTTGAAAACGCGATTTTATTTGACGCTCACAGGCAGAGGCACTACAGGCTTCTAGCGTTTTGCTGTTGGGTGTAATTTTGTTGTCACATTGCAGTTCTATTGTGAAAGCCTATTTGTTGTTCCTGAGTTAATGGGCATGATTTTATAAAACAATACATTTTTTCCGTCCTTTCTGTGCCGCCTTTTTGTAGCTACTCTGGTGACAGCTGGCATAGCAGACGATCACACATTCACACTGCGTGCTTGGCCGCCCCATGTCTGCTCGGGACTAATACCGGGCCGCATACTATCATTCCTGTCCATCTTTGATTGACGTGAGGGATAAAAACAGCCGCGCACCCGGGAAAAACAAGACACGCCCATAGCGCACAGCGACAGTTGAAAACGGTGGTTGGGTGCAGCGGCTGCAGCCATCGCGGCTCTCCTAAAAGTACGTAGGCCTCACGGATTCCGGCGCCGGTATTGTCTCCCCCTTTCCACCTTCTTTCCCGACGACGTTTCCAACGGCGTCGATCTCCTCGGAACAAGCATTTATTTGTTCCAATCAGACGGTCGAACGGCCGCCACTCGGTATCGTTCGCCACTTCACGGCTACTCCACTTGCTTTTCACGGTATGGAGGTCGATCTTTATGATGAAATGACCGACCACTTCAGCATAAGACTGTGAAAAAGACTGCTCGGAGCAGGCTTATTCACATTTTATTTGCGTTCTTATTTAAAGTCTCAGTCGCTGTCTTATACGTTCCCAGAAAGCGTGTTATAGCCTAGGGAACATAAGACCCAAAAAAATACTGCCAATAAGATTAGACTGCGAAAAAGACTGTCTTATTTGGCTTCGAGCAAGCGGGCCTAGAACTCCCACTGGCGCTGTGTCAGACGGGGGGTGCGCGAGCACTGCGAACGTGGGAAACTTCAATATCATTGGACCAACCTCAGTTCCATTCACCAAGACAGGAGTGAGACAGGGCGGCGAAGATCATGACAGATGGTAGCAATCAGCCGATAATATCACAACAGCCCATTACGGCGAATCACTCCTGTGCACTTCCGACAGCTTTCATGTTGAGTGGAACAGCCTCAATTTCGTCCAGGCGTTCGTCGTGTCGAGAATCTGCTATGTGACGCCCTATGCACTACTAAACAAGGCAGAGAAGAACAAGTTAGACACGCTCTGGCGAAAGGCGTATAAAAAAGCCCTGGGTCTGTCCCCCTACACTTCCATGGATCGTCTCCTGAAGCTTGGGGTGCACAATACTGTGGACGAGCTAATTGAGGGCCACCTGCTCAGTCAGCGCTACCGGCTAGCAGGGACGGATGCAGGCAGGGCCCTTCTGCTAAGACTGGGCATAAACATTCCTGATCACCCTCTTGAAACCACAGTAGACATCCCTCGCGAACTACGCCGAAACATCAGAGTAGTCCCGTTGCCCAGAAACACGAACCCGCAGTTCCACGAGGGTCGGAGAGAGGCGCGAGTTAGAGCCCTGGAGAAAAACCACGGCTCAAACGATATGGTTTATTATACGGGCGCCGCAGATTATGCAAGACGAGGAGCCATCGTAGCGACTGTGACGAAGAAGGATAGCCACGTCACGAGTCTCACTCTTAACAAAGTCTCGACGCTACAGGCCGAAGAGGTAGCTATTGCGCTGGCAATAACGCAGACCCCAGCGGAAGTGATAATCAAGGATTCACATTCAGCGTGTAGGAGCTACCTCCAACGCCGCATCTCATGCATCGCCATGAAGATCGTCGGCCAGAACCCTCCTAAGAAAAGGGTGTCGATTGTCTGGACACCAGCTCACGCTTTCCTCTGCGGTAATGTCTTTGCTCATGAGACTGCACGAGGTCTAACCAGCCGAGTGCCGCGAGAAAGTTGGCTGGAGACAGCGATCCCCGTAACTTCATACCAGGAGGTGACCCAATTCTACAGGCTCACCAGGCTAATGCTACCCGCTGGCCACCCCTCCCTCAGCGAGGCAGAGGAGCGCTACTAGCGTCTCCTCTAAACCAACACGTTCCCCCCCGACCAAACTCCACTTATTCTTGCCAGCAATATACTACTGAAAGTGCCAATTCTGCAACGCGCCCTGCACCCTGTATCACATGGTGTAGGAGTGCCTCTCTTTTTCCCCGATATTTTTCCCTCGATTGAGCAGTGGGAGGAAGTGCTGGCCAGCTCTAGCCTCGAAGAGCAGCTGCGGCTGATCCCCCGGGCTGAGGCGGCTGGACGCTCCAACAGCGTCCTCAACTGAGGAAACCGCCCGCTTGACTCCTCTCATTAAATAAAGTTTATTCTCTCTCTCTCTCTCTCTCAATTTTTTCTCCTTTCTGGCTTCATAAAAAATAAAACTTTATCGACAGGATGAATGATGCAAAGTGTTGATTTGAGGCAGTCTGTGCAATGCAAACAAAAACAGAAGTTCAAACAATTCACCTCAGTGTCCCTTTAAGATGACGCGGCGCCCTTGGACACATACAAATGAATATAAATGATTGAATGTCTAGAGGGCACACTCATCCAACCGCATGCTGCAGATAGTATTTGAGTATGGTTTTGGGACAAAGGGATTTCCACTACAGCAGCGTGCGGCATGCGGGGCAGTATGGTCAGTCTCGGGGGACAATAATACATTCCAGAAAGAAGCTTTGGAAACGAGACTATGTTTGTATAACGCGCAACGCAAATCAAAATTACACAATGGACAGAGATACATTAAGAATAATACGGAGCAATATAAAGCTAGACAAGGCAGAAACTAGCGAAAATCGCAGAGCAAACGGGCAGGAGTTGAAAAAATGGTCGGGAATTGAAAAAAAGTCACAATACGTGTTCTATGCTGGAACGGGATTGTCCCACACGTCCGAGAAGCAGCGCCGTGGTGTTGCGGTGTTGCGCGGTCCAGGAGACGGGTCGCGACCCAGCGGTAGAGCGCGCTCCGAGCTCCCGTCGCCTAGTAGCTGGCGCAGCTCCCATGGGGCGTCGTGGTCCTCTACCGATGTCCGGCGCGACGGCTTCCTTGCGGAGATGTCCTGGAGGTAGCGCCAGTGGAGGACCTCTTGGGGCACGGCACGGGTCCGGTCGCCCGACCGTCGCGCATCCCAGTCACTCCACACTTCTGAGTCTCTCTTCTTCCTCGTTTTAAATGCGAATTCATTTCTTAGTCGGGGGTTGTCGTGCGTTGGCCAGCGTGCGCCTAGCAACAGCTGTGGCGCGCCTAGCCAACACCACCTAGACTTTCAAGGCCTGCGGAGTGCCGCCGTGACGTCACACGGCTGGGGCGTCCGCGCGCCGCCTGCAGAGAAGGGAAGCGGAGGCACTGAACAGGTTTAGTGCCGTGTCACTGCGAAAATTGTGGGGTCGTAGCATTCTGTTTCTGTTCCCGTGCTTGGACATGACGCCATAGTCAGCCGACCATGTAACGCCAAGCTGTGTTGTTTGAGTACACATATCGGTGGCCACAAAAATCGTTTGCGCTGTTTCTCGCGAATACTTTCTTGTCTAACCATTAACCGCACTAACTATAAGTCCGTCAGACAATAGGAGACTTATCATTGATTATATTGTAGTGTATACGCGGGATTTAAATGTGCTGCACTTGCAACTAACTCTAATGTTTTTAAGCTACAATCGCAAACGGGGAGAAGTTAAATAGGTTTGAAGTGAAGTTATAAGCACAAAACATTAACACACGAAGCACACGAGCTCGTTTTGGATAGTTTTTGGGCAGTACAATGCAATACATGCTAAAAGACTCAGCGTAAAGCTATATTTGAATTTTACCTGTTCTTATTTTAAATAGGTTTTTTTGTCACGTACGAACAGCATCATTACGTATATTTTGTTGTAACATGCACACCATATTCAAGTTCACTGCCATGTACCAAAAAGCGCTGTGAGAGCGTAATGAAAAGCAACACCGAAAAATAGCATTATTATATGACTAACTGGCTGATCATTCATGGACGCCATTATAAGGATAATGAAAAATGTTCTATTGTGCACGGAGGAGTCTGCAGCCGAGGCCTGTAAAAAGAGCGAGTTGATAAAAAGTTGTCAACTCCATAACGACTTTCAATTTTTTTTAATCCATTAGAATTAAGCAGTCCTTCACACACTACGCTGAAGCTCGAAGGAATCAGGATTATTTATCGTATTTCGCAGGAAACGATGCGACCATGTTGAACTATATCGCTTATCTTAAAGTTGAAGGCATGTTGCTCCACATTCAGATAAAAGTATCACCACACAATTTTTTTTATGAACCAGTTCACGTCGATCCTGCGGCATTTACTTTTTGCTACCGCGCGTAAAGTATTTATAGGGTAATTAATACGTCTAGATTACTGAAACTTGTGTTATTAGGGCTGTCTTTGTGGCTTCTCGGCAAGCAACCTTTTTTTTGCAGCGAAACATCCAAATGATGCCAGTTATCTTTTAAAAGCATGCAGATCGAACACTACAAATGCATTTATGATGACTTTAAACGAATTCATTGCACTAAAAGAACACCAGTCCTGCTGTGAACACAGTGACTCACTTGCTCAGCGTTTTAAGCTTTCTTTCTTTTGTTTTTGCGCTAGCGTCCGCGATCTTGTCATTCAGTCGGCAACAGAAGTTCTTAAGCAGAATGTTTGTACTGCACCACAGCACACGCTTCAGTAGGAGCTCACCCTTAAGTTCAGTGTAGGTTGAAAGTCTTCTCGGCGTATCGCACGTATCCATTTTCGTCGCAACTCGTCCTCTTGAGGAAACCGAAACACCGAAACACTCTGGTGTGTAATTTCCGCGACACCGCGGAACTGATCACTTGCTCGGCATCACAATTTTAGGGCGCACCATCCCGGCAGGATGACAAATGACAGGTACGAAAAGAAGCTTCGTCAGGATCATGCGCGCAGTACCATGCACGTGGGTGCAGTGAGAAAAAAAGCTGACTGAGAACACAGCAGTTTCAGTTTACAGGCGCCGTCGAAAATAGTGCGCAGTAGGTATCATTCAACCTCCATCGAACTTGCTTCCAAATAAAGGCTGTAACTTATAAACATAATTTTACGTTATTTTTGTCGACAATTTACCGAAGAATCTGTCCTCATTCTACCGCAGAATATACATCGATATTTGTTGTCATTGCGCGAACTGACACAAACAAGGGCATGATGTGTGGCACTACTTGTACCTCTTTACCCTGAGGGAAACTTGTTGTGAGGGGTGGCTACGAAAATTCTGGGAAGTTGTGGTTAGTGAACCCTGCCGCCCAGCCACTACAAAGGATAAGGCGGGAAGTTATGCCGAGTGGGCGCGCCTTTTCTTTTCGCCCCATTCTCGTTGGGCTTTTGTGGGCCCCATCAGGAGGCAATTAGCGTGTCTCGCGACAATGGCCGTCTATCTGCGCCTGCACGTACCTACCTGTGCCGGGACGGGGGACAGTGGAAGGGGTGGCAGGGCCCCCGTAAAAGCTTGCAGGTGACTCCAGCAGAAAAGTATTTGGGCTTTGCAGGGAAGACGACCCTGTGCTTTGCCAAGAAGCCGACTTTTTCAATCAGCCCCCGCCCGCCCCAGCCCGATGACGTAGGCCGTGTCGCGCAAAAAAGAATTCCGGCTTTATAGTCTAGGTGGTGTTGGCCTAGCCCGAAGCACGTGGTAGCTCGGGCGGGAGTAGCGGAGGGCACGGGGAGAGGAGGAGCGCGCTCGGCGTGTGAGGGCGCTCGCATCGCGGAGCTCGGGCGGAGTAGCGTAGAGTGAGTGGAGAGGAGGAGCGCGCTCGGGCGTGTGAGGGCGCTCGCATCGCGGAGCTCGGCGGAGAGAGCTCGCGCGCGGGACGGGCGTGTTGCGCGGGTCTCTCTCTCCTCTCCGCGTACCCTCTCTCCGCTCGCTGCGCTCGGAAAAATATATCTACCATCACGAGAGTTGCATTGATCTGGTAATTACGCGAAACTGTGCCGCGCGTATGCTTCTCAAAGACCCTTTGACCGGGCACTTCAGCGACCACAAGGCGGTGATTGTGGCCGTCAGGTACAACGATAACACAAACAGGTGCTGATGAATGAATAAATGGTTACGTTAACACTCTCGTCACTCGTCCTTAAGTACGCCATTAATAATAATTACTCGCAGCGCACTCATCGGTGCACCCAATGCATTCGCATTTCCGCACAATACCCTTCGGGGAGGTGGGGGGATTTTCTTAAATGCAGAGCATTTCAGTAACTCACGATGTCACCCGCGTTGACGTCCGTGGTCCGCACCGCACCGATCCCTATTATATAGAAAGAAAAATACTATCCGGCGCCCGGTTTCGATCCCTCGACCCTGCGGGCGGAACGCAATGTGCATGGTGCTCTACCCACTGCGCCACAACGCCGACACAGAATAGGACGGTACGAACGCGTCTTATATCGTTGACTCATTCAAATTACTGCTGACGAGCACTCTCTCGTCAGCAGTTGCCACAAGTGCAACAACATTAACGTAACGCAAACTATTTAACGTCGTGCGCCCACGGAAATGCTCTGCATTTGATCGTGCCCCTCGCGAGGGGGATGTTTCACTGCGTCTTCTCTCGGTAGCGGGACCCGTGGCGCCATCTGGCGGAGGCGCGGCAGAACTCGTAGCCCTTTCTTTGAAAAAGCACCTCGAAAGCGCGCCAAATATGAAATAGTGATGACGCGCTTTCGACGCAAACCGCCGACGCGGCTGCTTTGTGTACAGACTCGGCGGCGAGCGTCCCAGGATTCTGGTGCCGACCGAACCCCATTTTTCTGGTTCAGCGCCCCAGCTTTCTTCACCAGTACGACCGGCACAGTCCAGGAGCTTTTCAATGGCTGTATAATGTCGGCGCTGAGCATGTCGTTGACTTGGATCAGGATGGCTTCCCGCTCGTGTGAAGAGACGCGGTACGGTGACTGTCGGGTAGGTCGGGCTCCAGCTTCGGTTATTTCTTCCGGGATCTCTAATCTGCCTCCCGCCGCTGTCGCTGGCAGTTTCTCTTACACCGGTGGCCGGCGCGAGCTCCTGCCGTGGTCACAAGCACTCCGCGCCGTTGACGGTGTCGATGAACTTGGCGCCGCGTGCATTGTGTCTTCTTCTTTGTCGTCGTTTTTGTTTACGTCTTTTCGTCTCGTGCTGGTCCTTGTTTAGTAGGACTTGATTGCTGGCTAGTTGATTCATGATGTACGAAGGAATAAGTTTGCGCAGAAGACGAGGACGAAGAGACGAGAGGACAGGACGGGCGCATCCAACTTTATTTTGCATGAAATAGCAAGATACATGCATACCCCCCCCCCCCGGTGTCCCCCTCTTTCCTATCACCAGTTGCACAACCCGATAAGGCGTAACAAGAATCACAAATCAAATACAACAAACAAAACAAAACAATTCAATAAAAGGACGTAACAAAACAGTACCAGACAACAGATACGACTTAGACTGTGTACGTCTTCAAAAAAAAACCCGTGTCGCACTTAAAACAGGGGAGTGAAACTTCCTATACCTTGCATGGGACGCGATATTCGCTCGCAGCGCCGGACAAACTCCTGGTGTTTGGTGGCAGTACTAAAAACATGGCGGCGCGTTGCAGACTTGCATTAGGAGACGCCATATTGATGAGGACTGAAAAGCCGAGCGGGGGGTGGATTTACTGCGCCAATTCAAAGGCATTCAGATGGCCAGCGCACGACCTTTGCGTAACCCGCCACATTATCCAAAGGGTAATTGTTTCAGTCTGATTGATAGAGTTTTGCGGGTCCACTTCTTTTTTTCACCTCTTATTCTAAGTACGACATTGTTTTGGTTTATTAGTGAACACAATCCAGACCAGAATGAAGAGCGCAGTTTTTTTGTGTGTGTTTATTGCATAAATGTACAAATCGTACAGTAAACACAACTTGGATTTTTTTGCGCTTTTAGTCGCATACAAAAGTGTATGGCTCATGACCGCATGCTAATAACTAGGTATCCAGCCAGTGCATATCTCTCCAAGGTCCGCGTAGTTTCTGCTGGTGAAATGGACAGGACACAGCCGGTAGCTGCTGTAGGTTTGACGAGGTGGTGAATAGCCAGGTCCTGCTTTCTCGCACACTGTAGCCAAATGCGAGATCTGGAACATCAACAAGAACGTGTGCATATTTTGGTTAGAATGATTACTAGCTTATTGCTACTTTCAAGCGCACATACGTTAGTTTTGAGTGAAATCTCTGTGGCATCTGTATTCGAAATAAACGTTATCTGAAATATCAGGATTTTTTTTTCTTAAATTTGTTTTGGCTCTGAAGACGACTTGTGACAACGCCAATCGTAAAGGCAAATTTTAAATTAAAATCAGCCTCTATTATTTAGAGACGCGGATACGTTTTTCTATCTGTGCGATTATAGTGTTCGGTGGAAACGACCCACACTTGCTCCTAATCCAAAATATATTTCTCCGGACGCAAAGGTACAAATGTATACATAACAATTCAGTGTTATGTGTATTCCAAACTGATTCAAACGGGTTTTTCCGGATGGCAGCTATCAAATTTGGTTTTCTAACTCGTAAGGTGACATTATAAACGGCATGAACTACTCCGAATCAAGGTTCTTCTGCTCCAAATCAAAATTTTGCTGCTTCAAACATTTCTCCGAAACCAATTTGGGTGGTCTCACCCCTGCTTTATTAAAGCAAAGCTTTCTAAGTTCTAGTAACAACGCAAATCACTTGTGACACAAGAAAAAAAAGAGGGCACAAGAAAAAAAAGAGCTCGTGCTAGGCACAATGCATCAACTAGCCGTGTAGTCCATTCTAGTTTTTGTGCCTTGCTGATGGCATCTGTGTGCACCACAAAATGCACTTCAGGAAAGCCAACCATCTCTGAGGGGATGATAATTATGGGTAAGGAGAAGAAAAGAACGCTGCCCTTGGTTGGAATTATGCCTGGTACTTTGCGTTTTAAAGCCAACGTCTACTGATTGTGCAATTGTGACACGATTGAAGCAGTTTCTATTTGGAGAGGAGCATCGACGTGCAAAATTAGATAAATCATGCACCCCTCTATCTAATGATGATGGTGGTTTAAAATGAAGCTTTCTTTTGGCAAAATGAACCGAGCCGGCGGAGGGTGAAAGTCGAAGCAGCTAGGATCAAAAGTACAGACTGCAAGCTTGCCAAAGTCAAAGCTCAACAAGGTAAAGTTCAAGCCATCTGCATGTCTTTACTAAACAGCGCAAAGCACGGGACAAAGGGAAGATGAAGACAAAACAAGCGCTTTGTCTTCATCTTCCCTTTGTCCCGTGCTTCGCGCTGTTTAAAGTTATGTACCAACTTGCCCAACTACAAACCCATCTGCATGTCAAAGTCGAAACTTGGATGACAACCAAGGATGACAACATGAGAAAGCTTCGCATTCAGTAATCACCACCATTAGAGGGGAGCATTATTTTGTTAGTTTTTTGGATGATTAGAGCTTAGTAACATTGCAGTAGATAGCCTAATAGGGTTGTAAATGGACGAAGACAAAGGAAGACACGAAATAAGCAGGCACCCTGTAGTGTCCTTCTTCGCCATCGTTTGTCTAGGGCCCTGTTCGTCTATCGACTACAAGCAAGAAGTCAACTAGGTCAAGTTTGGTTCGTAATAAGGTCCATGACGCCAAACTAACCCAACAATATCAAATATGTGACCCTTAGTTTAACTTACAATGCTTTGCTGACTGCTTCAGTGGAACTTGAGTAGGTGCATATCCATGTGCAACTGACACGTACAATATTTGAGTTCTGTTTGAAGCAAGAAATGAATTAGCAAACTATTACGTAATACAGGATTAAAAATGAAATAATTTCTTGTAAAGCACAAAAGAAAGGTACGAGCAGTTCCCTTGGCCATGGATGAACTTGCCGTCTGTGAGACGAGCACACATTTGTGATTGCTTTCCCAGCCCTGAGTAACACAGTTCCTGGTATTGAGATATTTGTGGAGGCTAGAGGGGGAAGCTTACTGCACGAGTGTTCAAAAAGGGCTTAGCTTATCAAATGAGAATGCTGCAGTCCACCAACCATAGTCTCGTATGAAAACACAGGGTAAACCTCCGAAGTATACAGTAGAATCTCGATGATACGATTCCGGCAGATACGAATTTCGGGATGAAGCTGGGTTCGTGTGGTACAAGGCTCGAAGGCGAACTTGGGTCCTTTCGATAGCACCTTTTGGACATCGCCAGGGACGGATGCTCCTCCGAGGACAGTTACCGGGCAGACCATCGTAGCACGTCTTGGTGTTTTCGGAAGCTGCGTTTTCGTCAGCAGCCACAGGAACTCTGTCGTTTGAGCTGCTGTCCATTTGAACCGACATTGTCAAGCATTTTATTACAGCCTCTCATAGACTTAATTTTACCCATGAAATTCCGCAACATAACCGTCTACAGTTTGAAGATTTAAAGCTCAGCATTTCGAGTAGTCACATCTGCTGGCAACATAAACATGAACAGATATCAAAAGAAGGTATTCGGCATTTCGTGAGCACATTCAAAGCTGGTCAAAAGGGGCATTGTTATCGATTGGTGTCGCGCGGCTGTTTCCAAGTCTTGCCAGCACAAACAGTCTGAAAGCTTCGAAGCTCAAGTGTCACGCCTTCAGTTAGCAGGTTACCCTTCATTTTTTATCAGTAGCGTCTGTGAATCACTTTTTCAAAAAACCAAAGGAGCATCTAGCACAAAAGAACAGCAAAAAGATAAAAGTAACAATGTGCACGTCATGCCTTATATCCACAGAGTGTCGCACAACATATAAAAAGTAGCCAGCCGGTACAATGTAAAAATGGTTTGTTCAGCCCCGTGTAAATTAGCAAAACTTTGCCCGTTACTGTCTAAAAGAAAAAAGAGTGTGTGAAAAAACACGAAAAATGCCACACGAAATGCGTTTCAAACATAATCTACACAATTCCTTTGACCTGCAAAAGGGTAAACATGGGTCAAACTGGCCCACAGAACAGGGAGGATTTTAGAGAAGCAAAGGTCTAGCTTTGCCTGTAGTGCCAGAAAAAGCGTAGTGGCGGCGTCGTGAACTACCCAGTACGCCCTCTTGATGGCGCTGTAAACACGGCTTTGTAAACATGGCGGATGCTTTTTGCACAGGCCGCTTGAGCTCCTTAATAACATGGCTGCCCTCGCACGGCGGCCGCCGGCTCGCTGCTCCACGGCCGGACTCGACTCTCCTCCTCCCGCGCGCGAAAGGGGCGTCGAGTCCGGCCGTGGCTGCTCCTGCTGGCTGGCACGCTGGTCGCGTGTTTACTTGCGCCGCGCTAGTGAAGTGATGTTACGCCAGGTGACCAGATGGCCTCGACTGGCACAGACCACAGTGAGCAGCAAGTGAGAACAAATCGTTTATTGACATCCGCAAGTTTACAGAGGCCAGGACATCATTTCATTTCGATCGCTGCAATTGTACGTCGCTTTCGTGACAACATTTTTTTTTTTTGCCATAACAACTCGTTCACTTGCGCTAAGATTTCGAACGAAGGGCACAAATGAAGTATTGACGGCGACAACGGTTTCCTTTGCACCGTCTTTCTAGCGGAGTGCATAACACTCACCTTCTGTTGGAAGAATCGAATATTCTGGCCTCGACAGCTGCCTTCCGATGCGGAATTTCCCACATTTGTCATTCCACAAGCACTCAATTCCCGTGTTTTGCCAGTCCTCTCAACAACTGATGGACGCAAAAGCACATAACAGCAATAACAGTCACGAAACCGGTGCTCCGCGCACATTGAAACGGTCGGCCGTTGCAGCGGTTTCAATTTGAATTGGCGGCTTTGTGGTTGCGAATTCAGAAACGAGGTGGTGCACCAGTCGGCTGTTCGTAAAAAGTTGCGTACATTTTTGCTCAACGGATGTTTGATGCGGAACTTGTTAATAGTATTTTGAAATAACACATTGTAAGCGAACTGTGTGGGCTCTTTGAGTCACGGAATGAATGTTTTGTATTCTATACCAAAAGTAACATTTTGCCTGCGCCGTCTGGTGGGCTTGATGGTCGAAAACAGCGCTTTAGGTTGGTCACGTGGGGCGTCGATTTTTACGCCGCCTATAGGGAAGACAGGGAACGTCCAAGTTTGAGAGGCCTGACTGGCCGCTGCTTTAATGGGAGAGCGCGGGAGCGCAATCTTTCTGTTAAAAAAATATAAAAATATAAATTGGGGGGCATCTGGCTAAGCATTGTAAAACCTGCGGGTGCGTTCCCAAACTTGAAGATACCGAATTCCTCGCACGAGCTAAGGATCAAACAGAAAGAGAATTTATAGAAGCCTACAGAATTAGAGACTTTGGGGAAGATTGCGTCAGCACGCCCTCGGTAAGCCTCCAATTAACTGAGTTAGCCTTCTAAGGAGGTCATGTTTAAAAGATTTCGATATTTCTAGTCACTTGTAGGCTTTGCTAAATGTTGCAACGCGCACTCTGTGTTGGTCACCACTTCCGTCTACCATCCCACCCATGTTGGTATTGTATTTTTAGCGTTTTTATGCCTTTTTTCTCCGATTTTATACTCTTATTCTTTCATGCTTGGTTTAGGATTGACACGTGTTAATACTAAAAAGCTTGTGTGAGATCAAAGTTTGAGTTGTTTTAGCTGCTTATAAGTCTCGCAAACGCGAGCTGTGTTGTTCTTAACTTCGATTCTTATACCGGCGTTTCATGTCATCTTATTCTTAGTGGTTTTATGCCGTTTTGGCTCTAATTTTACTCGTTCATCTTTGTATTTTAAGTGCGACACGGGTTTTTTTTTGAAGACATACACAGTCTAAGTCGTATCTGTTGTCTGGTACTGTTTTGTTGCGTCCTTTTATTGAATTGTTTTGTTTTGTTGGTTGTATTTGATTTGTGATTCTTGTTACGCCTTATCGGCTTGTGCAACTGGTGATAGGAAAGAGGGGGACACCGGGGGGGTGGGGTATGCATGTGTCTTGCTATTTCATGCAAAATAAAGTTGGATGCGCCCGTCCTGTCCTCTCGTCTCTTCGTCCTCGTCTTCTGCGCAAACTTATTCCTTCGTACATCATGAATCAACTAGCCAGCATTCAAGTCCTACTAAACAAGGACCAGCACGAGACGAAAAGACGTAAATAAAAAAGACGACAAAGAAGAAGACACAATGCACGCGGCGCCAAGTTCATCGACACCGTCAACGACGCGGAGTGCTTGCGACCACGGCACGAGCTCGCGTTGGCCACCGGTGAAAGAGAAACTGCCAGCGACAGCGGCGGGAGGCAGAGTAGAGATCCCGGAAAAAATACCCGAAGCTGGAGCCCGACCTACCCGACAGTCACCGTACCGCGTCTCTTCACACGAGCGGGAAGCCATCCTGACCCAAGTCAACGACATGCTCAGCGCCGACATTATACAGCCATTGAAAAGCTCCTGGGCTGTGCCGGTCGTACTGGTGAAGAAAGGAGGGGCGCTGAACCAGAAAAATGGGGTGCGGTCGGCACCAGAATCCCGGAACGCTCGCCGCCGAGTCTGTACACAAAGCAGCCGCGTCGGCGGATTGCCTCGAAAGCGCGTAATCTCTATTTCATATTTGGCGCGCTTTCGAAGTGCTTTTTCAAAGAAAGGGCTACGAGTTGTGGCGCGCCTCCGCCAGATGGCGCCACGGGTCCCGCGACCGAGAAAAGACGCAGTGAAACATCCCCCTCGCGAGGGGCACGATCAAATTCAGAGCATTTCCGGGGGCGCACGACGTTAAATAGTTTGCGTTACGTTAATGTTGTTGCACTTGTGGCAACTGCTGACGAGAGAGTGCTCGTCAGCAGTAATTTGAATGAGTCAACGATATAAGACGCGTTCCTACCGTCCTATTCTGTGTCGGCCTTGTGGCGCAGTGGGTAGAGCACCATGCACATTGCATTCCGCCCGCAGGGTCGAGGGATCGAAATCGGGCGCCGGATAGTATTTTTCTTTTTATATAATAGGGATCGGTGCGGTGCGGACTACGGACGTCAACGCGGGTGACATCGTGAGTTACTGAAATGCTCTGCATGTAAAAAAAATCCCCCCACCTCCCCGAAGGGTATTGTGCGGAAATGCGAATGCATTGGGTGCACCGATGAGTGCGCTGCGAGTAATTATTATTAATGGCGTACTTAAGGACGAGAGACGAGAGTGTGAACGTAACCATCTATTCATTCATCAGCACCTGTTTGTGTTATCGTTGTACCTGACGGCCACAATCACCGCCTTGTGGTCGCTGAAGTGCACGGTCAAAGGGTCTTTGAGAAGCATACGCGCGGCACAGTTTCGCGTAATTACCAGATCAATGCCACTCTCGTGAATGGTAGATATATTTTTCCGAGCGCAGCGAGCGGAGAGAGGGTACGCGGAGAGGAGAGAGAGACCCGCGCAACACACCCGCCCCGCGCGCGAGCTCTCTCCGCCGAGCTCCGCGATGCGAGCGCCCTCACACGCCCGAGCGCGCTCCTCCTCTCCACTCACTCTACGCTACTCCGCCCGAGCTCCGCGATGCGAGCGCCCTCACACGCCGAGCGCGCTCCTCCTCTCCCCGTGCCCTCCGCTACTCCCACCCGAGCTACCACGTGCTTCGGGCTAGGCCAACACCACCTAGACTATAAAGCCGGAATTCTTTTTTGCGCGACGCGGCCTACGTCATCGGGCTGGGGCGGGCGGGGGCTGATTGAAACAGTCGGCTTCTTGGCAAAGCACAGGGTCGTCTTCCCTCCAAAGCCCAAATACTTTTCTGCTGGAGTCACCTGCAAGCTTTTACGGGGGCCCTGCCACCCCTTCCACTGTCCCCCGTCCCGGCACAGGTAGGTACGTGCAGGCGCAGAAAGACGGCCATTGTCGCGAGACACGCTAATTGCCTCCTGATGGGGCCCACAAAAGCCCAACAAGAATGGGCCGAAAAGAAAAGGCGCGCCCACTCGGCATAACTTCCCGCCTTATCCTTTGTAGTGGCTGGGCGGCAGGGTTCACTAACCACAACTTCCCAGAATTTTCGTAGCCACCCCTCACAACAAGTTTCCCTCAGGTTAAAGAGGTACAAGTAGTGCCACACATCATGCCCTTGTTTGTGTCAGTTCGCGCAGTGACAACAAATATCGATGTATATTCTGCGGTAGAATGAGGACAGATTCTTCGGTAAATTGTCGACAAAAATAACGTAAAATTATGTTTATAAGTTACAGCCTTTATTTGCAAGCAAGTTCGACGGAGGTTGAATGATACCTTCTACGCACTATTTTCGACGGCGCCTGTAAACTGAAACTGCTGTGTTCTGCACCCACGTGCATGGTACTGCGCGCATGATCCTGACGAAGCTTCTTTTCGTGCCTGTCATTTGTCATCGTGCCGGGATGGTGCGCCATAAGATTGTGATGCCGAGCAAGTGATCAGTTCCGCGGTGTCGCGGAAATTACACACCGGAGTGTAAAGTGCCGGTGTTTCGGTTTCCTCAAGAGGGCGAGTTGCGACGAAAATGGAAACGTGCGATACGCCGAGAAGACTGTCAACCTACACTGAACTTCAGGGTGAGCTCCTACTGAAGCGTGTGCTGTGGTGCAGTACAAACATTCTGCTTAAGAACTTCTGTTGCCGACTGAATGACAAGATCGCGGACGCTAGTGCAAAAACAAAAGAAAGAAAGCTTAAAACGCTGAGCAAGTGAGTCACTGTGTTCACAGCAGGACTGGTGTTCTTTTAGTGCAATGAATCCGTTTAAAGTCATCATAAATGCCTTTGTAGTGTTCAATGTGCATGCTTTTAAAAGATAACTGGCATCATTTGGATGTTTCGCTGCAAAAAAAAGGTTGTTTGCCGAGAAGTCACAAAGACAGCCCTAATAACACATGTTTCACTAATCTAGACGTATCAATTCCCCTATAAATACTTTACGCGCGGTAGCAAAAAGTAAATGGCGCAGGATTGACGTGAACTGGTTCATAAAAAAAATTGTGTGGTGATACTTTTATCTGAATGTGGAGCAACATGCCTTCAAATTTAAGATAAGCGATATAGTTCAACATGGTCGCATCGTTTCCTGCGAAATACGATAAATAATCCTGACCCCTTCGACTTTCAGCGTAGTGTGTGAAAGACTGCCTAATTCTAATGGATTAAAAAAATTAAAAGTCGTTATTGAGGTGAAAACTTTTTATCAACTCGCTCTTTTTACAGGCATCGGCTGCAGACACCTCCGTGCACAATAGAACATTTTTCATTATCCTTATAATGGCGTCCACGAATGATCAGCCAGTTAGTCATATAATAATGCTATTTTTCGGTCTTGCTTTTCGTTACGCTCTTACAGCGCTTTTTGGCACATGGCAGTGACCTTGAATATGGTGTGCATGTTACAACAAAATATTCGTAATGATGCTGTTCGTACGTGACAAAAAAAAACCTATTTAAAATAAGAACAGGTAAAATTCAAATTTAGCTTTACCCTGAGTCTTTTAGCATGTATTGCATTGTACTGCCCAAAAACTATCCAAAACGAGCTCGTGTGCTTCGTGTGTTAATGTTTTGTGCTTATAACTTCACTTCAAACCTATTTAACTTCTCCCCGTTTGCTATTGTAGCTTAAAAACGTTAGAGTTAGTTGCAAGTGCAGCACATTTAAATCCCACGTATACACTACAATATAATCAATGAGCAGTCTCCTATTGTCTGATGGATTTATAGTTAGTGCGGTTAATGGTTAGACAACAAAGTATTCGCGAGCAACAGCGCAAACGATTTTTGTGGCCACCGATATGTGTACTCAAACAACACAGCTTGGCGTTACATGGTCGGCTGACTATGGCGTCATGTCCAAGCACAGGAACAGAAACAGAATGCTACGACCCCACAATTTTCGCAGTGACACGGCACTAAACCTGTTCAGTGCCTCCGCTTCCCTGCTCTGCGGGCGGCGCGCCGCCGCCCCAGCCGTGTGACGTCACGGCGGCACTCCGCAGGCCTTGAAAGTCTAGGTGGTGTTGGTGCAGCCGAGCCCACACCAGCGTCGGAACCTTCCTGTGGACAGCCATAGCTGTACCTATTTCCATGGGCTTCGCCCCTGGAGGTTCTTGCTACAGCCGGCAGAACAGAGCCGACTCAGAACTGGCACAGACCGGGGGAATATAACTGTCTAATTAAAACAAATCATTGCTAGGGCCGCTGGTCGGTGCTGACGCAATGTGATTTCTGCCCTGTGCTCTAAATGTCAACGTAAAGAAATATACGGAAAAGTGCGGGTAAACGGCGGGAGTAACTATAGCTCTATAAGCGGTGCAGCTGAGCCCGGACCAGCGTCGGAACCTTCCTGTGGAAAGCCACAGCTGTACTTATTTCCATGGGCTTCGAGCCTGGAGGTTCTTGCTACAGCCGGCAGAACAGAGCGGATTCAGAACTGGCACAGACCGGGGGAATCTGACTGTCTAATTAAAACAAAGCATTGCTTCTGGCCGCCGGTCGGGGCTGACGCAATGTGATTTCTGCCCTGTGCTCTAAATGTCAACGTGAAGAAAAATAAAAAAGCGCGCGTAAACGGCGGGAGTAACTATGGCTCTATAAGCGGTGCGGCCAAGCCCGGACCAAGGTCGGGACCTTCCTGTGGAAAGCCACCGCTGTTGTTGTTTCCATGGGCTTCGCACATGGAGGTTCTTGCTTCAGCCAACAGAACCGAGGCGACTCAGAACTGGCACAGACCGGGGGATCCGACTGTCTAATTAAAACAAAGCATTGTTAGGGCCACTGGTCGGTGCTGACGCAATGTGATTTGTGCCCAGTGCTCTGAATGTCAACGTAACGAAATATAAAAAAGCGCGGGTAGACGGCGGGAGTAACTATAACTCTGTAAGCCGAGCGACCGTGCCCGGACCAGCGTCGGGACCTTCCTGTGGAAAGCCACCGCTGTTGTTGTTTCCATGGGCTTCGCGCATGGAGGTTCTTGCTCCAGCCGGCAGAACAGAGGCGACTCAGAACTGGCACAGGCCGGGGGAATCTGACTGTCTAATTAAAACAAAGCATTGCTAGGGCCGCTGGTCGGTGCTGACACAATGTGATTTGTGCCCAGTGCTCTGAATGTCAACGTGAAGAAATATAAAAAAGCGCGGGTAGACGGCGGGAGTAACTAAGACTCTATAAGCGGAGCGGCCGTGCAGGGACCAGCGTCGGGACCTTCCTGTGGAAAGCCACAGCTGTGCTAGTTTCCATGGGCTTCGCGGCTGGAGGTTCTTGCTTCAGCCGGCAGAACAGAGCCGACTCAGAACTGGCACAGACCGGGGGATCTGACTGTCTAATTAAAACAAAGCATTGCTAGGGCCGCTGGTCGGTGCTGACGCAATGTGATTTCTGCCCTGTGCTCTAAATGTCAACGTGAAGAAATATAAAAAAAAGGTCGGGTAGACGGCGAGAGTAACTATGACTCTATAAGCGGTGCGACCGAGCCCGGACCAGAGTCGGGACCTTCCTGTGGAAAGCCACAGCTGTTGTTGTTTCCATGGGCTTCCCGCCTGGAGGTTCTTGCCTCAGCCGGCAGAACAGAGCCGACTCAGAACTGGCACAGACCGGGGGAATCCGACTGTCTAATTAAAACAAAGCATTACTAGGGCCGCTGGTCGGTGCTGACGCAATGTGATTTGTGCCCAGTGCTCTAAATGTCAACGTGAAGAAATATAAAAAAAAGTCGGGTAGACGGCGAGAGTAACTATGACTCTATAAGCGGAGCGGCCGAGCAGGGATTAGCGTCGGGACCTTCCTGTGGAAAGCCACAGCTGTGCTAGTTTCCATGGGCTTCGCGCCTGGAGGTTCTTGCCTCAGCCGGCAGAACAGAGCCGACTCAGAACTGGCACAGACCGGGGGAATCCGACTGTCTACTTAAAACAAAGCATTGCTAGGGCCGCTGGTCGGTGCTGACGCAATGTGATTTCTGCCCTGTGCTCTAAATTTCAACGTGAAGAAATATAGAAAAGCGCGGGTAAACGGCGGGAGTAACTATGGCTGTATAAGCGGTGCGGCCTAACCCGGACCAGAGTCGGTACCTTCCTGTGGAAAGCCACCGCTGTTGTTTCCATGGGAATCCCGCCTGGAGGTTCTTGCCTCAGCCGGCACAACAGAGCCGACTCAGAATTGGCACAGACCGGGGGAATCCGACTGTCTACTTAAAACAAAGCATTGCTAGGGCCGCTCGTCGGTGCTGACGCAATGTGATTTGTGCCCAGTGCTCTGAATGTCAACGTGAAGAAATATAAAAAATCTCGGGTAGACGGCGAGAGTAACTATGACTCTATATGCTGTGCGACCGCGCCCGAACCTGCGTCGGGACCTTCCTGTGGAAAGCCACAGCTGTGCTTGTTTCCAAGGGCTTCGCGCCAGGAGGTTCTTGCTTCAGCTGGCAGAAAAGAGCCGACTCAGAACTGGCACAGACCGGGGGAATCCAACTGTCTAATTAAAACAAAGCATTGCTAGGGCCGCTGGTCGGTGCTGAGGCAATGTGATTTGTGCCCAGTGCTCTAAATGTCAACGTGAAGAAATATAAAAAAAAGGTCGGGTAGACGGCGAGAGTAACTATGACTCTATAAGCGGTGCGTCCGAGCCCGGACCAGAGTCGGGACCTTCCTGTGGAAAGCCACCGCTGTTGTTGTTTCCATGGGCTTCCCGCCTGGAGGTTCTTGCCTCAGCCGGCAGAACAGAGCCGACTCAGAACTGGCACAGACTGGGGGAATCCGACTGTCTAATTAAAACAAAGCATTGCTAGGGCCGCTGTTCGGTGCTGATGCAATGTGATTTGTGCCCAGTGCTCTAAATGTCAACGCGAAGAAATATAAACAAAATGTCGGGTAGACAGCGAGAGTAACTATGACTCTATAAGCGGAGCGGCCGAGCAGAGGCCAGCGTCGGGACCTTCCTGTGGAAAGCCACAGCTGTGCTAGTTTCCATGGGCTTCGCGCCTGGAGGTTCTTGCCTCAGCCGGCAGTTCAGAGCCGACTCAGAACTGGCACAGACCGGGGGAATCCGACTGTCTACTTAAAACAAAGCATTGCTAGGGCCGCTGGTCGGTGCTGACGCAATGTGATTTCTGCCCTGTGCTCTAAATTTCGACGTGAAGAAATATAAAAAAGCGCGGGTAAACGGCGGGAGTAACTATAGCTGTATAAGCGGTGCGGCCGAACCCGGACAGGAGTCGGTACCTTCCTGTGGAAAGCCACCGCTGTTGTTTCCATGGGATTCCCGCCTGGAGGTTCTTGCCTCAGCCAGCAGAACAGAGCCGACTCAGAACTGGCACAGACCGGGGGAATCCGACTGTCTGCTTAAAACAAAGCATTCCTAGGGCCGCTGGTCGGTGCTGACGCAATGTGATTTGTGCCCAGTGCTCTGAATGTCAACGTATAATCGGTGCGACCGAGCCCGGACCAGCGTCGGGACCTTCCTGTGGAAAGCCACCGCTGTTGTTTCCATGGGATTCCCGCCTGGAGGTTCTTGCCTCAGCCGGCAGAACAGAGCCGACTCAGAACTGGCACATACCGGGGGAATCCGACTGTCTACTCAAAACAAAGCATTTCTAGGGCCGCTGGTCGGTGCTGACGCAATGTGATTTGTGCCCAGTGCTATGAATGTCAACGTGAAGAAATATAAAAAAGCTCGGGTAGACGGCGAGAGTAACTATGACTCTATACGCTGTGCGACCAAGCCCGGACCAGCGTCGGGACCTTCCTGTGGAAAGCCACAGCTGTGCTTGTTTCCAAGGGCTTCGCGCCAGGAGGTTTTTGCTTCAGCCGGCAGAACAGAGGCGACTCAGAACTGGCACAGACCGGGGAAATCCGACTGTCTAATTAAAACAAAGCATTGCTAGGGCAGCTGGTTGGTGCTGACGCAATGTAATTCGCGCCCAGTGCTCTGAATGTCAACGTGAAGAAATATAAAAAAGCGTGGGTAGACGGTGGGAGTAACTATGACTCTATAAGTGGTTCGACCTAGCCCGGACCAGCGTCGGGACCTTCCTGTGGAAAGCCACAGCTGTTGTTGTTTCCATGGGCTTCCCGCATGGAGGTTCTTGCCTCCGCCGGCAGAACAGAGCCGACTCAGAACTGGCACAGACCGGGGGAATCCGACTGTCTAATTAAAACAAAGCATTGCTAGGGCCGCTGGTCGGTGCTGACGCAATGTGATTTGTGCCCAGTGCTCTAAATGTCAACGTGAAGAAATATAAAAAAAAAGTCGGGTAGACGGCGAGAGTAACTATGACTCTATAAGCTGAGCGGCCGAGCAGGGATTAGCGTTGGGACCTTCCTGTGGGAAGCCACAGCTGTGCTAGTTTCCATGGGCTTCGCGCCTGGAGGTTCTTGCCTCAGCCGGCAGAACAGAGCCGACTCAGAACTGGCACAGACCGGGGGAATCCGACTGTCTACTCAAAACAAAGCATTGCTAGGGCCGCTGGTCGGTGCTGACGCAATGTGATTTGTGCCCAGTGCTCTAAATTCCGACGTGAAGAAATATAAAAAAGCGCGGGTAAACGGCGGGAGTAACTATAGCTGTATAAGCGGTGCGGCCGAACCCGGACAGGAGTCGGTACCCCCCTGTGGAAAGCCACCGCTGTTGTTTCCATGGGATTCCCGCCTGGAGGTTCTTGCCTCAGCCGGCAGAACAGAGCCGACTCAGAACTGGCACAGACCGGGGGAATCCGACTGTCTACTTAAAACAAAGCATTCCTAGGGCCGCTGGTCGGTGCTGACGCAATGTGATTTGTGCCCAGTGCTCTGAATGTCAATGTCAAGAAATATAAAAAAGCGCGGGTAAACGGCGGGAATAACTATGGCTGTATAAGCGGTGCAGCCGAAAAAGGACTAGAGTCGGTACCTTCCTGTGGAAAGCCACCGCTGTTGTTTCCATGGGAATCCCGCCTGGAGGTTCTTGCCTCAGCCGGCAGAACAGAGCCGACTCAGAACTGGCACAGACCGGGGGAATCCGACTGTCTACTTAAAACAAAGCATTGCTAGGGCCGCTGGTCGGTGCTGACGCAATGTGATTTCTGCCCTGTGCTCTAAATTTCAACGTGAAGAAATATAAAAAAGCGCGGGTAAACGGCGGGAGTAACTATAGCTGTATAAGCGGTGCGGCCGAACCCGGACAGGAGTCGGTACCTTCCTGTGGAAAGCCACCGCTGTTGTTTCCATTGGATTCCCGCCTGGAGGTTCTTGCCTCAGCCGGCAGAACAGAGCCGACTCAGAACTGGCACATACCGGGGGAATCCGACTGTCTACTCAAAACAAAGCATTGCTAGGGCCACTGGTCGGTGCTGACGCAATGTGATTTGTGCCCAGTGCTCTGAATGTCAACGTGAAGAAATATAAAAAAGCTCTGGTAGACGGCGAGAGTAACTATGACTCTATACGCGGTGCGACCGAGCCCGGACCAGCGTCGGGACCTTCCTGTGGAAAGCCACAGCTGTGCTTGTTTCCAAGGGCTTCGCGCCAGGAGGTTCTTGCTTCAGCCGGCAGAAAAGAGCTGACTAAGAACTGGCACAGACCGGGGGAATCCGACTGTTTAATTAAAACAAAGCATTGCGAGCGCCGCTGGTCAGTGCTGACGCATTGTGATTTCTGCCCTGTGCTCTGAATGTCAACGTGAAGAAATATAAAGAAGTGTGGGTAGACGGCGGGAGTAACTAAGACTCTATAAGCGGAGCGGCCGAGCAGGGACCAGCGTCGGGACCTTCCTGTGGAAAGCCACAGCTGTGCTAGTTTCCATGGGCTTCACGCCAGGAGGTTCTTGCTTCAGCCGGCAGAACAGAGCCGACTCAGAACTGGCACAGACCGGGGGAATCCGACTGTCTAATTAAAACAAAGCATTGCTAGGGCCGCTGGTTGGTGCTGATGCAATGTGATTCGTGCCAGTGCTCTGAATGTCAACGTGAAGAAATATAAAAAAGCGTGGGTAGACGTCGGGAGTAACTATGACTCTATAAGCAATACGACCTAGCCTGGACCAGCGTCGGGACCTTCCTGTGGAAAGCCACAGCTGTTGTTGTTTCACTGGGCTTCCCGCCTGGAGGTTCTTGCCTCAGCCGGCAGAACAGAGCCGACTCAGAACTGGCACAGACCGGGGGAATCCGACTGTCTAATTAAAACAAAGTATTGCTAGGGCCGCTGGTCGGTGCTGACGCAATGTGATTTCTGCCCTGTGCTCTGAATGTCAACGTGAAGAAATATAAAGAAGCGTGGGTAGACGGCGGGAGTAACTAAGACTCTATAAGCGGAGCGGCCGAGCAGGGACCAGCGTCGGGACCTTCCAGTGGAAAGCCACAGCTGTGCTAGTTTTCATGGGCTTCACGCCAGGAGGTTCTTGCTTCAGCCGGCAGAACAGAGCCGACTCAGAACTGGCACAGACCGGGGGAATCCGACTGTCTAATTAAAACAAAGCATTGCTAGGGCCGCTGGTTGGTGCTGATGCAATGTGATTCGTGCCAGTGCTCTGAATGTCAACGTGAAGAAATATAAAAAAGCGCGGGTAGACGGCGGGAGTAACTATGACTCTATAAGCAATACGACCTAGACTGGACCAGCGTCGGGACCTTCCTGTGGAAAGCCACAGCTGTTGTTGTTTCACTGGGCTTCCCGCCTGGAGGTTCTTGCCTCAGCCGGCAGAACAGAGCCGACTCAGAACTGGCACAGACCGGGGGAATCCGACTGTCTAATTAAAACAAAGCATTGCTAGGGCCGCTGGTCGGTGCTGACGCAATGTGATTTGTGCCCAGTGCTCTAAATGTCAACGTAAAGAAAAATAAAAAAAAAGTCGGGTAGACGGCGAGAGTAACTATGACTCTATAAGCGGAGCGGCCGAGCAAGGGTTAGCGTTTGGACCTTCCTGTGGAAAGCCACAGCTGTGCAAGTTTCCATGCGCTTCGCGGCTGAAGGTTCTTGCCTCAGCCGGCAGAACAGAGCCGAATCAGAACTGGCACAGACCGAGGGAATCCGACTGTCTACTTAAAACAAAGCATTGCTAGGGCCGCTGGTCGGTGCTGACGCAATGTGATTTCTGCCCTGTGCTCTAAATTTCAACGTGAAGAAATATAAAAAAGCGCGGGTAAACGGCGGGAGTAACTATGGCTGTATAAGCGGTGCGGCCGAACCCGGACCAGAGTCGGTACCTTCCTGTGGAAAGCCACCGCTGTTGTTTCCATGGGAAACCCGCCTGGAGGTTCTTGCCTCAGCCGGCAGAACAGAGCCGACTCAGAATTGGCACAGACCGGGGGAATCCGACTGTCTACTTAAAACAAAGCATTGCTAGGGCCGCTGGTCGGTGCTGACGCAATGTGATTTGTGCCCAGTGCTCTGAATGTCAACGTGAAGAAATATAAAAAATCTCGGGTAGACGGCGAGAGTAACTATGACTCTATATGCGGTGCGACCGAGCCCGGACCAGCGTCGGGACCTTCCTGTGGAAAGCCACAGCTGTGCTTGTTTCCAAGGGCTTCGCGCCAGGAGGTTCTTGCTTCAGCCGGCAGAAAAGAGCCGACTCAGAACTGGCACAGACCGGGGGAATCCAACTGTCTAATTAAAACAAAGCATTGCTAGGGCCGCTGGTCGGTGCTGATGCAATGTGATTTGTGCCCAGTGCTCTTAATGTCAACGTCAAGAAATATAAAAAAAGGTCGGGTAGACGGCGAGAGTAACTATAACTCTATAAGAGGTGCGACCGAGCCCGGACCAGCGTCGGGACCTTCCTGTGGAAAGCCACCGCTGTTGTTTTCATGGGCTTCCCGCCTGGAGGTTCTTGCCTCAGCCGGCAGAACAGAGCCGACTCAGAACTGGCACAGACCGGGGGAATCCGACTGTCTACTTAAAACAAAGCATTGGTAGGGCTGCTTATCGGTGCTGACGCAATGTGATTTCTGCCCTGTGCTCCAAATTTCAACGTTAAGAAATATAAAAAAGCGCGGGTAAACAGCGGGAGTAGCTATGGCTATATAAGCGGTGCGGCCGAACCCGGACCAGAGTCGGGACCTTCCTGTGGAAAGCCACCACTGTTGTTTCCATGGGCTTCGCGCATAGAGGTTCTTGCTTCAGCCGGCAGAAAAGAGCTGACTCAGAACTGGCACAGACCGGGGAATCTGACTGTCTAATAAAAACAAAACATTGCGAGCGCCCCTGGTCGGTGCTGACGCAATGTGATTTCTGCCCTGTGCTCTAAATGTCAACGTGAAGAAATATAAAGAAGCGTGGGTAGGCGGCGGGATTAACTAAGACTCTATAAGCGGAGCGGCCGAGCAGGGACCAGCGTCGGGACCTTCCTGTGGAAAGCCACAGCTGTGCTAGTTTCCATGCGCTTCGCGCCTGGAGGTTCTTGCTTCAGCCGGCAGAACAGAGCCGACTCAGAACTGGCACAGACCGGGGGATCTGACTGTCTAATTAAAACAAAGCATTGCTAGGGCCGCTGGTCGGTGCTGACGCAATGTGATTTCTGCCCTGTGTCTAAATGTCAACGTGAAGAAATATAAAAAAAAGGTCGGGTAGACGGCAAGAGTAACTATGACTCTATAAGCGGTGCGTCCGAGCTCGGACCAGAGTCGGGACCTTCCTGTGGAAAGCCACCGCTGTTGTTTCCATGGGCTTCCCGCCTGGAGGTTCTTGCCTCAGCCGGCAGAACAGAGCCGACTCAGAACTGGCACAGATTAGGGGAATCCGACTGTCTAATTAAAACAAAGCATTGCTAGGGCCGCTGGTCGGTGCTGACGCAATGTGATTTGTGCCCAGTGCTCTAAATGTCAACGTGAAGAAATATAAAAAATCTCGGGTAGACGGCGAGAGTAACTATGACTCTATATGCTGTGCGACCGCGCCCGAACCAGCGTCGGGACCTTCCTGTGGAAAGCCACAGCTGTGCTTGTTTCCAAGGGCTTCGCGCCAGGAGGTTCTTGCTTCAGCTGGCAGAAAAGAGCCGACTCAGAACTGGCACAGACCGGGGGAATCCAACTGTCTAATTAAAACAAAGCATTGCTAGGGCCGCTGGTCGGTGCTGACGCATTGTGATTTCTGCCCTGTGCTCTGAATGTCAACGTGAAGAAATATAAAGAAGCGTGGGTAGACGGCGGGAGTACCTAAGACTCTATAAGCGGAGCGGCCGAGCAGGGACCAGCGTCGGGACCTTCCTGTGGAAAGCCACAGCTGTGCTAGTTTCCATGGGCTTCACGCCAGGAGGTTCTTGCTTCAGTCGGCAGAACAGAGCCGACTCAGAACTGGCACAGACCGGGGGAATCCGACTGTCTAATTAGAACAAAGCATTGCTAGGGCCGCTGGTTGGTGCTGATGCAATGTGATTCGTGCCAGTGCTCTGAATGTCAACGTGAAGAAATATAAAAAAGCGCGGGTAGACGGCGGGAGTAACTATGACTCTTTAAGCGGTACGACCTAGCCTGGACCAGCGTCGGGACCTTCCTGTGGAAAGCCACCGCCGTTGTTGTTTCCATGGGCTTCGCACATGGAGGTGCTTGCTTCAGCCGACAGAACAGAGGCGACTCAGAACTGGCACAGACCGCGGGAATCCGACTGTCTAATTAAAACAAAGCATTGCTACGGCCGCTGGTCGGTGCTGACGCAATGTGATTTGTGCCCAGTGCTCTAAATGTCAACGTGAAAAAATATAAAAAAAAGGTCGGGTAGACAGCGAGAGTAACTATGACTCTATAAGCGGAGCGGCCGTGCAGGGACCAGCGTCGGGACCTTCCTGTGCAAAGCCACAGCTGTGCTAGTTTCCATGGGCTTCGCGCCTGGAGGTTCTTGCCTCAGCCGGCAGAACAGAGCCGACTCAGAACTGGCACAGACCGGGGGAATCCGACTGTCTACTTAAAACAAAGCATTCCTAGGGCCGCTGGTCGGTGATGACGCAATGTGATTTGTGCCCAGTGCTCTGAATGTCAACGTCAAGAAATATAAAAAAGCGCGGGTAAACGGCGGGAGTTACTATGGCTCTATAAGCGGTGCGGCCGAACCCGGACAGGAGTCGGTACCTTCCTGTGGAAAGCCATCGCTGTTGTTTCCATTGGATTCCCGCCTGGAGGTTCTTGCCTCAGCCGGCAGAACAGAGCCGACTCAGAACTGGTACATACCGGGGGAATCCGACTGTCTACTTAAAACAAAGCATTGCTAGGGCCGCTGGTCGGTGCTGACGCAATGTGATTTGTGCCCAGTGCTCTGAATGTCAACGTGAAGAAATGTAAAAATATCGGGTAGACGGTGAGAGTAACTATGACTCTATACGCGGTGCGACCGAGCTCGGACCAGCGTCGGGACCTTCCTGTGGAAAGCCACAGCTGTGCTTGTTTCCAAGGGCTTCGCGCCAGGAGGTTCTTGCTTCAGCCGGCAGAAAAGAGCCGACTAAGAACTGGCACAGACCGGGGGAATCCGACTGTTTAATTAAAACAAAGCATTGCGAGCGCCGCTGGTCGGTGCTGACGCATTGTGATTTCTGCCCTGTGCTCTGAATGTCAACGTGAAGAAATATAAAGAAGCGTGGGTAGACGGCGGGAGTAACTAAGACTCTATAAGCAGAGCGGCCGAGCAGGGACCAGCGTCGGGACCTTCCTGTGGAAAGCCACAGCTGTGCTAGTTTCCATGGGCTTCACGCCAGGAGGTTCTTGCTTCAGCCGGCAGAACAGAATCGACTCAGAACTGGCACAGACCGGGAGAATCCGACTGTCTAATTAAAACAAATCATTGCGAGCACCGCTATGTGGTGCTTACGCAATGTGATTTCTGCCCTGTGCTCTAAATGTCAACGTACAGAAATATATGGAAAAGTGCGGGTAGACGGTGGGAGTAACTATGGCTCTATAAGCGGTGCAGCCGAGCCCGGACCAGCGTCGGAACCTTCCTGTGGACAGCCACAGCTGTACCTATTTCCATGGGCTTCGCGCCTGGAGGTTCTTGCTACAGCCGGCAGAACAGAGCCGACTCAGCACTGGCACAGACCAGGGGAACCCCACTGTCTACTCAAAACAAAGCATTGCTAGGGCCGCGGATCGGTGCTGACGCAATGTGACTTCTGCCCTGTGCTATAAATGTCAACGTGAAGAAATATAAAAAAGTGCGGGTAATCGGCGGGAGTAACTATGGCGCTATAAGCGGTGTGGCCGAGCCCGGACCAGCGTCAGGACCTTTCTGTGGAAAGCCACTGCTGTTGTTGTTTCCATGAGCTTCGCACATGGGGGGTTCTTGCTTCAGCCGGCAGAACAGAGGCGAATCAGAACTGGCACAGACAGGGGGAATCCGACTGTCTAATTAAAACAAAGCATTGCTAGGGCCGCAGGTTGGTTCTGACGCAATGTGATTCGTGCCCAGTGCTCTGAATGTCAACGTGAAGAAATATAAAAAAGTGCGGGTAGACGGCGGGAGCCACGATGACTCTATAAGCGGTACGACCAAGCCCGGACCAGCGTCGGGACCTTCCTGTGGAAAGCCACCGCTGTGCTTGTTTCCATGGGCTTCTAGCCAGGAGGTTCTTGCTTCAGCCGGCAGAAAAGAGCCGACTCAGAACTGGCACAGACCGGGGAATCTGACTGTCTAATAAAACAAAGCATTGCGAGCGCCGCTGGTCGGTGCTGACGCAATGTGATTTCTGACATGTGCTCTAAATGTCAACGTAAAGAAATATAAAAAAGCCCGGGTAAACGGCGGGAGTTACTATGGCTCTATGAGCGGTGCGGGCGAGCCCGGACCAGAGTCGGGACCTTCCTGTGGAAAGCCACCGCTGTTGTTGTTTTCATAGGCTTCCCGCCTGGAGGTTCTTGCCTCAGCCGGGAGACAGAGCCGACTCAGAACTGGCACAGACCGGGGGAATCCGACTGTTTAATTACAACAAAGCATTGCTAGGGCCGCTGGTCGGTGCTGACGCAATGTGATTCGTGCCCAGTGTTCTGAATGTCAACGTGAAGAAATACAAAAAAGCGCGGGTAGACGGCGGGAGTAACTATGGCTCTATAAGTGGTGCGGCCGAACCCGGACCAGAGTCGGGACCTTCCTGTGGAAAGCCACCGCTGTTGTTGTTTCCATGGGCTTCGCGCATGGAGGTTCTTGCTTCAGCCAGCATAACTGAAGCGACTCAGAACTGGCACAGACCGGTGGAATCCGACTGTCTAATTAAAACAAAGCATTCCTAGGGCCGCTGGTTCGTGCTGACGCAATGTGATTTGTGCCCAGTGCTCTGAATATCAACGTGAAGAAATATAAGAAAGCGCGGGTAGACGGCTGGAGTAACTATGACTTTTTAAGCGGTGCGACCGAGCGCGGTCAGCGTCGGGACCTTCCTGTGGAAAGCCATAGCTGTGCTTGTTTCCATGGGCTTCGCGCCAGGAGGTTCTTGCTTCAGCCGGCAGAAAAGAGCTGACTAAGAACTGGCACAGACCGGGAAATCTATTTAATTAAAACAAAGCATTGCGAGCGGCGCTGGTCGGTGCTCACGCAATGTGATTTCTGCCCTGTGCTCTAAATGTCAACGTGAAGAAATATAAAAAAGCACGGGTAAACGGTGGGAGTAACTATGGAACTATAAGCAGTGCGGCCTAGCCCGGACCAGCGTCGGGACCTTCCTGTGGAATGCCACAGCTGTGCTTGTTTCCATGGGCTTCGCGCCCGGAGGTTCTTGCTTCGGCCGGCAGAAAAGAGCCGACTCAGAACTGGCACAGACCGGGGGAATCCGACTGTGTAATTAAAACAAAGCATTGCTAGGGCCGCTGGTCGGTGCTGACGCAATGTGATTTGTGCCCAGTGTTCTGAATGTCAACGTAAAGAAATATAAAAAAGCGCGGGTAGACGGCGGGAGTAACTATGGCTCATAAGCGGTGTGGCCGAGCCCGGACCAGCGTCAGGACCTTTCTGTGGAAAGCCACTGCTGTGCTTGTTTCCAAGGGATTCGCGCCAGGAGGTTCTTTCTTCAGCCGGCAGAAAAGAGCCGACTAAGAACTGGCACAGACCGGGGGAATCCGACTGTTTAATTAAACCAAAGCATTGCGAGCGCCGCTGGTCGGTGCTGACGCATTGTGATTTCTGCCCTGTTCTCTGAATGTCAACGTGAAGAAATATAAAGAAGCGTGGGTAGACGGCGGGAGTACCTAAGACTCTATAAGCGGAGCGGCCGAGCAGGGACCAGCGTCGGGACCTTCCTGTGGAAAGCCACAGCTGTGCTAGTTTCCATGTGCTTCGCGCCCGGAGGTTCTTGCCTCAGCCGGCAGAACAGAGCCGACTCAGAACTGGCACAGACCGGGGGAATCCGACTGTCTACTTAAAGCAAAGCATTGCTAGGGCCGCTGGTCGGTGCTGACGCAATGTGATTTCTGCCCTGTGCTCTAAATTTCGACGTGAAGAAATATAAAAAAGCGCGGGTAAACGGCGGGAGTAACTATAGCTGTATAAGCAGTGCGGCCGAACCCGGACAGGAGTCGGTACCTTCCTGTGGAAAGCCACCGCTGTTGTTTCCATGGGATTCCCGCCTGGAGGTTCTTGCCTCAGCCGGCAGAACAGAGCCGACTCAGGACTGGCACAGACCGGGGGAATCCGACTGTCTACTTAAAACAAAGCATTCCTAGGGCCGCTGGTCGGTGATGACGCAATGTGATTTGTGCCCAGTGCTCTGAATGTCAACGTCAAGAAATATAAAAAAGCGCGGGTAAACGGCGGGAGTTACTATGGCTCTATAAGCGGTGCGGCCGAACCCGGACAGGAGTCGGTACCTTCCTGTGGAAAGCCACCGCTGTTGTTTCCATTGGATTCCCGCCTGGAGGTTCTTGCCTCAGCCGGCAGAACAGAGCCGACTCAGAACTGGTACATCCCGGGGGAATCCGACTGTCTACTTAAAACAAAGTATTGCTAGGGCCGCTGGTCGGTGCTGACGCATTGTGATTTGTGCCCAGTGCTCTGAATGTCAACGTGAAGAAATGTAAAAATATCGGGTAGACGGTGAGAGTAACTATGACTCTATACGCGGTGCGACCGAGCCCGGACCAGCGTCGGGACCTTCCTGTGGAAAGCCACAGCTGTGCTTGTTTCCAAGGGCTTCGCGCCAGGAGGTTCTTGCTTCAGCCGGCAGAAAAGAGCCGACTAAGAACTGGCACAGACCGGGGGAATCCGACTGTTTAATTAAAACAAAGCATTGCGAGCGCCGCTGGTCGGTGCTGACGCATTGTGATTTCTGCCCTGTGCTCTGAATGTCAACGTGAAGAAATATAAAGAAGCGTGGGTAGACGGCGGGAGTAACTAAGACTCTATAAGCGGAGCGGCCGAGCAGGGACCAGCGTCGGGACCTTCCTGTGGAAAGCCACAGCTGTGCTAGTTTCCATGGGCTTCACGCCAGGAGGTTCTTGCTTCAGCCGGCAGAACAGAGCCGACTCAGAACTGGCACAGACCGGGGGAATCCGACTGTCTAATTAAAACAAAGCATTGCTAGGGCCGCTGGTTGGTGCTGATGCAATGTGATTCGTGCCAGTGCTCTGAATGTCAACGTGAAGAAATATAAAAAAGCGCGGGTAGACGGCGGGAGTAACAATGACTCTATAAGCGGTACGACCTAGCCTGGACCAGCGTCGGGACCTTCCTGTGGAAAGCCACCGCTGTTGTTGTTTCCATGGGCTTCGCACATGGAGGTTCTTGCTTCAGCCGGCAGAACAGAGGCGACTCAGAACTGGCACAGACCGGGGGAATCCGACTGTGTAATTAAAACAAATCATTGCGAGCACCGCTGGGCGGTGCTTACGCAATGTGATTTCTGCCCTGTGCTCTAAATGTCAACGTACAGAAATATATGGAAAAGTGCGGGTAGACGGTGGGAGTAACTATGGCTCTATAAGCGGTGCAGCCGAGCCCGGACCAGCGTCGGAACCTTCCTGTGGACAGCCACAGCTGTACCTATTTCCATGGGCTTCGCGCCTGGAGGTTCTTGCTACAGCCGGCAGAACAGAGCCGACTCAGCACTGGCACAGACCAGGGAAACCCCACTGTCTACTCAAAACAAAGCATTGCTAGGGCCGCGGATCGGTGCTGACGCAATGTGACTTCTGCCCTGTGCTCTAAATGTCAACGTGAAGAAATATAAAAAGTGCGGGTAAACGGCGGGAGTAACTATGGCGCTATAAGCGGTGTGGCCGAGCCCGGACCAGCGTCAGGACCTTTCTGTGGAAAGCCACTGCTGTTGTTGTTTCCATGAGCTTCGCACATGGGGGGTTCTTGCTTCAGCCGGCAGAACAGAGGCGAATCAGAACTGGCACAGACAGGGGGAATCCGACTGTCTAATTAAAACAAAGCATTGCTAGGGCCGCAGGTTGGTTCTGACGCAATGTGATTCGTGCCCAGTGCTCTGAATGTCAACGTGAAGAAATATAAAAAAGTGCGGGTAGACGGCGGGAGTCACGATGACTCTATAAGCGGTACGACCTAGCCCGGACCAGCGTCGGGACCTTCCTGTGGAAAGCCACCGCTGTGCTTGTTTCCATGGGCTTCTAGCCAGGAGGTTCTTGCTTCAGCCGGTAGAAAAGAGCCGACTCAGAACTGGCACAGACCGGGGAATCTGACTGTCTAATAAAACAAAGCATTGCGAGCGCCGCTGGTCGGTGCTGACGCAATGTGATTTCTGACATGTGCTCTAAATGTCAACGTGAAGAAATATAAAAAAGCGCGGGTAAACGGCGGGAGTTACTATGGCTCTATGAGCGGTGCGGGCGAGCCCGGACCAGAGTCGGGACCTTCCTGTGGAAAGCCACCGCTGTTGTTGTTTTCATGGGCTTCCCGCCTGGAGGTTCTTGCCTCAGCCGGCAGAACAGAGCCGACTCAGAACTGGCACAGACCGGGGGAATCCGACTTTTTAATTACAACAAAGCATTGCTAGGGCCGCTGGTCGGTGCTGACGCAATGTGATTCGTGCCCAGTGTTCTGAATGTCAACGTGAAGAAATACAAAAAAGCGCGGGTAGACGGCGGGAGTAACTATGGCTCTATAAGTGGTGCGGCCGAACCCGGACCAGAGTCGGGACCTTCCTGTGGAAAGCCACCGCTGTTGTTGTTTCCATGGGCTTCGCGCATGGAGGTTCTTGCTTCAGCCAGCATAACTGAAGCGACTCAGAACTGGCACAGACCGGTGGAATCCGACTGTCTAATTAAAACAAAGCATTCCTAGGGCCGCTGGTTCGTGCTGACGCAATGTGATTTGTGCCCAGTGCTCTGAATGTCAACGTGAAGAAATATAAAAAAGCGCGGGTAGACGGCTGGAGTAACTATGACTTTTTAAGCGGTGCGACCGAGCGCGGTCAGCGTCGGGACCTTCCTGTGGAAAGCCATAGCTGTGCTTGTTTCCATGGGCTTCGCGCCAGGAGGTTCTTGCTTCAGCCGGCAGAAAAGAGCTGACTAAGAACTGGCACAGACCGGGAAATCTATTTAATTAAAACAAAGCATTGCGAGCGGCGCTGGTCGGTGCTCACGCAATGTGATTTCTGCCCTGTGCTCTAAATGTCAACGTGAAGAAATATAAAAAAGCGCGGGTAAACGGTGGGAGTAACTATGGCACTATAAGCAGTGCGGCCTAGCCCGGACCAGCGTCGGGACCTTCCTGTGGAATGCCACAGCTGTGCTTGTTTCCATGGGCTTCGCACACGGAGGTTCTTGCTTCGGCCGGCAGAAAAGAGCCGACTCAGAACTGGCACAGACCGGGGGAATCCGACTGTGTAATTAAAACAAAGCATTGCTAGGGCCGCTGGTCGGTGCTGACGCAATGTGATTTGTGCCCAGTGTTCTGAATGTCAACGTAAAGAAATATAAAAAAGCGCGGGTAGACGGCGGGAGTAACTATGGCTCTATAAGCGGTGTGGCCGAGCCCGGACCAGCGTCAGGACCTTTCTGTGGAAAGCCACTGCTGTGCTTGTTTCCAAGGGATTCGCGCCAGGAGGTTCTTTCTTCAGCCGGCAGAAAAGAGCCGACTAAGAACTGGCACAGACCGGGGGAATCCGACTGTTTAATTAAACCAAAGCATTGCGAGCGCCGCTGGTCGGTGCTGACGCATTGTGATTTCTGCCCTGTTCTCTGAATGTCAACGTGAAGAAATATAAAGAAGCGTGGGTAGACGGCGGGAGTACCTAAGACTCTATAAGCGGAGCGGCCGAGCAGGGACCAGCGTCGGGACCTTCCTGTGGAAAGCCACAGCTGTGCTAGTTTCCATGTGCTTCGCGCCCGGAGGTTCTTGCCTCAGCCGGCAGAACAGAGCCGACTCAGAACTGGCACAGACCGGGGGAATCCGACTGTCTACTTAAAGCAAAGCATTGCTAGGGCCGCTGGTCGGTGCTGACGCAATGTGATTTCTGCCCTGTGCTCTAAATTTCGACGTGAAGAAATATAAAAAAGCGCGGGTAAACGTCGGGAGTAACTATAGCTGTATAAGCAGTGCGGCCGAACCCGGACAGGAGTCGGTACCTTCCTGTGGAAAGCCACCGCTGTTGTTTCCATGGGATTCCCGCCTGGAGGTTCTTGCCTCAGCCGGCAGAACAGAGCCGACTCAGGACTGGCACAGACCGGGGGAATCCGACTGTCTACTTAAAACAAAGCATTCCTAGGGCCGCTGGTCGGTGATGACGCAATGTGATTTGTGCCCAGTGCTCTGAATGTCAACGTGAAGAAATACAAAAAAGCGCGGGTAGACGGCGGGAGTAACTATGGCTCTATAAGTGGTGCGGCCGAACCCGGACCAGAGTCGGGACCTTCCTGTGGAAAGCCACCGCTGTTGTTGTTTCCATGGGCTTCGCGCATGGAGGTTCTTGCTTCAGCCAGCATAACTGAAGCGACTCAGAACTGGCACAGACCGGTGGAATCCGACTGTCTAATTAAAACAAAGCATTCCTAGGGCCGCTGGTTCGTGCTGACGCAATGTGATTTGTGCCCAGTGCTCTGAATGTCAACGTGAAGAAATATAAAAAAGCGCGGGTAGACGGCTGGAGTAACTATGACTTTTTAAGCGGTGCGACCGAGCGCGGTCAGCGTCGGGACCTTCCTGTGGAAAGCCATAGCTGTGCTTGTTTCCATGGGCTTCGCGCCAGGAGGTTCTTGCTTCAGCCGGCAGAAAAGAGCTGACTAAGAACTGGCACAGACCGGGAAATCTATTTAATTAAAACAAAGCATTGCGAGCGGCGCTGGTCGGTGCTCACGCAATGTGATTTCTGCCCTGTGCTCTAAATGTCAACGTGAAGAAATATAAAAAAGCGCGGGTAAACGGTGGGAGTAACTATGACACTATAAGCAGTGCGGCCTAGCCCGGACCAGCGTCGGGACCTTCCTGTGGAATGCCACAGCTGTGCTTGTTTCCATGGGCTTCGCACACGGAGGTTCTTGCTTCGGCCGGCAGAAAAGAGCCGACTCAGAACTGGCACAGACCGGGGGAATCCGACTGTGTAATTAAAACAAAGCATTGCTAGGGCCGCTGGTCGGTGCTGACGCAATGTGATTTGTGCCCAGTGTTCTGAATGTCAACGTAAAGAAATATAAAAAAGCGCGGGTAGACGGCGGGAGTAACTATGGCTCTATAAGCGGTGTGGCCGAGCCCGGACCAGCGTCAGGACCTTTCTGTGGAAAGCCACTGCTGTGCTTGTTTCCAAGGGATTCGCGCCAGGAGGTTCTTTCTTCAGCCGGCAGAAAAGAGCCGACTAAGAACTGGCACAGACCGGGGGAATCCGACTGTTTAATTAAACCAAAGCATTGCGAGCGCCGCTGGTCGGTGCTGACGCATTGTGATTTCTGCCCTGTTCTCTGAATGTCAACGTGAAGAAATATAAAGAAGCGTGGGTAGACGGCGGGAGTACCTAAGACTCTATAAGCGGAGCGGCCGAGCAGGGACCAGCGTCGGGACCTTCCTGTGGAAAGCCACAGCTGTGCTAGTTTCCATGTGCTTCGCGCCCGGAGGTTCTTGCCTCAGCCGGCAGAACAGAGCCGACTCAGAACTGGCACAGACCGGGGGAATCCGACTGTCTACTTAAAGCAAAGCATTGCTAGGGCCGCTGGTCGGTGCTGACGCAATGTGATTTCTGCCCTGTGCTCTAAATTTCGACGTGAAGAAATATAAAAAAGCGCGGGTAAACGGCGGGAGTAACTATAGCTGTATAAGCAGTGCGGCCGAACCCGGACAGGAGTCGGTACCTTCCTGTGGAAAGCCACCGCTGTTGTTTCCATGGGATTCCCGCCTGGAGGTTCTTGCCTCAGCCGGCAGAACAGAGCCGACTCAGGACTGGCACAGACCGGGGGAATCCGACTGTCTACTTAAAACAAAGCATTCCTAGGGCCGCTGGTCGGTGATGACGCAATGTGATTTGTGCCCAGTGCTCTGAATGTCAACGTCAAGAAATATAAAAAAGCGCGGGTAAACGGCGGGAGTTACTATGGCTCTATAAGCGGTGCGGCCGAACCCGGACAGGAGTCGGTACCTTCCTGTGGAAAGCCACCGCTGTTGTTTCCATTGGATTCCCGCCTGGAGGTTCTTGCCTCAGCCGGCAGAACAGAGCCGACTCAGAACTGGTACATCCCGGGGGAATCCGACTGTCTACTTAAAACAAAGTATTGCTAGGGCCGCTGGTCGGTGCTGACGCATTGTGATTTGTGCCCAGTGCTCTGAATGTCAACGTGAAGAAATGTAAAAATATCGGGTAGACGGTGAGAGTAACTATGACTCTATACGCGGTGCGACCGAGCCCGGACCAGCGTCGGGACCTTCCTGTGGAAAGCCACAGCTGTGCTTGTTTCCAAGGGCTTCGCGCCAGGAGGTTCTTGCTTCAGCCGGCAGAAAAGAGCCGACTAAGAACTGGCACAGACCGGGGGAATCCGACTGTTTAATTAAAACAAAGCATTGCGAGCGCCGCTGGTCGGTGCTGACGCATTGTGATTTCTGCCCTGTGCTCTGAATGTCAACGTGAAGAAATATAAAGAAGCGTGGGTAGACGGCGGGAGTAACTAAGACTCTATAAGCGGAGCGGCCGAGCAGGGACCAGCGTCGGGACCTTCCTGTGGAAAGCCACAGCTGTGCTAGTTTCCATGGGCTTCACGCCAGGAGGTTCTTGCTACAGCCGGCAGAACAGAGCCGACTCAGAACTGGCACAGACCGGGGGAATCCGACTGTCTAATTAAAACAAAGCATTGCTAGGGCCGCTGGTTGGTGCTGATGCAATGTGATTCGTGCCAGTGCTCTGAATGTCAACGTGAAGAAATATAAAAAAGCGCGGGTAGACGGCGGGAGTAACAATGACTCTATAAGCGGTACGACCTAGCCTGGACCAGCGTCGGGACCTTCCTGTGGAAAGCCACCGCTGTTGTTGTTTCCATGGGCTTCGCACATGGAGGTTCTTGCTTCAGCCGGCAGAACAGAGGCGACTCAGAACTGGCACAGACCGGGGGAATCCGACTGTGTAATTAAAACAAATCATTGCGAGCACCGCTGGGCGGTGCTTACGCAATGTGATTTCTGCCCTGTGCTCTAAATGTCAACGTACAGAAATATATGGAAAAGTGCGGGTAGACGGTGGGAGTAACTATGGCTCTATAAGCGGTGCAGCCGAGCCCGGACCAGCGTCGGAACCTTCCTGTGGACAGCCACAGCTGTACCTATTTCCATGGGCTTCGCGCCTGGAGGTTCTTGCTACAGCCGGCAGAACAGAGCCGACTCAGCACTGGCACAGACCAGGGAAACCCCACTGTCTACTCAAAACAAAGCATTGCTAGGGCCGCGGATCGGTGCTGACGCAATGTGACTTCTGCCCTGTGCTCTAAATGTCAACGTGAAGAAATATAAAAAGTGCGGGTAAACGGCGGGAGTAACTATGGCGCTATAAGCGGTGTGGCCGAGCCCGGACCAGCGTCAGGACCTTTCTGTGGAAAGCCACTGCTGTTGTTGTTTCCATGAGCTTCGCACATGGGGGGTTCTTGCTTCAGCCGGCAGAACAGAGGCGAATCAGAACTGGCACAGACAGGGGGAATCCGACTGTCTAATTAAAACAAAGCATTGCTAGGGCCGCAGGTTGGTTCTGACGCAATGTGATTCGTGCCCAGTGCTCTGAATGTCAACGTGAAGAAATATAAAAAAGTGCGGGTAGACGGCGGGAGTCACGATGACTCTATAAGCGGTACGACCTAGCCCGGACCAGCGTCGGGACCTTCCTGTGGAAAGCCACCGCTGTGCTTGTTTCCATGGGCTTCTAGCCAGGAGGTTCTTGCTTCAGCCGGTAGAAAAGAGCCGACTCAGAACTGGCACAGACCGGGGAATCTGACTGTCTAATAAAACAAAGCATTGCGAGCGCCGCTGGTCGGTGCTGACGCAATGTGATTTCTGACATGTGCTCTAAATGTCAACGTGAAGAAATATAAAAAAGCGCGGGTAAACGGCGGGAGTTACTATGGCTCTATGAGCGGTGCGGGCGAGCCCGGACCAGAGTCGGGACCTTCCTGTGGAAAGCCACCGCTGTTGTTGTTTTCATGGGCTTCCCGCCTGGAGGTTCTTGCCTCAGCCGGCAGAACAGAGCCGACTCAGAACTGGCACAGACCGGGGGAATCCGACTTTTTAATTACAACAAAGCATTGCTAGGGCCGCTGGTCGGTGCTGACGCAATGTGATTCGTGCCCAGTGTTCTGAATGTCAACGTGAAGAAATACAAAAAAGCGCGGGTAGACGGCGGGAGTAACTATGGCTCTATAAGTGGTGCGGCCGAACCCGGACCAGAGTCGGGACCTTCCTGTGGAAAGCCACCGCTGTTGTTGTTTCCATGGGCTTCGCGCATGGAGGTTCTTGCTTCAGCCAGCATAACTGAAGCGACTCAGAACTGGCACAGACCGGTGGAATCCGACTGTCTAATTAAAACAAAGCATTCCTAGGGCCGCTGGTTCGTGCTGACGCAATGTGATTTGTGCCCAGTGCTCTGAATGTCAACGTGAAGAAATATAAAAAAGCGCGGGTAGACGGCTGGAGTAACTATGACTTTTTAAGCGGTGCGACCGAGCGCGGTCAGCGTCGGGACCTTCCTGTGGAAAGCCATAGCTGTGCTTGTTTCCATGGGCTTCGCGCCAGGAGGTTCTTGCTTCAGCCGGCAGAAAAGAGCTGACTAAGAACTGGCACAGACCGGGAAATCTATTTAATTAAAACAAAGCATTGCGAGCGGCGCTGGTCGGTGCTCACGCAATGTGATTTCTGCCCTGTGCTCTAAATGTCAACGTGAAGAAATATAAAAAAGCGCGGGTAAACGGTGGGAGTAACTATGGCACTATAAGCAGTGCGGCCTAGCCCGGACCAGCGTCGGGACCTTCCTGTGGAATGCCACAGCTGTGCTTGTTTCCATGGGCTTCGCACACGGAGGTTCTTGCTTCGGCCGGCAGAAAAGAGCCGACTCAGAACTGGCACAGACCGGGGGAATCCGACTGTGTAATTAAAACAAAGCATTGCTAGGGCCGCTGGTCGGTGCTGACGCAATGTGATTTGTGCCCAGTGTTCTGAATGTCAACGTAAAGAAATATAAAAAAGCGCGGGTAGACGGCGGGAGTAACTATGGCTCTATAAGCGGTGTGGCCGAGCCCGGACCAGCGTCAGGACCTTTCTGTGGAAAGCCACTGCTGTTGTTTCCATGAGCTTCGCACATGGGGGGTTCTTGCTTCAGCCGGCATAACAGAAGCGACTCAGAACTGGCACAGACCGGGGGAATCCGACTGTCTAATTAAAACAAAACATTGCTCGGGCCGCTGGTCGGTGCTGACGCATTGTGATTTGTGCACAGTGCTCTGAATGTCAACGTAAAGAAATATAAAAAAGCGCGGGTAGACGGCGGGAGTGACTATTACTCTATAAGCAGTGCGACCGAGCCTGGACCAGCGTCGGGACCTTCCTGTGGAAAGCCACTGCTGTTGTTGTTTCAATGGGGTTCGCGCATGGAATTCTTGCTTCAGCCGGCATAACCGACGCGACTCGGAACTGGCACAGACCGGGGGAATCCGACTGTGTAATTAAAACAAAGCATTGCTAGGGCCGCTGGTTGGTGCTGACGCAATGCGATTTGTGCCCAGTGCTCTGAATGTCAACGTGAAGAAATATAAAAAAGCCCGTGTAGACGGCGGGAGTAACTATGACTCTGTAAACGGAGCGACCGAGCCCGGACCAGCGTCGGGACTTTCCTGTGGAAAGCCACCGCTGTTGTTTCCATGGGCTTCGCGCATGGAGGTTCTTGCTTCCGCCGGCAGAACAGAGGCGACTCAGAACTGGCACAGACCGGGGGAATCCGAGTGTCTCATTAAAACAAAGCAGTGCTAGGGCCGCTGGTCGGTGCTGACGCAATGTGTTTTGTGCCCAGTGCTCTGAATGTCAACGTGAAGAATTATAAAAAAGCTCGGGTAGAGGGCGGAAGTAACTCTGACTCTATAAGCGGTATGACCTAGCCCGGACCAGCGTCGGGACCTTCCTGTGGAAAGACACCGCTGTGGTTGTTTCCATGGGCTTCGCGCATGGAGGTTCTTGCTTAAGCCGGCAGAACAGAAGCCACTCAGAACTGGCACAGACCGGTGGAATCCGACTGTCTAATTAAAACAAAGCATTCCTAGGGCCGCTGGTTCGTGCTGACGCAATGTGATTTGTGCCCAGTGCTCTGAATGTCAACGTGAAGAAATATAAAAAAGCGCGGGTAGACGGCTGGAGTAACTATGACTCTGTAAGCGGAGCGACCGAGCCCGGACCAGCGTCGGGACCTTCCTGTGGAAAGCCACCGCTGTTGTTTCCGTGGGCTTCGCACATGGAGGTTCTTGCTTCAGCCGGCAGAACAGAGGCGACTCAGAACTGGCACAGACCGGGGGAATCCGACTGTGTAATTAAAACAAAGCATTGCTAGGGCCGCTGGTCGGTGCTGACGCAATGTGATTCGTGCCCAGTGTTCTGAATGTCAACGTAAAGAAATATAAAAAAGCGCGGGTAGACGGCAGGAGTAACTATGGCTCTATAAGCGGTGTGGCCGAGCCCGGACCAGCGTCAGGACCTTTCTGTGGAAAGCCACTGCTGTTGTTGTTTCCATGAGCTTCGCACATGGGGGGTTCTTGCTTCAGCCAGCAGAACAGAGGCGACTCAGAACTGGCACAGACAGGGGGAATCCGACTGTCTAATTAAAAAAATCATTGCTAGGGCCGCAGCTTGGTTCTGACGCAATGTGATTCGTGCCCAGTGCTCTGAATGTCAACGTGAAGAAATATAAAAAAGTGCGGGTAGACGGCGGGAGTAACGATGACTCTATAAGCGGTACGACATAGCCCGGACCAGCGTCGGGACCTTCCTGTGGAAAGCCACCGCTGTTGTTGTTTCCATGGGCTTCGCGCATGAAGGTTCTTGCTTCAGCCGGCAGAACAGAGCCGACTCAGTACTGGCACAGACCGGGGGAATCCGACTGTCTAATTAAAACAAAACATTGCTAGGGCCGCTGGTCGGTGCTGATGCAATGTGATTTGTGCCCAGTGCTCTAAATGTCAACGCGAAGAAATATAAACAAAATGTCGGGTAGACAGCGAGAGTAACTATGACTCTATAAGCGGAGCGGCCGAGCAGAGGCCAGCGTCGGGACCTTCCTGTGGAAAGCCACAGCTGTGCTAGTTTCCATGGGCTTCGCGCCTGGAGGTTCTTGCCTCAGCCGGCAGTTCAGAGCCGACTCAGAACTGGCACAGACCGGGGGAATCCGACTGTCTACTTAAAACAAAGCATTGCTAGGGCCGCTGGTCGGTGCTGACGCAATGTGATTTCTGCCCTGTGCTCTAAATTTCGACGTGAAGAAATATAAAAAAGCGCGGGTAAACGGCGGGAGTAACTATGGCTCTATAAGCGGTGTGGCCGAGCCCTTACCAGCGTCGGGACCTTTCTGTGGAAAGCCACTGCTGTTGTTGTTTCCATGGGCTTCGTGCATGGAGGTTCTTGCTTCAGCCGGCATAACAGAAGCGACTCAGAACTGGCACAGACCGGGGGAATCCGACTGTCTAATTAAAACAAAACATTGCTAGGGCCGCTGGTCGGTGCTGACGCATTCTGATTTGTGCACAGTGCTCTGAATGTCAACGTAAAGAAATATAAAAAAGCGCGGGTAGACGGCGGGAGTGACTATGACTCTATAAGCAGTGCGACCGAGCTTTTACCAGCGTCGGGACCTTCCTGTGGAAAGCCACCGCTGTTGTTGTTTCCATGGGCTTCGCGCATGGAGGTTCTTGCTTCAGCCGGCATAACCGACGCGACTCAGAACTGGCACAGATAGGGGGAATCCGACTGTGTAATTAAACCAAAGCATTGCTAGGGCCGCTGGTCGTGCTGACGCAATGTGTTTTGTGCCCAGTGCTCTGAATGTCAACGTGAAGAATTATAAAAAAGCTCGGGTAGAGGGCGGAAGTAACTCTGACTCTATAAGCGGTACGACCTAGCCCGGACAGGCGTCGGGACCTTCCAGTGGAAAGCCACCGCTGTTGTTGTTTCCATGGGCTTCGCGCATGGAGGTTCTTGCTTCAGCCGGCAGAACAGAGCCGACTTAGAACTGGCCCAGACCGGGGGAATCCGACTGTCTAATTAAAACAAATCATTGCGAGCACCGCTGGGCGGTGCTTACGCAATGTGATTTTTGCCCTGTGCTCTAAATGTCAACGTACAGAAATATATGGAAAAGTGCGGGTAGACGGCGAGAGTAACTATGGCTCTATAAGCGGTGCAGCCGAGCCCGGACCAGCGTCGGAACCTTCCTGTGGACAGCCACAGCTGTACCTATTTCCATGGGCTTCGCGCCTGGAGGTTCTTGCTGCAGCCGGCAGAACAGAGCCGACTCAGCACTGGCACAGACCAGGGGAACCCCACTGTCTACTCAAAACAAAGCATTGCTAGGGCCGCGGATCGGTGCTGACGCAATGTGACTTCTGCCCTGTGCTCTAAATGTCAACGTGAAGAAATATAAAAAAGTGCGGGTAAACGGCGGGAGTAACTATAGCGCTATAAGCGGTGTGGCCGAGCCCGGACCAGCGTCAGGACCTTTCTGTGGAAAGCCACTGCTGTTGTTGTTTCCATGAGCTTCGCACATGGGGGGTTCTTGCTTCAGCCGGCAGAACAGAGGCGAATCAGAACTGGCACAGACCGGGGGAATCCGACTGTCTAATTAAAACAAAACATTGCTAGGGCCGCTGGTCGGTGCTGACGCATTGTGATTTGTGCACAGTGCTCTGAATGTCAACGTAAAGAAATATAAAAAAGCGCGGGTAGACGGCGGGAGTAACTATGACTCTGTAAACGGCGCGACCGAGCCCGGACCAGCGTCGGGACTTTCCTGTGGAAAGCCACCGCTGTTGTTTCCATGGGCTTCGCGCATGGAGGTTCTTGCTTCCGCCGGCAGAACAGAGGCGACTCAGAACTGGCCCAGACCGGGGGAATCCGACTGTCTAATTAAAACAAATCATTGCAAGCACCGCTGGGCGGTGCTTACGCAATGTGATTTCTGCCCTGTGCTCTAAATGTCAACGTAAAGAAATATATGGAAACGTGCGGGTAGACGGCGGGAGTAACTATGGCTTTATAAGCGGTGCAGCCGAGCGATGACCAGCGTCGGAACCTTCATGTGGACAGCCACAGCTGTACCTATTTCCATGGGCTGCGCGCCTGGATGTTCTTGCTACAGCCGGCAGAACAGAGCCGACTCAGCACTGGCACAGACCAGGGGAACCCCACTGTCTACTCAAAACAAAGCATTGCTAGGGCCGCTGATCGGTGCTGACGCAATGTGACTTCTGCCCTGTGCTCTAAATGTACGTGAAGAAATATAAAAAAGTACGGGTAAACGGCGGGAGTAACAATGACTCTATAAGCGGTGTGGCCGAGCCCGGACCAGCGTCAGGACCTTCCTGTGGAAAGCCACCGCTGTTGTTGTTTCCATGGGCTTCGCGCATGGAGGTTCTTGCTTCAGCCGGCAGAACAGAGGCGACTCAGAACTGGCACAGACCGGGAGAATCCGACTGTCTAATTAAAACAAAACATTGCTAGGGCCGCTGGTCGGTGCTGACGCATTGTGATTTGTGCACAGTGCTCTGAATGTCAACGTAAAGAAATATAAAAAAGCGCGGGTAGACGGCGGGAGTGACTATGACTCTATAAGCAGTGCGACCGAGCTTGGACCAGCGTCGGGACCTTCCTGTGGAAAGCCACTGCTGCTGTTGTTTCAATGGGCTTCGCGCATGGAATTCTTGCTTCAGCCGGCATAACCGACGCGACTCAGAACTGGCACAGATAGGGGGAATCCGACTGTGTAATTAAAACAAAGCATTGCTAGGGCCGCTGGTCGTGCTGACGCAATGTGTTTTGTGCCCAGTGCTCTGAATGTCAACGTGAAGAATTATAAAAAAGCTCGGGTAGAGGGCGGAAGTAACTCTGACTCTATAAGCGGTACGACCTAGCCCGGACAGGCGTCGGGACCTTCCAGTGGAAAGCCACCGCTGTTGTTGTTTCCATGGGCTTCGCGCATGGAGGTTCTTGCTTCAGCCGGCAGAACAGAGCCGACTTAGAACTGGCCCAGACCGGGGGAATCCGACTGTCTAATTAAAACAAATCATTGCGAGCACCGCTGGGCGGTGCTTACGCAATGTGATTTTTGCCCTGTGCTCTAAATGTCAACGTACAGAAATATATGGAAAAGTGCGGGTAGACGGCGAGAGTAACTATGGCTCTATAAGCGGTGCAGCCGAGCCCGGACCAGCGTCGGAACCTTCCTGTGGACAGCCACAGCTGTACCTATTTCCATGGGCTTCGCGCCTGGAGGTTCTTGCTGCAGCCGGCAGAACAGAGCCGACTCAGCACTGGCACAGACCAGGGGAACCCCACTGTCTACTCAAAACAAAGCATTGCTAGGGCCGCGGATCGGTGCTGACGCAATGTGACTTCTGCCCTGTGCTCTAAATGTCAACGTGAAGAAATATAAAAAAGTGCGGGTAAACGGCGGGAGTAACTATAGCGCTATAAGCGGTGTGGCCGAGCCCGGACCAGCGTCAGGACCTTTCTGTGGAAAGCCACTGCTGTTGTTGTTTCCATGAGCTTCGCACATGGGGGGTTCTTGCTTCAGCCGGCAGAACAGAGGCGAATCAGAACTGGCACAGACCGGGGGAATCCGACTGTCTAATTAAAACAAAACATTGCTAGGGCCGCTGGTCGGTGCTGACGCATTGTGATTTGTGCACAGTGCTCTGAATGTCAACGTAAAGAAATATAAAAAAGCGCGGGTAGACGGCGGGAGTAACTATGACTCTGTAAACGGCGCGACCGAGCCCGGACCAGCGTCGGGACTTTCCTGTGGAAAGCCACCGCTGTTGTTTCCATGGGCTTCGCGCATGGAGGTTCTTGCTTCCGCCGGCAGAACAGAGGCGACTCAGAACTGGCCCAGACCGGGGGAATCCGACTGTCTAATTAAAACAAATCATTGCAAGCACCGCTGGGCGGTGCTTACGCAATGTGATTTCTGCCCTGTGCTCTAAATGTCAACGTAAAGAAATATATGGAAACGTGCGGGTAGACGGCGGGAGTAACTATGGCTTTATAAGCGGTGCAGCCGAGCGATGACCAGCGTCGGAACCTTCATGTGGACAGCCACAGCTGTACCTATTTCCATGGGCTGCGCGCCTGGATGTTCTTGCTACAGCCGGCAGAACAGAGCCGACTCAGCACTGGCACAGACCAGGGGAACCCCACTGTCTACTCAAAACAAAGCATTGCTAGGGCCGCTGATCGGTGCTGACGCAATGTGACTTCTGCCCTGTGCTCTAAATGTACGTGAAGAAATATAAAAAAGTACGGGTAAACGGCGGGAGTAACAATGACTCTATAAGCGGTGTGGCCGAGCCCGGACCAGCGTCAGGACCTTCCTGTGGAAAGCCACCGCTGTTGTTGTTTCCATGGGCTTCGCGCATGGAGGTTCTTGCTTCAGCCGGCAGAACAGAGGCGACTCAGAACTGGCACAGACCGGGAGAATCCGACTGTCTAATTAAAACAAAGCATTGCTAGGGCCGCTGGTCGGTGCTGACGGAATGTGATATGTGCACAGTGCTCTGAATGTCAAAGTGAAGAAATATAAAAAAGCGCGGGTAGACGGCGGGAGTAACTATAACTCTATAAGCGGTGCGACCGAGCCCGGACCAGCGTCGGGACCTTCCTGTGGAAAGCCACCGCTGTTGTTGTTTCCATGGGCTTCGCGCATGGAGGTTCTTGCTTCAGCCGGCATAACAGAAGCGACTCAGAACTGGCACAGAGCGGCGGAATCCGACTGTCTAATTAAAATAAAGCATTGCAAGGGCCGCTGGTCGGTGCTGACGCAATGTGATTTCTGCCCTGTGCTCTAAATATCATCGTGAAGAAATATATAAAAAAGGACGGGTAGACGGCGAGAGTAACTATGACTCTGTAAGCGGAGCGACCGAGCCCGGACCAGCGTCGGGACCTTCCTGTGGAAAGCCACCGCTGTTGTTGTTTCCATGGGCTTCGCGCATGGAGGTTCTTGCTTCAGCCGGCAGAACAGAGGCGACTCAGAACTGGCACAGACCAGGAGAATCCGACTGTCTAATTGAAACAAAGCATTGCAAGGGCCGGTGGTCGGTGCTGATGCAATGTGATTTGTGCACAGTGCTCTGAATGTCAACGTAAAGAAATATAAAAAAGCGCGGGTAGACGGCGGGAGTAACTATAACTCTGTAAGCGGAGCGACCGAGCCCGGACCAGCGTCGGGACCTTCCTGTGGAAAGCCACCGCTGTTGTTTCTATGGGCTTCGCACCTTGGAGGTTCTTGCTTCAGCCGGCAGAACAGAGGCGACTCAGAACTGGCACAGACCGGGGGAATCCGACTGTTTAATTAAAACAAAGCATTGCTAGGGCCGCTGGTCGGTGCTGACGGAATGTGATTTGTGCACAGTGCTCTGAATGTCAACGTGAAGAAATATAAAAAAGCGCGGGTAGACGGCGGGAGTAACTATAACTCTATAAGCGGTGCGACCGAGCCCGGACCAGCGTCGGGACCTTCCTGTGGAAAGCCACCCCTGTTGTTGTTTCCATGGGCTTCGCGCATGGAGGTTCTTGCTTCAGCCGGCATAACAGAAGCGACTCAGAACTGGCACAGACCGGGGGAATCCGACTGTCTAATTAAAACAAAGCATTGCAAGGGCCGCTGGTCGGTGCTGACGCAATGTGATTTCTGCCCTGTGCTCTAAATATCATCGTGAAGAAATATATAAAAAAGGTCGGGTAGACGGCGAGAGTAACTATAACTCTGCAAGCGGAGCGACCAAGCCCGGACCAGCGTCGGGACCTTCCTGTGGAAAGCCACCACTGTTGTTGTTTCCATGGGCTTCGCGCATGGACGTTCTTGCTTCAGCCGGCAGAACAGAGTTGACTCAGAACTGGCACAGACCAGGGGAATCCGACTGTCTAATTGAAACAAAGCATTCCTAGGGCCGCTGGTTCGTGCTGACGCAATGTGTTTTGTGCCCAGTGCTCTGAATGTCAACGTGAAGAATTATAAAAAAGCTCGGGTAGAGGGTGGAAGTAACTCTGACTCTATAAGCGGTACGACCTAGCCCGGACAGGCGTCGGGACCTTCCAGTGGAAAGCCACCGCTGTTGTTGTTTCCATGGGCTTCGCGCATGGAGGTTCTTGCTTCAGCCGGCAGAACAGAGCCGACTTAGAACTGGCCCAGACCGGGGGAATCCGACTGTCTAATTAAAACAAATCATTGCGAGCACCGCTGGGCGGTGCTTACGCAATGTGATTTCTGCCCTGTGCTCTAAATGTCAACGTACAGAAATATATGGAAAAGTGCGGGTAGACGGCGAGAGTAACTATGGCTCTATAAGCGGTGCAGCCGAGCCCGGACCAGCGTCGGAACCTTCCTGTGGACAGCCACAGCTGTACCTATTTCCATGGGCTTCGCGCCTGGAGGTTCTTGCTGCAGCCGGCAGAACAGAGCCGACTCAGCACTGGCACAGACCAGGGGAACCCCACTGTCTACTCAAAACAAAGCATTGCTAGGGCCGCGGATCGGTGCTGACGCAATGTGACTTCTGCCCTGTGCTCTAAATGTCAACGTGAAGAAATATAAAAAAGTGCGGGTAAACGGCGGGAGTAACTATAGCGCTATAAGCGGTGTGGCCGAGCCCGGACCAGCGTCAGGACCTTTCTGTGGAAAGCCACTGCTGTTGTTGTTTCCATGAGCTTCGCACATGGGGGGTTCTTGCTTCAGCCGGCAGAACAGAGGCGAATCAGAACTGGCACAGACCGAGGAATCCGACTGTCTAATTAAAACAAAACATTGCTAGGGCCGCTGGTCGGTGCTGACGCATTGTGATTTGTGCACAGTGCTCTGAATGTCAACGTAAAGAAATATAAAAAAGCGCGGGTAGACGGCGGGAGTAACTATGACTCTGTAAACGGCGCGACCGAGCCCGGACCAGCGTCGGGACTTTCCTGTGGAAAGCCACCGCTGTTGTTTCCATGGGCTTCGCGCATGGAGGTTCTTGCTTCCGCCGGCAGAACAGAGGCGACTCAGAACTGGCCCAGACCGGGGGAATCTGACTGTCTAATTAAAACAAATCATTGCGAGCACCGCTGGGCGGTGCTTACGCAATGTGATTTCTGCCCTGTGCTCTAAATGTCAACGTAAAGAAATATATGGAAAAGTGCGGGTAGACGGCGTGAGTAACTATGGCTCTATAAGCGGTGCAGCCGAGCGATGACCAGCGTCGGAACCTTCCTGTGGACAGCCACAGCTGTACCTATTTCCATGGGCTGCGCGCCTGGATGTTCTTGCTACAGCCGGCAGAACAGAGCCGACTCAGCACTGGCACAGACCAGGGGAACCCCACTGTCTACTCAAAACAAAGCATTGCTAGGGCCGCTGATCGGTGCTGACGCAATGTGACTTCTGCCCTGTGCTCTAAATGTACGTGAAGAAATATAAAAAAGTACGGGTAAACGGCGGGAGTAACAATGACTCTATAAGCGGTGTGGCCGAGCCCGGTCCAGCGTCAGGAGCTTCCTGTGGAAAGCCACCGCTGTTGTTGTTTCCATGGGCTTCGCGCATGGAGGTTCTTGCTTCAGCCGGCAGAACAGAGGCGACTCAGAACAGGCACAGACCGGGGGATCTGACTGTCTAATTTAAACAAAGCATTGCAAGGGCCGCTGGTCGGTGCTGACGCAATGTGATTTCTGCCCTGTGCTCTAAATATCATCGTGAAGAAATATATAAAAAAGGTCGGGTAGACCGCGAGAGTAACTATAACTCTGTAAGCGGAGCGACCGAGCCCGGACCAGCGTCGGGACCTTCCTGTGGAAAGCCACCGCTGTTGTTGTTTCCATGGGCTTCGCGCATGGAGGTTCTTGCTTCAGCCGGCAGAACAGAGGCGACTCAGAACTGGCACAGACCGGGAGAATCCGACTGTCTAATTAAAACAAAGCATTGCTAGGGCCGCTGGTCGGTGCTGACGGAATGTGATTTGTGCACAGTGCTCTGAATGTCAAAGTGAAGAAATATAAAAAAGCGCGGGTAGACGGCGGGAGTAACTATAACTCTATAAGCGGTGCGACCGAGCCCGGACCAGCGTCGGGACCTTCCTGTGGAAAGCCACCGCTGTTGTTGTTTCCATGGGCTTCGCGCATGGAGGTTCTTGCTTCAGCCGGCATAACAGAAGCGACTCAGAACTGGCACAGAGCGGCGGAATCCGACTGTCTAATTAAAATAAAGCATTGCAAGGGCCGCTGGTCGGTGCTGACGCAATGTGATTTCTGCCCTGTGCTCTAAATATCATCGTGAAGAAATATATAAAAAAGGACGGGTAGACGGCGAGAGTAACTATGACTCTGTAAGCGGAGCGACCGAGCCCGAAACAGCGTCGGGACCTTCCTGTGGAAAGCCACCGCTGTTGTTGTTTCCATGGGCTTCGCGCATGGAGGTTCTTGCCTCAGCCGGCAGAACAGAGGCGACTCAGAACTGGCACAGACCGGGAGAATCCGACTGTCTAATTGAAACAAAGCATTGCAAGGGCCGCTGGTCGGTGCTGATGCAATGTGATTTGTGCACAGTGCTCTGAATGTCAACGTAAAGAAATATAAAAAAGCGCGGGTAGACGGCGGGAGTAACTATAACTCTGTAAGCGGAGCGACCGAGCCCGGACCAGCGTCGGGACCTTCCCGTGGAAAGCCACCGCTGTTGTTTCTATGGGCTTCGCACCTTGGAGGTTCTTGCTTCAGCCGGCAGAACAGAGGCGACTCAGAACTGGCACAGACCGGGGGAATCCGACTGTCTAATTAAAACAAAGCATTGCGAGCACCGCTGGGCGGTGCTTACGCAATGTGATTTCTGCCCTGTGCTCTAAATGTCAACGTAAAGAAATATATGGAAAAGTGCGGGTAGACGGCGGGAGTAACTATGGCTCTATAAGCGGTGCAGCCGAGCGATGACCAGCGTCGGAACCTTCCTGTGGACAGCCACAGCTGTACCTATTTCCATGGGCTGCGCGCCTGGATGTTCTTGCTACAGCCGGCAGAACAGAGCCGACTCAGCACTGGCACAGACCAGGGGAACCCCACTGTCTACTCAAAACAAAGCATTGCTAGGGCCGCTGATCGGTGCTGACGCAATGTGACTTCTGCCCTGTGCTCTAAATGTACGTGAAGAAATATAAAAAAGTACGGGTAAACGGCGGGAGTAACAATGACTCTATAAGCGGTGTGGCCGAGCCCGGTCCAGCGTCAGGAGCTTCCTGTGGAAAGCCACCGCTGTTGTTGTTTCCATGGGCTTCGCGCATGGAGGTTCTTGCTTCAGCCGGCAGAACAGAGGCGACTCAGAACTGGCACAGACCGGGGGATCTGACTGTCTAATTTAAACAAAGCATTGCAAGGGCCGCTGGTCGGTGCTGACGCAATGTGATTTCTGCCCTGTGCTCTAAATATCATCGTGAAGAAATATATAAAAAAGGTCGGGTAGACCGCGAGAGTAACTATAACTCTGTAAGCGGAGCGACCGAGCCCGGACCAGCGTCGGGACCTTCCTGTGGAAAGCCACCGCTGTTGTTGTTTCCATGGGCTTCGCGCATGGAGGTTCTTGCTTCAGCCGGCAGAACAGAGGCGACTCAGAACTGGCACAGACCGGGAGAATCCGACTGTCTAATTAAAACAAAGCATTGCTAGGGCCGCTGGTCGGTGCTGACGGAATGTGATTTGTGCACAGTGCTCTGAATGTCAAAGTGAAGAAATATAAAAAAGCGCGGGTAGACGGCGGGAGTAACTATAACTCTATAAGCGGTGCGACCGAGCCCGGACCAGCGTCGGGACCTTCCTGTGGAAAGCCACCGCTGTTGTTGTTTCCATGGGCTTCGCGCATGGAGGTTCTTGCTTCAGCCGGCATAACAGAAGCGACTCAGAACTGGCACAGAGCGGCGGAATCCGACTGTCTAATTAAAATAAAGCATTGCAAGGGCCGCTGGTCGGTGCTGACGCAATGTGATTTCTGCCCTGTGCTCTAAATATCATCGTGAAGAAATATATAAAAAAGGACGGGTAGACGGCGAGAGTAACTATGACTCTGTAAGCGGAGCGACCGAGCCCGGACCAGCGTCGGGACCTTCCTGTGGAAAGCCACCGCTGTTGTTGTTTCCATGGGCTTCGCGCATGGAGGTTCTTGCTTCAGCCGGCAGAACAGAGCCGACTTAGAACTGGCACAGACCGGGGGAATCCGACTGTCTAATTAAAACAAATGATTGCGAGCACCGCTAGGCGGTGCTTACGCAATGTGATTTCTGCCCTGTGCTCTAAATGTCAACGTAAAGAAATATATGGAAAAGCGCGGGTAGACGGCGGGAGTATTTATGGCTCTATATGCGGTGCAGCCGAGCCCGGTCCAGCGTCGGAACCTTCCTGTGGACAGCCACAGCTGTACCTATTTCCATGGGCTTTGCGCCTGGAGGTTCTTGCTACAGCCAGCAGAACAGAGGCGACTCAGAACTGGCACAGACAGGGGGAATCCGACTGTCTAATTAAAAAAATCATTGCTAGGGCCGCAGGTTGGTTCTGACGCAATGTGATTCGTGCCCAGTGCTCTGAATGTCAACGTGAAGAAATATAAAAAAGTGCGGGTAGACGGCGGGAGTAACGATGACTCTATAAGCGGTACGACATAGCCCGGACCAGCGTCGGGACCTTCCTGTGGAAAGCCACCGCTGTTGTTGTTTCCATGGGCTTCGCGCATGAAGGTTCTTGCTTCAGCCGGCAGAACAGAGCCGACTCAGAACTGGCACAGACCGGGGGAATCCGACTGTCTACTTAAAACAAAGCATTGCTAGGGCCGCTGGTCGGTGCTGACGCAATGTGATTTCTGCCCTGTGCTTTAAATGTCAACGTAAAAAAATATAAAAAAGCGTGGGTAAACGGCGGGAGTAACTATGGCTCTATAAGCGGTGTGGCCGAGCCCTTACCAGCGTCGGGACCTTTCTGTGGAAAGCCACTGCTGTTGTTGTTTCCATGGGCTTCGTGCATGGAGGTTCTTGCTTCAGCCGGCATAACAGAAGCGACTCAGAACTGGCACAGACCGGGGGAATCCGACTGTCTAATTAAAACAAAACATTGCTAGGGCCGCTGGTCGGTGCTGACGCATTGTGATTTGTGCACAGTGCTCTGAATGTCAACGTAAAGAAATATAAAAAAGCGCGGGTAGACGGCGGGAGTGACTATGACTCTATAAGCAGTGCGACCGAGCCTGGACCAGCGTCGGGACCTTCCTGTGGAAAGCCACTGCTGCTGTTGTTTCAATGGGCTTCGCGCATGGAATTCTTGCTTCAGCCGGCATAACCGACGCGACTCAGAACTGGCACAGATAGGGGGAATCCGACTGTGTAATTAAAACAAAGCATTGCTAGGGCCGCTGGTCGTGCTGACGCAATGTGTTTTGTGCCCAGTGCTCTGAATGTCAACGTGAAGAATTATAAAAAAGTTCGGGTAGAGGGCGGAAGTAACTCTGACTCTATAAGCGGTACGACCTAGCCCGGACAGGCGTCGGGACCTTCCAGTGGAAAGCCACCGCTGTTGTTGTTTCCATGGGCTTCGCGCATGGAGGTTCTTGCTTCAGCCGGCAGAACAGAGCCGACTTAGAACTGGCCCAGACCGGGGGAATCCGACTGTCTAATTAAAACAAATCATTGCGAGCACCGCTGGGCGGTGCTTACGCAATGTGATTTCTGCCCTGTGCTCTAAATGTCAACGTACAGAAATATATGGAAAAGTGCGGGTAGACGGCGAGAGTAACTATGGCTCTATAAGCGGTGCAGCCGAGCCCGGACCAGCGTCGGAACCTTCCTGTGGACAGCCACAGCTGTACCTATTTCCATGGGCTTCGCGCCTGGAGGTTCTTGCTGCAGCCGGCAGAACAGAGCCGACTCAGCACTGGCACAGACCAGGGGAACCCCACTGTCTACTCAAAACAAAGCATTGCTAGGGCCGCGGATCGGTGCTGACGCAATGTGACTTCTGCCCTGTGCTCTAAATGTCAACGTGAAGAAATATAAAAAAGTGCGGGTAAACGGCGGGAGTAACTATAGCGCTATAAGCGGTGTGGCCGAGCCCGGACCAGCGTCAGGACCTTTCTGTGGAAAGCCACTGCTGTTGTTGTTTCCATGAGCTTCGCACATGGGGGGTTCTTGCTTCAGCCGGCAGAACAGAGGCGAATCAGAACTGGCACAGACCGGGGGAATCCGACTGTCTAATTAAAACAAAACATTGCTAGGGCCGCTGGTCGGTGCTGACGCATTGTGATTTGTGCACAGTGCTCTGAATGTCAACGTAAAGAAATATAAAAAAGCGCGGGTAGACGGCGGGAGTAACTATGACTCTGTAAAGGGCGCGACCGAGCCCGGACCAGCGTCGGGACTTTCCTGTGGAAAGCCACCGCTGTTGTTTCCATGGGCTTCGCGCATGGAGGTTCTTGCTTCCGCCGGCAGAACAGAGGCGACTCAGAACTGGCCCAGACCGGGGGAATCCGACTGTCTAATTAAAACAAATCATTGCGAGCACCGCTGGGCGGTGCTTACGCAATGTGATTTCTGCCCTGTGCTCTAAATATCATCGTGAAGAAATATATAAAAAAGGTCGGGTAGACGGCGAGAGTAACTATGACTCTGCAAGCGGAGCGACCAAGCCCGGACCAGCGTCGGGACCTTTCTGTGGAAAGCCACTGCTGTTGTTTTCATGGGCTGCGTGCATGGAGGTTCTTGCTTCAGCCAGCATAACAGAAGCGACTCAGAACTGGCACAGACCGGGGGAATCCGACTGTCTAATTAAAACAAAGCATTGCTAGGGCCGCTGGTCGGTGCTGACGCAATGTGATTTGTGCCCAGTGCTCTGAATGTCAACGTGAACAATTATAAAAAAGCTCGGGTAGATGGCGGGAGTAACTATGACTCTATAAGCGGAGCGACCTAGCCCGGACAAGCGTCGGACCTTCCTGTGGAAAGCCACCGTTGTTGTTGTTTCCATGAGCTTCGCACATGGGGGTTCTTGCTTCAGCCGGCAGAACAGAGGCGACTCAGAACTGGCACAGACCGGGGGAATCCGACTGTCTAATTAAAACAAAGAATTGCTAGGGCCGCTGGTTGGTTCTGACGCAATGTGATTCGTGCCCAGTGCTCTTAATATCAACGTGAAGAAATATAAAAAAGCGCGAGTAGACGGCGCGAGTAACTATGACTCTGTAAACGGAGCGACCGAGCCCGGACCAGCGTCGGGACTTTCCTGTGGAAAGCCACCGCTGTGGTTTCCATGGGCTTCGCGCATGGAGGTTCTTGCTTCCGCCGGCAGAACAGAGGCGACTCAGAACTGGCACAGACCGGGGGAATCCGAGTGTCTAATTAAAACAAAGCATTGCTAGGGCCGCTGGTAGGTGCTGATGCAATGTGTTTTGTGCCCAGTGCTCTGAATGTCAACGTGAAGAATTATAAAAAAGCTCGGGTAGAGGGCGGAAGTAACTCTGACTCTATAAGCGGTACGACCTAGCCCGGATAGGCGTCGGGACCTTCCTGTGGAAAGCCACCGCTGTTGTTGTTTCCATGGGCTTCGCGCATGGAGGTTCTTGCTTCAGCCGGCAGAACAGAGCCGACTTAGAACTGGCACAGACCGGGGGAATCCGACTGTCTAATTGAAACAAATGATTGCGAGCACCACTAGGCGGTGCTTACGCAATGTGATTTCTGCCCTGTGCTCTAAATGTCAACGTAAAGAAATATATGGAAAAGCGCGGGTAGACGGCGGGAGTATTTATGGCTCTATAAGCGGTGCAGCCGAGCCCGGTCCAGCGTCGGAACCTTCCTGTGGACAGCCACAGCTGTACCTATTTCCATGGGCTTTGCGCCTGGAGGTTCTTGCTACAGCCAGCAGAACAGAGGCGACTCAGAACTGGCACAGACAGGGGGGAATCCGACTGTCTAATTAAAAAAATCATTGCTAGGGCCGCAGGTTGGTTCTGACGCAATGTGATTCGTGCCCAGTGCTCTGAATGTCAACGTGAAGAAATATAAAAAAGTGCGGGTAGACGGCGGGAGTAACGATGACTCTATAAGCGGTACGACATAGCCCGGACCAGCGTCGGGACCTTCCTGTGGAAAGCCACCGCTGTTGTTGTTTCCATGGGCTTCGCGCATGAAGGTTCTTGCTTCAGCCGGCAGAACAGAGCCGACTCAGAACTGGCACAGACCGGGGGAATCCGACTGTCTACTTAAAACAAAGCATTGCTAGGGCCGCTGGTCGGTGCTGACGCAATGTGATTTCTGCCCTGTGCTTTAAATGTCAACGTAAAAAAATATAAAAAAGCGTGGGTAAACGGCGGGAGTAACTATGGCTCTATAAGCGGTGTGGCCGAGCCCTTACCAGCGTCGGGACCTTTCTGTGGAAAGCCACTGCTGTTGTTGTTTCCATGGGCTTCGTGCATGGAGGTTCTTGCTTCAGCCGGCATAACAGAAGCGACTCAGAACTGGCACAGACCGGGGGAATCCGACTGTCTAATTAAAACAAAACATTGCTAGGTCCGCTGGTCGGTGCTGACGCATTGTGATTTGTGCACAGTGCTCTGAATGTCAACGTAAAGAAATATAAAAAAGCGCGGGTAGACGGCGGGAGTGACTATGACTCTATAAGCAGTGCGACCGAGCCTGGACCAGCGTCGGGACCTTCCTGTGGAAAGCCACTGCTGCTGTTGTTTCAATGGGCTTCGCGCATGGAATTCTTGCTTCAGCCGGCATAACCGACGCGACTCAGAACTGGCACAGATAGGGGGAATCCGACTGTGTAATTAAAACAAAGCATTGCTAGGGCCGCTGGTCGTGCTGACGCAATGTGTTTTGTGCCCAGTGCTCTGAATGTCAACGTGAAGAATTATAAAAAAGCTCGGGTAGAGGGCGGAAGTAACTCTGACTCTATAAGCGGTACGACCTAGCCCGGACAGGCGTCGGGACCTTCCAGTGGAAAGCCACCGCTGTTGTTGTTTCCATGGGCTTCGCGCATGGAGGTTCTTGCTTCAGCCGGCAGAACAGAGCCGACTTAGAACTGGCCCAGACCGGGGGAATCCGACTGTCTAATTAAAACAAATCATTGCGAGCACCGCTGGCCGGTGCTTACGCAATGTGATTTCTGCCCTGTGCTCTAAATGTCAACGTACAGAAATATATGGAAAAGTGCGGGTAGACGGCGAGAGTAACTATGGCTCTATAAGCGGTGCAGCCGAGCCCGGACCAGCGTCGGAACCTTCCTGTGGACAGCCACAGCTGTACCTATTTCCATGGGCTTCGCGCCTGGAGGTTCTTGCTGCAGCCGGCAGAACAGAGCCGACTCAGCACTGGCACAGACCAGGGGAACCCCACTGTCTACTCAAAACAAAGCATTGCTAGGGCCGCGGATCGGTGCTGACGCAATGTGACTTCTGCCCTGTGCTCTAAATGTCAACGTGAAGAAATATAAAAAAGTGCGGGTAAACGGCGGGAGTAACTATAGCGCTATAAGCGGTGTGGCCGAGCCCGGACCAGCGTCAGGACCTTTCTGTGGAAAGCCACTGCTGTTGTTGTTTCCATG